>NC_092139.1:58443844-58743844 GCF_043159975.1 Macaca nemestrina
ACACATTGAAAAAAAGACTAAAAGTTAGTATTATTGTAACTTTAGTTTATAACTCCACATTTGTTTTCCACTTGAGAGACTAATACATTAAAAAATTATTAGTTTATGTTTTGGACATGCAATGTATAAAGATGTATAAAGATGTAATTTTGCGACATCAACAACTGAAGGGATGAGGGCAGAGCTCTTAAAGGAAGATAATTTTTGTATGTTGTTAACGTTAAGCTGTTATAAATTTAAATCAGAATATTATAACTTTAGGATGTTACACGTAATCCCTATAGTAACCTCAAAAGACATAGCTAAAGAATATACACAAGTGGAAATGAGAAGGGAATTTAACTGTTTTACTACAACAAAAATATCAACTAAACATGACAGAAGACACTAATGGAGGAAATGAGGGACAAAAGCAATAAGGCACACAGAAAGTAAATAGCCAAATGGCAGAAGTAAGTCCATTTGTGCTGCTATAACAGAATACCACAGAGTAGATAATTTACAAACATAAACTTATTTTCTCAAAGTTCTGGAGGCTGGGAAGTCAAAGTCCAAAGCACCTTCTTTTTTGTATCATCAGCAGAAGGGCAAGAGACACAAGGGCATCAAACGCAACTGTTTAAAAGGGCATTAATCCTACCCACAATAAAGAGCCTTCATGACCTAATCACCTCTCAGAGGCCCCACTCCTTAGCACTGTTGCTATGGCAATTAAATTTTAACATGAGTTTTGCCGGGGACTAATATTCAAACCCTAGCACCCGTGTTGTTACTAATTAAGTGTAAAATTGCTTAAGCTTTCCGACCAAAAGACAGAGATTCGCAGAATAGATTTTTAAAATAATGATGCAAATGCATGCTGTCTATGAGAAACTTACTTTAGATCTAAAGAGGTTGAAAGTGAAAGAATGAAAAAGGATATTCCATGTAAATAATGACCAAAAGAGAGCAATCATAGCTCTATGCTAATATGAAACAAAATAGACTTTAAACTTCAAAAGATTGCAAGAGACATAAAGGATATTATATATTAATAAAAGCTTCAATTCACAAGAAGATATAGCACTCATAAACATTTATACATCTAACAACAGACCATCAAAATAAATAAAGCAAAAATTGATAGAATTGAAAGTAAAAATAGGCAGTTCTATAATAAAATTTGAAGACATCAATACTCTACTCTCAATAATAGACAAAATAACTAGACAGAAGATAAGTAAGAAAACAGAGGACTTGAACAACACCAACTAGATCTAACAAACATGTAAAGAACAGTCTACCCAGCAACAACAGAATACATACTCTTCTCAAGTACACTTGAGAAGTTTCCAGGATAGGCCATATGTTAGGCCACAGATTAAATTTCAATAGGTTTCAAAAGATATATATCACATGAAGTATCTTCTCCAACCATGACAGGATATAATTAGAAACCAATAACAAGGAAAACTGAAAAATTTGCAAAGCTTTAGAAATTAAACAACACACTCTTAACCAGTGGATCAAAGAAGAATTCAAAAAGAAAATTAGAAAATACTTAGAGACAAATGAAAATAAAAACACAACATACCAAAACTTATGGGAGGCAGTGAAAGCAGTTCTAAGGGAGAAATGTATAGCTATGAATGCTTACATTAAAAAAAAAAAAAAAAAAAAAAAAAAAGATCTCTCAAATCAACAACCTAACTTTATGTCTTAGGAACAAACTAAACCCAAAACTAACAGAAGGAAGGAAATGGTAAAGACTAGAGACAAGTGAAATCGACAATATAAAAATAAGAGAAAATTAACAAAACCAAAATTTGTTTTTTCAAACCTTTAGCTAGATAGACTAAGAAAAAAGAGAAAAGACTCGAGTTACTAAAATCAGAAATGAAAGTGGGGACATCACTATCAATTCTACAGCAATGAAAAGGATTGTAAGATAGTACTATGAGCAACTATACTCCAACAAATTAGATAACTTAGACGAAAGGGAAAATGTCTATAAATACAAAATCTACCAAGACTAAACCACAAAAAAGTAGAAAATCTGAATAGATCTGTAACTAGTAAGGAAATTGAATTACTACTCAAAAATCTCCTGACACAGAAAAGCCCTGTAGCTGATTGGTTTCACTACTGAATTCTACAAAACATTTAGAGAAGAACTAACACCACTCCTTCTCAAATTTTTCAAAAAAGATTAAAAAGGAGGAGACACTGCCTAACTCATTCTATGAAGCTAGTATACCCCTCACTAAAGTCAGGTAAAGACATAATGAACAAAACATCCTTTCATGATAAAAGCACTACAAAAGTAGTAATAGAAGGAAACTACCTCAAGATAATAAAAGCCATATGTTAACACCCTACAGCAAACATCATTCTCAATGGTTAAAGACTGAAAGCTTTTCCTCTAAGATTGGGAACAAAGCAAGGATCCCTGCCATCAAAACTTCTATATAACACTGTACTAGAAGTCTTGCCAAAACAATTAAGCATGAAAAAAAATGAAAGGAATCTAAATTGGAAAGAAAGAAGTAAAATTGTCTCTGTTCATAGATAATATTATCTCATATGTAGAAAACCCTGAGGGTTTCACCAAAAAAAACCTGCTAGAACTAAGAAACAAATTCAGTGAAGCAGCAGCAAAGTCCACACACGAAAGTCAATATTTGCATTTCTATACACTAACAACGAAAAAATCCATAAAGGAAATTAAGAAAATGACTCCATTTGCAATACTTAGGAATTAACCTAACCAAGGAAATAAAAGTTTTGTACAAAAAAACTATAAAATATTTCTGAAAAAAAATCAAATAAGGCAAAAATAAATGGAAGGCACTCATGATTATAGATTGGGAGACCTAATATTGCTGAAACGTCAATATTATGCAAAGAAAGTCTATATATTTAATGCAGTCCCTAACAAAATTTCAATGATGCGTTTTCCAGAAATTTTAAAAAACCCATTCTGAAACGTATACTGAGTATCAAGAAACCCTAAATTATCAACAAAATTCTGAAAAAGATTAATGAAATTGGAGAATTCACACTTTGAGTTCAAAACTTACCACAGAGCTACAGTAATCAAAACAGTGTGATATTGTCATAAAGACAGACATCTAGACCAATGAAATAGACTAAACAGTCCAAAAATAAACCCTCACAATAATGTCCAAATAATTCTCAACAAAGGTGCCAAGACCATTCAGTAGAAAAAGATCATCTTTTCAACAAACGAGCTGAGCAAACTGGATTTCCACATGCAAAAGGATGAAGTTAAACCCTTACCTAATACCATATACAAAGATTAACTCAACATGGATCAAAGATCTAAATGTAAGAGGTGAAACTATGAAACTCTTACAAGAAAAATAGGGAGAAATCTTCATGAAAGTGTACTTGGCAATGTTTTCTTAGACATGACACCAAAGGCACAGGCAACAAAAGAAAAAAAATAGACAAATTGGACTTTATTTTGTAAAAATTTTAAAATTTTGTGCATTAAAAGACACTATCAACAAAGTAAGAAGGCAATCCATAGAATGGGATAAATTGTTTCCAAATTATATCTCTCTAATAAGAGATTGTTATCTGGATTGCTATCCAGAATATAGAGAATTCCTAAAACTCAGTGACAAAAAGCAAACAACCCAATTTAAAAATGGGCAAAGAACTGTAATAGACATTTACCTAAAGAAGTTGTAAAAATGACCAATAAGCAGAGGGAAAGATGTTCAATATCACTAACTATTAGGGAAATGCAAATCAAAACTCTAATGAGATACCACCTCACATCTATTAGGATGGCTACTATCAAAAGAAAACAGAAATTAACATGTGTTAGTGAGAACGTGGAGCAATTGAAACCCTTGTACACTGCTGATGGGAATGTAAAATGGTGCAGACACTGTGGAAAACAATATGGTGGTTCCTCAAAAAGTTGAGCATTGAATTACCACATGATGCAGCAATTTTACTTCAGGTCATGTAGTCAAAAGAAAGCAGAGTCTCAAAAAGATATTTGTACAATTCACAATATCTAAAACATAGAAGAAATCCAAGTGTCCATCAATGGATGAAAGAATAAGTGAAATTTGGTGCATACAGAAAACGAAATTTGGTGCATACAAAGAATTTATATGGAATCTCACCTCTGAAAAGGAAAGCAATTCTGACACACACTACAACATACACAAACCTTGAGGAGCTTATGCTAAATGAAATAAGCCAACCCCAAAAAGACAAATACCATAGGATTCCCTTATATGAGGCACTTATAGTAGTCCAAATCATAGAGACAGTAAGCTGGAATGGTGTTGCCAGGGGCTGGGGCGAGGGTAGAATGAGGAGTTAGTGTTTAATGGGCATAGAGCTTCTGTTTTGCAAAATGAAAGAGTTCTGGAGATGGATGGTGGTGATGGTTGCACAATGACATGAATGTACCTATTACCCCTGAACTCTACACTTAAAAATGGTTAAGGCCAGGCATGGTGGCTCACGCCTGTAATGCCAGCATTTTGAGAGGCCAAGGCAGGTAGATCACTTGCAGCCAGGATTTCGAGACCAGCCTGGCCAACATGGTGAAACCCTGTCTCTATTAAAAATACAAAAATTAGCCTGGCGTGGTGGCAGGCACCTATAATCCCAGTTACTCGAGTGACTGAGGCACAAGAATCACTTGATGCAGAGGTTGCAGTGAGCCGAGACCTCCCCACTGCACTCCAGCCTGGGAGACAGAGGAAGACTCTGTCTCAGAAAAAAAAAAAAAAAAAAAAGGATGATTAAGATGGAAATCTTATGTTTCTTATGTTATGTGTGTTTTATTAAAATAAAAAAAGGAAAAATATCTTTGATAAAAACATTTGTTAAATCTTAGCAAATTAGGAATACAAAGACATTTGCCCAACCTAACAAGTTAAGCAAAAAGACTCATACACAATGCACAAATGTTGAAAAGCAGTCCCCTTTAAAATCAGGATATAACAAGGACATCTATGTTCACAACTTCTATTCAACATTCACCGGAGGTGCTTAGCCAGCAAAAGAAGACAAGTAAAATCCTTTTTTAAGCATGTAAGAATTGGAAAGGAGGAAACAAATGTGTCATTTACAATTGATTTGACTGTCTACATAGAAAACCCAAGGAAAAAGAAGTGACAGGCAAATTATTAGAATTCAAATTTAGCAAGAGCCCTAGATAATGAGATCGTATTCAAAACTCAACTGTATTTCTATAGACCAGAAAAACATAGAAAATTTGAAAAACAACAGTTACAATGCTTTACCATTTAATTAAATCAATTTTAAAGGTGCATAAAATAAGTCTAACAAAAGATACATGAGACTGTGAGGGGAAAATGCATAAGACTGATTGAGAGACATTTTAAAAGATCTAAATATTTTAAAATACATTTTATTGTGTATATTCGAGATTTACAACATGATGTTTTAGGATATGTACGGATAGGAAGATGGTTACATGAAAAGCTATGGATAGGAAGACTTGATATCACAATGTTAGTCCTTCACAATCATCAGTGGATTTAATGTAATCCCATTAAAATCTCCATAAGATTTTTGGAAATTGACATATTGGTTCTAAAATGCACGTGGAGGGTCAAAAGCCTTAGCAAAGCCCACACCCAATTGAGGAAGGAAAGTCCAGGGGAAGACTTGCCTTACTTGAGATTTGCCCTGCAACTCAATGTGAAGCCAAATAATTCACACAGGGATAAAGAGTGGGCAAGAACACAACAGAATGCAGAGTCCAGAAACAGACCCCGCGCGCGGGCAGCCCAGGGCAAGGCAAAGGCAGAGCTTCAGACCAGAGGAGAGGGACATGTGTGAGTGTCATGGAAGAGAGTGAAAATGGGTCTCCACCTCTTCCATACACACAACCGATTCCAGTTGGATGCAGACTAAATGCACATGTAGCACCATGAAGACTTTAGGAGCTAACACAAGAAAATATCGTCAGGACTCTGTAGAAGAGAACGGTTCATTCAACAAGACATGAGATTCCATACTTGTACATTTGCTGTTGTTATTTAAAACTGTTCGACAGATGCCAATCTACAGAGATTGGAAAGATAAGTTGCACACTAGGAGATTTGCAAGATATATTTTTTTAAAAGAGATTTTGAAGCCACAATATATGCAGATCTCCTTAAAAATATAAAAATTACAAACAATCTAATAGGAAGACACATAGATTTGCATTTCCCTGAAGACAAACCCCAAATGGTCAGTAAACAGATGAAAAGATGCTTTACTTCATTTCTAATCAGAGAATTCAAAATATAACCATAAAGAATTATAATTTCACAGCAACCAGACTAGGGAAGAAATGAAAAGTTTAAACCTGAAAATTTAAGACTGGGCCAGAATGTGGAGCTAGAGGAACTCTTGCTCATAGGAAAAGTAACTGGTACACCCAACAAGAAAACCGTTTGCCCTCAGCTAGAAAGGCTGCAAGAGCTCATTTCCTGCAACCAGAAATTCTGTTTCCCAGCAATGCCTTAGGGAACATTCTAAAAAGTGCATTGCTTGTGGCCACATATACATGCAATAATAGCAATAAAACATGGATAGAAAAGCTGAATATCTGCTTCCAAGTAGTTGTGCCCACCTGGGAAGGTGGGAGGGGACTGTAGTTAGGGATGTGCAGAAATGGCTTTCAACTGTGCCAATAATGTTTGTTTCCTTAAAAAATAAGTTAATCTGAAGCAAAGAGGATAAATCATGAACACTGGTTGAATGTGAGTGACCAGTGTACAGTGATAGGAGCGTGACGCTTTTCTGTGTCTTTGAAATATTTCATAATTTTAAAGTCAGTATCAGTTTTAAAGAACAAGAACCTCAGTTAGGTTTGTAGTCCTAGTGGAATGGTTGGTCTCTCTTCTATGGAGCCAGAATCTGCCCTGAAAGTTATGAATAGGGAGGAAAAATACACCAAAAAGAAGGTGCTGGGTTAGGACCTAGGCAAAGGGGAGTCAGGAGGGAGACCACTGCAGTGTTGGAGAGTCTAAGGGTGCAGTTGTGAAATCTGCCCGCAGTGTTAAGGGGAGTCAGGTGCACTCTTCACCCGATTACATATGATCAGTGTGGAAGTAGACAGGGCTGACAGTGCCAGGAAAGCCAGAGTGGGTGAATCTCCCGGGACTCCAGGACTCCTTTCTTTGAAGACACTGGGCTTGGTGCACAGCTGGACTCTGAAACCCATGTTTTTGGGGAGAATTCCTGCTGCCCCCTTATATACTGAAGTCCCCCTTTCATGGCCCCAGCAGTGGCCCTGCAATCCTTGTCTACAGGGGGGAACAGCGAGGCTCAGAGGGGTTCCGAACGCTGCCAGTGTCACCGCAGTGTCACCCATTAGAAAATGAGGGGTCCTGGATTCAAATCCAGACATGGCTGGCTCCAAAGCCCATTGGCCTTTCTCCCTAAGCCTCTTTCTCCCCACGGACAGCAGGAAGCAGAGGACGAGGCTCGGGTCCTCAGGAGAGGCTGGGGTCCTCAGTGGAGCCTGGGGGAGCTGGCCTAGGCCCGAGGACCCTTAGAGGGGCCGGGTCCTGGAGGCTTCCCCACCCGTTTCCCTCCCCTGGGCCTGAGTCCCCTCCCCCCACGGGGAGCTGCTGGACACAGGGGTGCCGGGGGTTGCCCCACCCTAGCTGGGCTGAAAACATCCCCAGGAAACCATGGGAGAGAAGGCAGGCCCACCCCGCAGGCCCCCCAGCATGAGGAGGGCTGCCCAGTCAGGGGCAGATCATCGCAGCAGGAAGCCGTCTTCCTGCCAGACCTCGGGGCTGTCTCCCGGGCTGTACGCTGAAGCCATTCCGGGTTCTCCAGATTTTTTTAAAGATAAAGCCAACTGCTCCATTCCGTTTTGTGGTGCTCTTCATCTTATCTGCGTGGAGTAATTTTGGCAGCTTAATTATATTTTCTGGGAAAATGTATTTGGATAGAGAAAAAACGTCTCCAGCCCTGTGAGTGAAGCCGGCCTGCAGGGTCTCCCCTCCTGTGACCTCCTCCCCCAGGAAGCCTAGGGGGCCTCCCCTGCATCCCCCCTGCAGGCAGGTACTGAGCCTGTCAGGTGGGCTTGCTGGACCCATTTAACTCATAGCAGCCCCACCTCCAGCCTCTACAGGGAGGTGGAGACGGAGGCCCTCGCCAGCCACACCCTCTGAGCTGCCCGCAATTCCCCAGGATCCCGAGATGCCTGGCACCCAGCATTCTCTTCCCAGCATCCCTGGAGCTTCCAGGCAGCCAGTCCTCGGGATAGGGTGAGAGGCAAGGCACCGGGAAGGGCCCACACACAGCTGCAGCAGCAGCAGCAGCAGCAGCAACAGCAGCAGCAGCAGCAACAGCAGCAGCAACCGCGCAGCCTTCGGGGAATGCCTCCTGGGGGTCAGAAGTCTCCTGACCTCCATGATCCGGCTTCCTTCCGAAGGGCCCCGAGTTTCTCAAGGCTCAAGGACCCGGACGGGAACCCCTCCCGGCCTTCGCGATTGTGGCGGCCACAGCTTCCCCTGTGGAGGTGGTCCTCACAGCGGTAGATGGGCCTGAGAGGTTCACAGAATCCGCTCCCAGGAGTGCAAGGGTCAGCGGGACCCCAGATGCCGCCCTTCTGTTGTCCTCTCACAACAGGAACATCGTGGCTTAAAATGTGGCCCTGGGTGTAAACCACTCCAGCAGGCCCAGGGTGTAGACCGATCTCAGCCGCCCACCCTTGCTGCACGGACACCCCCAGCCCCGCAGATGCCCTGCAACAGAGGGAAACATCCTAACAATTCCAAATGTCTCACGTCTCTGGGAGTGCCCAAAACAAACACCCACTCCCTGCATGCCTTTGGCCAACCCTAATGGCTACAGGTGCCTGGTCCAGCCATGTCAATGAGGACACACTGGGGTCGCCTCCTCTCCTTGCACCTTTCTTTCCGACAGCCAGGGCCCCCGCTGTCTCCGGCCACAGGAGCTGTCTCCTGCCCTCTTGGACAGGTGCAGGTTCTCTTTTCCACCCTTACTGGGCTCTCACCCTCCGGCAGGCTGTGCTGAGAGGTTCATTGAGCCAACAAGGGCTAATCTCTGGGATGCCTCCCACTCCCTGGGGCCTGAGCAGCATCTGTGTGAGGAGCCGGGCTGGCTGGTGGAGAGCAGGGGACCCCAAGAGAGGGGGTAGGCAGGGTCTTAAGCGTGGGCTTGAGTGAGCTGCAGGCCTGGCAGGGGTTTAGAGGGGAGGGCAGTGGCCTCAACCTGTGCCAAACTCTGGGCCGTTCATGGGAGTCTCACGAGGTCTGGGTAGGTGATAGGGCTCCGTTGGGGTCCTGACTCAGTTAGGACTTGGCACATTTGGGGAGCAAAACACCTCAAGCAGTCATTTGGCCACAATGCCACATTTTATGACCAAATGGCATGAGAAGTAGAGTACCCCAGACTCAGGCATCCCGGGGTGGAGGTCCTCGTCTGGGGCCACCTGACGAGTGCTCGGGTTGAGGTCCAGATTGGAGGACCCTGGCCAGGGCCCTGCCCCCATGTGGGGGGATGGACACCCAAAGCAGGGCTGGAAATGGGGGGGGGGCGGTGACGTGTAGGAAGGAGAGGAGGTGGAGGTGGGCAAGAAATGGGGGAGGACCCAGCGAGGCACAGGAACTGGATGGCACCTTATAGCATGGAAAATCACCGCGTTTCCTCCACTGTGTGGCAGCATCCCTACATCCAAAGACCTCGTGTGGGTTCCACTGCTGGTGAAAGCCAAGTAAACTCTCAGACCGACCTTCCAGTAGATAAAAACTCTGGGCGGAATACAAAGTCAACCACCTGCAGGCCTGAGGAGCCCCCAGGGCAGGCAGATGCCAGTCAGGTGCTGACATGTGGAGGAAGGGGGACCTGCGGGAGTTTCTGATGCCCACGGTTCCACCCTGTGGCATCCGCAACCAGCACCTGAAGCAGCTGGAACTCTAGGAGCAAATGCACAGAACAGGAGAGGACAACATGGGGCTGCCACAGCCTTTCCAAGAGCAGGCAGCTGGAGCCGCAGGTCCCACACAGCCTGCCTCACCCCGCTGAGCCTGAATCCTGAGCATCTGCCTGGGTGCCCACAAACCCCCTGTGGATCTTGCATAGGCCCCTGAACCCTCCCAGCAGCAGCACACCCAGAGCTGTCAAGAATGCAGACTCCCCGGCCCTGCCCTAGCTAAACTGAATCAGAGTCTCTGTGTGGAGCCCAGGACTTTCTTGTTTAAAAACAAGGTCTGCACTGGATTCACATGCAAGCCAAAGTTTGAGAAGCAAGACAAAGGTTCTCTCTGTCTCTAAAGTAATAGGTTTGGGGTCTTCAGTCTTCAGTTAAGGGATGGGAGTGTGGGGTTGCAGGGCCAGCGACCTGAGCCACATTGGAGCTCTGCCATCTGGGTACAATGCTGGGTTTACTCGCCAATCCCAAATTCAGCTGCAGTTCCCTTGGAAGGCAGAATTAGGACCCCTCGCTGCAGTGAGGATGAATCGAGGCCACGTGTGGAAGCAGCTTGCTCATAGCAGATGCTCTTAACTGCTTCATAACTACTAGCTGTGGTCATGGCAGTAAGGGCCAAGGTGTGCTCATGGCTGCAGAGCAAAGGGCAGGGAGACTATCTCCCTCTTCTCAGGTTCCCCAGGATCCTAAGGAAGCGGTAAAGATACTGGAAGACCACTCCAAGCTCAGGGTGCACTGGACACTCCCCCTGCAGGGCTCCCTGTAATGGGAGTTGTTACATGGATGATTTCCACCCCCGTGAAGCAAACTGCAGGATGAAAAAATGCTGAGAATGGTCCATTTTTCCCACCCTCTGTTCCTTACTAAATGCAGAGTCCAGTGGTGTCCAGATACATGGGGCCCTGTTCCTGTCCTCTGCCCACATCCCAAATCCACCCAGGCTCTAGAGCTGCCCCAGGGATGGGGCAGTCAGCGTGGGGTGCAGATCAGCTTTCAGTGGACGTGACCAAGAAGAGGCGACTCAGCCCAGCCCCTATCAACAACTGGAGAAAGTGTGGCACGGTAGAGTCAGGCCCAGGCTCTAGACCCAGACGTCTGGGATTCAGATCCTGCCTTGCAGCTCCTCGCTGCTGACCTTGGGCAGTTATGTGACCATTTTGTGCCGTGGTGTCCTCAGCCATGAAATTGAGAGAATGACAGTTTATCATTACATTATGCCTCATAGGATAGAAGTGGCGTGAGAATTGATAGGAGTTTAGGAAGCTCAGGAGGGGGCCTGCATACATTAATGCTCAATAAATGCTGCTTGTCATGACCCCATTTGGGATCCGTAAAAACACAAAATCCAAGCAGGTATATGTTCTCACAGCTGAGAGGGGAGCGACTTGTGTGGAAGTTGATCATACAAATCGGGTCGTTTTTGTCACATCCAACTTAAACAGAGTTGAGGCCAGAGGAGAAAACCACTCAAGGCACAAGACATTGTTCAAGAATGTAATGGTCTGCAAGCCTGGCTGCTGAGACTGCCTGCTGTTGCCTGAAACCAGTTTTATCAGTGGCTACTGAAACAAGCTGCTACAACTCTAAGACTAATTTTACCCACCAAGGTCACTCACCAGTCAGAGCCTGCCAGTTCCCATAACCTTAAAAGTGACAATGAACATCCTGGGCAAACAATACATTCCTTTGAGCAAAACCTGCAACCTCCTCTTTGTTCTTTGGACATAGTGAAGACCACCCAATCTGTGAGAATGCCCTTGTATAGTATGTTCTCAATTGCTACAAAGAACTACGAGACTGGGTAATTTATAAAGAAAAGAGGTTGAATTCGCTCACGGTTCTACAACCTGTACAGGAAGCATGGCTGGGGAGGCCTCAGGAAACGTACAATCATGGCAGAAGGCAAAGGGGAAGCAGGCATGTCCTACGTGGCTGGAGCAGAAGGAAGAGAGAGCAGGAGGAGGTGCTACGAACTTTTAAACAACCAGATCTCATGATAACTCACTCACTATCACAAGAACAGCAAGGGGAAGTCCACCCCATGATCCAGTCACCACCCACCAGGCCCCTCCTCCAACCCTGGGGATCCCAATTTGACATAAGATTTGGGCAAGGACACAAATCCAAACCATATGAGCCTCAAACTGTCCCAAATAAAACAGTAAATTTAGAGATTTGTTTCCACATATTTTATCTGACTTCCGACACTTGGAACAATTGTTCTTCACTCAGTACTACCGAGCCTTTTGCTGGGAGGGCACGAAGACCTGGGCCAGTCCTCAAGAGCCACCAATGGTACTCCATCTGTCATGCCATCTGCATCCTATGGGAAGGGAGACTGCAGGACTGAGTCAAGGACCATGCAGCCCTCGAGAGGGCTACTTCCAAGGAGTCTCATCAGTGGGGTGGGGAGACAGTGCTGGGCCCCTCATTTAAGAGAGACATCGACTAACTGGCCAGGAATGCCTTCCCAAAACCAGGCTGAGGGTGCTGCAATCAAATTTGTTTCCAGTTCAGGGAAAGCAGGGCCCTCCAACCATGAAATGGGCTGGCCACCAAATGCGGTCACGCAAACACTGGAAATTTTATGGAAGAGCCGTCCCGGGATCCCCTTACACACGGAGATTGTGGGATTCCAGTCTCAAACTTGTGACTCATGTGGGAGACAAGCGTGTTCCCCGCGTATGTCCTGTGGCCATGGGAAGGTAGACTCATCTCTGCAAGTGCTCTGAGGTCAACAGCAGCTACGCAGCCCCTTTCGCAGCTGTAACCTGCTGTGGTGCAGACTGCGTGTGTGTATCACATTGTTGCATGCCAGCATTAAGACATGCACAGCTGCCACTTGACGCATGACCCTTGTCTGGAGCCAGATTCAATGAAAGCAGTTGTGAGAAGTTCCCATCTCCCTGGTGAGGGGAATGAGACAGTGTTAGGAATGGACTGTGACACAGCAGGGAGGTTATGTTCTTGTAAAAAGTCCTCACCAGTCAGGGATGTGTAATAAAGTATCTTCTAGTGAAATGACATGATGTGTGGGATTTGCTTCAAAATATTCCAACAAGAAAAAATGAGTAGTTTGTGTCTTGGGGCTGGGAGGCATAGATAACAGAGGCCTGGCAATGCCTGACAAGGGCAGAAGCCATGATGTGAACACGGGGACTCATTATACTGTTACTTCTACTACTGTATATGCCGGACATTTTTATAATAAAGAGTTAAATCATTTTGATCACTATTTTTAAGGCTTGTCTGTGTGTAAAAAAAACACACACACATACACACACGGTTTTTCCTCTGTGTTCTGTATGGCAGAAGCACCTGACAGCAACAACTCAAGCTCACCCTGAGAATGACCCTAGGGTCTAAGAAGGATATGGGTTGGGTCCTGAGCTAGGGAATCGGGAGTGGCCAACCTGGAGGCTCACACCTTATCTGCAAAGGACGTTCAGACCCCTGACTCATTCCCTGGAATGCAGGACATGCATGGAAGCAAGGCCCTTTGTTTTGGGTTAAATGGAGGTTGCCAGGTGGAGGGTACTAAGTGAAAATGCTAAAGAACTGCGTGCTTTTTGCGAACAGCAGCAGTTTTCCTGTCCAGCCAACCACTCCTGGATTGCCCGGTAAGTAAGTCCTTGATAAACCTTACATCTTGTTCCACAGCTGTGGGTCTCTTCTTGGTCCTCTCAGACACATTGGTGTCAACAGGATCCAGCAGGACACTTTTACATGGCAATCAACACAAAATGCTTCTGTGACCAAATATGGGGGAGCCTCCCTACACACTGAGCAAGGGATTCCACAGCAGACACCAGCGGGGTGTCCTCTAATTCGATTCACTTCCAACACTGTCTACCTGGAGACAGCACCAAATCACACAGGGTGAGGGCTCAGTTCCCAAGGGTGCTCCCCCACCCTATCTTCTGAGGCCAGTTTCGAGCCCTAGGTTATGACCTGTGCTTCTGATGGACTGGCTATCAATCAGCGGTTCCCACGACCCCTTGCTTGGGTTCAGCTAATTTGCTAGAGTGGCTCACAGAACTCAGAGAAACACATTTACTGGTTTATTATAAAGGATATTACAAAGGATATAGATGAAGAGATGTGTAACACTAGGTATGAAGAAGGGACACAGAGCTTCCACGCCTTCCTGAGCACCACCCTCCAGGAACCTCCATGCATTCTGCTATCTGGAAGCTCCAGGAACCCAGTCTTTCCGGGTTTTATGAAGGCTTCACTGTGTAGGCATAATTGACTAAACCATTGGCCACTGGCGATCAATTCAACCTCCAGCCTCTCTCCCCTCCCTGGAGATCAGGAGTTGAGGCTGAAAACCTTAACCCTCAAACCTGCCTTGGTATTTAAGATGACCAGCCCCACCCTGAAGCTACTCAGGGCACCCAGCCACCAGCTATCTAATTAGGATACAAAAGACGTTCTTTGTGCTAGAGATTCCACAGGTTTTAGGAATTGTATGTTAGGAAATGGGTCAAAGATCAAATACAGATCTCAGGTATCCGAGTGACGGCAGCCCATCCAGGCTCAGGAGTGCCTGCTGCCGTTGGCAAAAAGCACACAGTTCTCTAGCATTTTCACTTAGCACCCTCCACCTGGCAACCTCCATTTAACGCAAAACAAAGGGCCTTACTTCCTTGCATGTCCTGCATTCCAAGGAATGAGTCAGGGGTCTGAACGTCCTTTGCAGATAAGGTGTGAACCTCCAGATTGGTCACTCCCGATTCCCTAGCTCGGGAACCAACCCACATCCTTCTTAGACCGTAGGGTCATTCTCAGGGTGAACCTGAGTTGTTGCTGTCAGGTGCTTCTGCCATACGGTGGATGTGCACAGGCCTCCTCCACCTGCACCCAGGGACCTCACAATGCAGCTAGAATTGGCACGGGTGGAAGTATCTATGCCTGAAAACCAATAAGGGCCTCTCTCTCACTTTCTTTTTCTTCATATAACCAGTAGAGAAAGAAAACAAACAAACAATCAAACAACCCTTTTTATCTGAGGAATGCAAGCCCCTTTAAATTATCAGGCCCAAAGCAGCTTTGGAATGAAACGGCAGTCACTGCTGCATTCGCTCCTGAAGCTAAATCATCACCTCCTGAAGGCAGCTGCCACATGGGCTCTGGACTGATGTCATGCAGCCATCAAACACCATGGGCTGATGCCATCACTCACACCCTGCAGCTCAACAGCAGGAGCCACTCTCTGACTGCTGTAGGATTTTTCTTCTTAGTCACTTTGCAAGCCAGGGATCCCCAGCCAGTGATGCCCCACCCGGGCCTCAGTCAGCCATGCTGGCATGCCCCAGCTCACCTGTGTTATAGCTTGTACCTACATTCAGCGGTTCCCAAGCTCTTGTACCATGCCCAAAGAGAAAGAGGATACACTGGACATTGAAGGGTGAGGAGGGCAGAGAAGAATTTTATGGAGTGATGAAAACAGCTTTCAGCAGAGAGGAGACCCAGTGCCTCTTATAGACTCAGAATGGGGAATGCGTGCTGATTGTGAGCATGCAAAAAAGGTTAAAGGGAGGACACCACTCAAAGGTGGACACAACAGTGTAGAAAACCAATTAGGAAAGGGTAGGTGTATGTAAAATAGGTGAAGGTTGGGGACCAATCAGAGGAAATCACACCAAACAGGAAGACAAGTTCTCAATCTGGTCCAAGGATTTAACTTGCAGCTTGGCTTTCAGGGTTTGGATTGGAGGTGGGGCTTCACCAGGACCTGCCTCTATCTGCCTGGGCATTTGGTTGCCTCCTGTCTCTATCATTTCACTCCTCTGAAGAGGTACATCTAACTGCCATAAGAATGGGGATGATGACTGATCTTAACTGCTTCCTGCTAACAAGGGGCACTGTTTTGGGAAGACAACAGTCAGATTATTATTGCACAGATGCAATAACTGTATTGCCATAACTTAAGAATACTCACAAATAGTTTCCAAATTCTAGAGAAACCAGGCAGAGCAAAATAAATATGAACCAAATTTTGTTCTAGGAGAATATTTTACTTGATTCAAAGGTGGGCATGACAGTGTAGAAAAACAATTAGGAAAGGGTAGGTATATGTAAAATAGGTGAAGACTCGGGACCAATGAGAGGAAATCACACCAAACAGAAAGACACATTCTCAATCCAGTCCGAGGATTTAACTGTCAGGCTTTAAACTGCCTTCAGCTTGGAGGTGGGGTTTCACCAGGACCCACCCCATCTACGCAGGCGTTTGGCTGCCTCCTGTTGCTATCATAATCAAAGCTCTTCCTGTGAACCACGGAGAACTCCTGTCAAACACCTTTATATCTGCACACTCATTTTCCCCTTTTTTCCTTAAGAACCTGCTTATAACAAAAGCTGAACAGGAGCACTTCCCAAGGCAACTTGGAAATGTGTCCCAGGCAACTGGCCTCACTTTGGCTCAAGTAAACTCTTTAAATTACATTTTGTGTCTCAGCCTCTTCTTTTCAGGTCAACACAGTTGATGACTATTTCCCAAAACCCCTCTGAACCGAGTCTTCTAACTCCTGCTCTGGCTGATGCATGCACCTCTAGACACACAAATTGGATCCTGTCCTCCAACTCCCAGTGGCTTCTCACGGGCATCTGGCCTCACTGCAGTGTAGATACGTGCTCCCACTGGGGAAATCCCCTGGGATTTCCACCCCCGAGCATCTCTCCCCCACCACCCCTCACCTGGAGGGCCCCCTACACCCTTGTGGGCCCATGCTGCCAACCTTCAGGTCCAGGCTAAAGGGCACTTCCATGTGGCTTGTTACCTGCTGCTGGATACAAGCTCTCTCATGCTAACCTCTGCCTCCAAGTGCCCATAACACACATCACCTGTGCATTCCAGGAGGCCTGGGCTCCCTCACAGGGGCCTGCTGGACCACCCCACGCATGGAAATAAAGGAAAATCTTGAGTTATTTTGAGGGTCTAATGAGGCTGGACTTGCAGTCAGGCAGCTTGGAGTTGGTGGGGGTGGGGTGTTCCGCTTTCCTTCCCTGATGCTGGGTGCTTCTGTGACTGTCCCAGCAGCTGGGCTGGCCACACATGCAGGTCACAGCTGAGCCAGCCTATGGACAAACTGAGAGCAGACAACCCCATCTTCCTGTGGAATTCTCTCAGGGACCCTCTCCCACCTAGAGGGTTGATTGGTTTGTGAGTATGCTAAAAAAGGTCTAACTGTATCTCAATCAAAAGTAGATGAAGTTGTAGAAAGTAGAAAGCATAGATCCAAATTCTGCTCACGAAAAGACAACATTTAGAAAATAAAAAGACAAATCACAGATTGGGGAAAGCTTTTATGATGTGTATATCTGATAAAGGACCAATATCTAGCAAATATAAAGAAATACAAATCAATAAAAAGACAAACAATCCAACTTTAAAACGGGTAAAAAACATGAAAATATATTTTACAAAATAAAATATATTGATGCCCAATAAGCACATGAAAGTATGCTCAGCATCATTTGTTATCAGGGAAACGCAAACTATAACCACAATGAGATGCTGTTTTGCATCCACCAGAGTGGCTAAAATTAAAGACAAATAGCATCAAGTGCTGATGAGGAAGTGGAGCAACAGGATCTCTCTCATTCATTGCTGGTGAGAATACAAAATGGTGCAGCCACTTCAGAAAATGGTCTGGCAGTTTCTTATAAAACTAAACACACACCTACCCAATGACTCAACAATTCCCCCAAAGAGGAATGAAAATATATGTCCACACAGTGTATTGTGCAATTACAGATATGGCAGCATTCTTTGTAATAGCCAAACACTAGATAAAAGATAACATACATCAACAAGTGAACAGATAAAATGTGGTCTGTTTATAAAATGTAATACTACTGCAATAAAAATGAGCATATGACTAACACACACAGCAAGTTCAACCTCAAAAAACATTACATTACACAAATGAAGTGTGATACAGAAGAGGGTGAACTATACGATTCCACTTACACAGAGTAAGAAGAGGTAAGGCTGACCTAGGTGATGGAATTGGAACAACAGTTGCCTAGGAAGCAGGGTGGACTGACTGCTGGGGGCACCAGGGAGCTTTCTGTGTGACAGATTCACTAATTCAATTGGGATGTGGGTTACCCAAGTGTATATATGTATCAAAGCTCATAGAATCTCAGATCTTATGTTTTACTGTAGATAAATATTACTTCAATCAAAACAAATTTGCCAGCTGTTCTGGTTTGAATGGGTCTCCCAAAAGTTCAGGTGTTGGCTTCTCAAAAGAAGATATACATGCAGCCAACCAACACATGATAAAAAAGGTCAACATCACTGATCATTAGAGAAATGCAAATCAAAACCACAATGAGATACCATCTCATACAAGTCAGAATGGCTATTACTAAGTCAAAAAACCACAGATGCTGGCAATGTTGTGGAGAAAAAAGGAATGCTTTTACACTGTTGGTGGGAGTGGAAATTAGTTCAGCCACTGTGAAAGACAGTATGGTGATTCCTCAAAGACCGAGAGGCAGAAATACCATTTGACCCAGCAATCCCATTACTGGTTATATATCCAAAGGAATATAAATTATTCTATTATTAAGGTACATGCATGCATATGTTCATTGCAGGACTATTCACAATAGCAAAGACATGGAATCAACCTAAATGCCCATCAATGATAGACTGGATAAAGAAAATGTGGTACATATGCATCATGGACTATTATGCAGTCAGAAAGGGATGAAATCATGTTCTTTGCAGAAACATGGATGGAGTTGGAGGTCATCATCCCCAGCATACTAACACAGGAACAGAAAACTAAATCCTGCATGTTCTCACTTATAAGTGGGAGCTGACCAATGAGAACACATGGACACATGGGGGAAACAACACACACTGGGCCCTGTTGGAAGGGTGGGAGGTGGGAGGAGGGAGAGCATCAGGAAGAATATCTAATGGATTCTGGGCTTAATGCCTAGCTGATGGGATGGCCTATGCAGCAAATCACCATGACACATGCTTACCTATGTAACAAACCTGGATGTCCTGCACATGCACCCCTGAACCTAAAATAAAAGTTGGAAATCAATAAAAAAGAAATTGAAACAGAAATTCATTGAATTTAAATAAAATTTAAAATTCAGTAACTTAAAAAAAAAGTTGATGTGTTGGAACTTGGTCCCCAAAGCAACACTGCTGAGAGGTAGGACCTTTGGGAGATGATTGGGTTGCAAGGGTCCTGCTTTCAGGAATAGATTAATCCACTCCTTGACTGATTAATGGATTAATGGGTTATTGAGGGAGTGGGTTAGTCATCTCCAGGATGGGTCCTTTAGAAAAACTGATTTGGCTCTCAGTGCATGCCTCCAGCCCTGCGATGCCATCCGCCCATGCCAGAAGCTACTGCCATGCCCTTGGACTTCCCAGCCTCCAAAACCATTAGCTACATAAACTTCTTTTTTTATACAAATTACCCAGTCACTGGTGTCCAGTTATAGCTACAGAAAACAGACTAAGACACCAGCCTTAAAGATCAACATTAGATTTATTTGGACTTGGTGTCACAGAGAAGTCAAGGTAGGCTGAGTCGCCTCCACCCAACAGAACTCACCCCTCAGCCATGAAAGACCTCAGTCTTGTGCCCAGGGCAATGACTACCTTCCAGGGACCTCCTGGCTCCAGGGTGCTGGAGTTTATGACCTGGGCTTGGGGAATGATATGTACAAGTGTGTATTTCAAATGAATTTCTCATTCTTTCTTCTCATTTTCTCCACAGCCTCCACCTCAGACCCCACTCCATGCTCTGGCCTTTCCCCACATCACCCCACCTCTGACATCTTTGTCTTTATTGGGCTTCCCCAAAGCAGACTGGGAGAAAGGGCTTGGTGTGGGCACTTTACTGGGAGGACTACTCCAGGCAGCAGGACAAGGGTGGGTGGCAAGGCCAGGAAAGGGGCTCACTGTTGCCCACAGCTCAGCCACTGTCTCACCCATCCCACTGGGAGCTCTGATGTGGTGGAAGGTGCCCCTTGGGGGTCCCCCATAGGCAGGCAGTGTTCACCCACTGACCCTGTCCCTCCCTGGTTGGGGCTGGCTGCCTCCCAGCCCTCCTAGTTCTGTGGGTGGGGATGCAGTGGGCAGGTGACCTCTGGAGGAGCCGCACACTGCTGATATCCAATCCCCTTGACAGCCCCGAGACACAAAATGGCAAAGCTTAATTCCTGCTCCTTCCTCAGGGGGCTGGCCAGCTGTGGAGCCCAGCCCAGTAAATTCAGGGGTCAGCAGTGGTGTGCCCATCTGGAGCCTGGGGCGAGCCCCTTGCCTGACTTCTGTAGGGCAACATCTCTGATCCGCACCCCGCCACTTACAAGCAATGGTCTGGACCCAAGCATGAGTCTTCAGAGGCCACATCTATGCATGCCCTTGGTGGCCAAGGTCTTGTTTCTAAGCTCAGCCCTTTTGTTTCTGATGCAGTAAGTTCTCACTGCAACCTCGGGTGCCCCCCGTGGAAAAGTGGCCATCATCATTTCTAATGGAGAGGAATTGCCCTCTAGCCAGAACACATAAAGCAACTTAATCCACCCCGCAGCAGAGCATAGCGCCAGCCTGCGTCCTGCCAGCCCAGGAGCATCCAAGTAAATTGGACACCAGGGGAGGCTGTGGGCTGCGGAAGGTAATAAAACATATTGACACCGACAAGAGTTAATTAAAGATTTTACAAGGGTTCACTTAAGGAAGGCCTTTGAGTTCAAGTCAAACCCCAAAGCACGGAGAAATTAATGAAAACCACACTCGTCCCTGCCGGGACATCTTCATCAGTAGCAATAAGTATCTACAATTAGCGCAAGTTTACTCTTTCTTTAATTACTTAATTTGCAAGAGCAGAGGGTGAAATTCAGCATTCCCCAGCCTGCGGAAAGAGGTAACGGTATTGTCCAGGCACACATTTTTCTTTTACCAGAACATTTTAGCTTTGGGCAGTGAGGAAATAAATTGGGCAAAGATGGGTTGCCGGATGCCAGGGTTCATCCAGTTCTAATGGTGACACCACTCTCTGGGGACTTGGCGAGGACCCCAGCCCCAGGTGCTCAGCAGAGCTAGTGACACGTGGGAATGGAGAGTCACAGAGGCTACTCTATGGCCTGGCCAGCCCCTGAGAAGACCCCACCTGAGAGGGAGCCATGCACCAAATGCAAGCAACCTGCTCCAGGGAGGCACCTGCCCCTGGCTAGCAGCCAGCGTGTCTGAGGCCACCTGCAGAGGGGCTGGTGTGGCTGCCCCAAGAGTAAGACAGGTATCCTCAGACAGGACACGCAGGACTCTGGCTACCACTCTAGACCTTCTGGCTATTTTAGGGGCAACTGTTTCCCCAGGAAACTGTGTAAGCTTAGACCAGCAATTCTCCAATTCTCCAGGTGGGGCCCTGGGTGGGCAGCACCAGCCTCCCACTGGTGAAAGAAGCTGGAGAGTACCCTGCACAAGAAGCCTTGGGCATGGGCCCAGCCCTATGCTCTCCATCTCTTGAACAGAGATCAAGCAGGCATTGGGCAGGGGGGTCCTGGGAATTTAACATTCACTATAGTGCAGTTTACTTTGAAAAGTGCCAAAACAATCAAATTCATGGATGGATAAATGGATAGATACAGGATAAAAGAAGAAAGAGTTCACTGTGAAATCTAGCGTGTGGGCACGTGAGTGTTCACTGAGCAATTCATCCAGCTTTCCTGGAAAAGTTTAAAAACCTTTATAATAAAATGTCGCAGGAAGAAATCAAATGAAGAACTGAGTGAGATCCCTTCCAATCCTGGATTGCGGTTCTCCCACATCAGATGGTAACTGACACCAACGCCAACCACAAGGAATGACCTGCAAATCCAAGCCAGCCAAAAACACCTAGGGCAGAGCCTCCTGGAGACTAAGCAAGGTCAGCAAGGATGGGTCAAGGGTGAGGGAAGAGGAGAAATCAACCCTAAATCGTCCACACAAAGGGCGGTTTGCTCAAGAAAGACCAATGCAGAACCTGCAACCTGGAAATTTACACAAGAGCTACAGAAGTTAATGACAGAGCAAAACCAGTGAAATACATTTATCCTCAGTTCCATGTCAGCACTGGGCAGATGAGTGACGCCTGGGAGCTACAGATGCCTGCGGGGAAGATCCATGGGAGCTTAATTACGCAGTCATAATGGGTCGTCAGAGCAGAAGGAGATTGAGGCAGAAATGCCATCTCCATAAATTTACATCAGCACTCACGCTGGGAGAAACAGGAGGGAGGTCCTGGAGAGAAAGCGGGTGAGGCGGGGCAGGAGCCTCGGCCGGCCGGGTAGCCTGCCTGTGAACCCCGTGGAGACGCCATGCACAAGGTTCTACCTGGGTACCCAGGGAGCCTGTGAAATGCTCATTCCCGGGCTCCATGCTCTGATCTACAGAATGAAACCTGAAATAAAATTCTAAGTCCCCCAACCAACTGACGGACCCCTCCTCTTGGCCAAGGACATTCCAACATAAATCTGAACATCTAATTCTGGCCATGATGGGAAGTGGGGGCCAGACATGCCTCATTATTTCCTCCTCCCATTTGAATCCAGGCACAGCTGACCAGCATTCACATCAAAACAGGGCAAGACTCTGTAGCAATGAGACACCGAATTCCAACCTAACTCTAGTATAGCCTCACATGACAGGCAGCAGGTCCTGAAAGAAATCCAAGTATTTTACCCTAAAATATCTTTCTTTGACATGTTTTGAAACGTCCCTGCAAAGCTGTTTCTCGTGGGGAGAATCCACATTCTGTAGAGAATCCCTTTCCTTTCCAGGTCTCTTCCCTGATGCAGGAGAGAATTAACTAAGAGCCTGGCACCTTTTCAGGTCTGATAAGAGCTCGGAAGCCGCTACCTGGAGGCTTCGCCTTCATGATAAATCTTGCTCTCCACAATCCCCCATCTTAACCCATACATTCCCTTCTACTGATTCCAGGTCTTTAGATAATAACTCTTTCAGCCAATTGCCAATCCACCTGTGACCTGGAAGCCTCCTCCTCTTTGCATTGCCCCGCCTTTCTGGACTGAACCAATGTACACCTTCTATGTATTGATTGATGTCTTATGGCTCCCTAAAACTCAAAAAAAAAAAAAAAACACACACACACACAAGCTGCAGCCCGATCACCCTGGGCACATGTTCTCAGGACCCCCTGGGGCTGTGTCACAGGCCTTTGGTCCTTATATTTGGTACAGAATAAATTTCTTCAAATATGTTTCGAAGTTTTTTTGGAGAAGAATGAGGGGTCCTTGAGGAACACCGGCTGCATGTTCCCAGGTTTGCTGGCTGTTCTGATGAGCAGCACTGGAAGAGCCAGAAAGCCCCAGGGACCCCACCCACACCCCAGTGCCTTCCTGGGCTCCAGCCCACAGACCCAGGGGCCACCGTCAGCACCGTCTCTGCCTGCTCTTGCACGCGGGACGCACAAGCCAGGGCTGCTGCCCTCCACCTTGAGCCCAGCACCCACCTCTCCTCCCGTGGCCAGCATGAGTCCCCCAGGGAGCCTGAGCCCCAGTGTCCACGGCCACAGCTGCTCTTAGCCCTCCCTGTTCAGATGGCTCATGACCCTGCCCGGCCCACAGCCCGCCCTCCCGCCATGTGCCCTGGCACAGAAACAGACCAACAGCATCCAAAGGAGCCTAGGGGCTCAAGGCATACAGCAGCGGGAGGCAGCACCACCAGGCGGGGACCTGCATGCAGGCAGGTGTGGGAAAGCCTCACAGAGGAAAGAGGGGGCTTCAGAGGTGCCCCAGTGGGGGTGGCTGTTGGGCAAGCAGGAGGGGCTGCTAGAAGTGGGGTGGCCCCTGTGACTGGCCAGCGGAGCATGTCTGGCTTCCTTCTCTGGCTGATCCTCAATTGAAGAAGGATGAGGGAAACTGGCAGTTACTGGCCAAGCCTGTGGGCAGTAGTGATCTGGCTTCCCGGGCTGGTGCTATAGGCTGCGGGTCCGAGTTCTCCTGTCCTGCGTGCTCTGGCTATCACCATTCCAGTTGGGTTCTCCAGTTTTGCTTGGCTTTGTTTTTCAGCATGGAGGAGCTGCAGCTGGCACAGGTGAGAAGCAGCTCTGTGGCTGGGTCAGTATCAGGTGTGCAAGTTGCCAGTGGCCAGCAAATTGGGAATGGGGAGGGTTAGAGAGGCTGGAAATGGCATTTCTCCGAAGAACCGAGAGCCCTCCCGGGAGGCTTAGACTTTCATTCTCTTTGGACATACTTGAGCAGATGACGTTCCAAAGGTGCCACACCAGTACATCCCCTCCCATCTGCTTCTGGTGGTGGGACCTGACACTGTCCCACTAAGAGGTGGGGTCTGCTTGGTTCCCCATCTCTTGAATCTGAGCGGGTCTGCAATTCTGGCAGAAGTGATACTAGGTGACTTTTGAGGCTAAGTCATAAAAAAGGATGACTTCCACTTGCTGTCCCAGGGAACACTCATTCTCACAGCCCGGCCACCATGCTGTGAGGAAGCCCAGGTGGCCACCGGGCAGGCCACGTGGAGGCGTTCCCGCCCCAGCCCACTGAAATGCAGTCAGCAGCCAGCGCCACTCCAGACATGTGAAGGAAGAGCCTTCCAGGATGCCAGGCCCCACCCTCGGATCCCCCAGCTAGCATCCCAGACCTGGTGGCCACAGGCAACCCCACCATGTGGTCCCGATCCCTGGCCTCAGAAGGTCTGAGAATGATGGAAGGAATGGTGGCTCCAGGGCTAAGCTTGGCTGTGACCCGTGCAGCTAAGTTAAGAGAAACCCTCCAACCCCTAAACGCCGAGATTCTCCACGCCAGAGGCCCGGTGGGTGGGTGAGGGGCCTGCCAAGCCTGGAAGATTTATTTGCAGGATTTTCCCCACGGACTGATAACTGAAACTGCAGAAGGCTTTGCGGTTTAGAGACCCTGTCTCATGCCCAAAATTGCATTTCCCCAGAAAGGGCGCAGGGTGGCCGAGGTCCCAGCCGCTGCGGAGCAGGCTAAGGACTGGGGCAGGTCCCGGCACAGGGGCGGGGGCGCTGCCAAGGTCTCACAGCTGAAGAGAGAAGCTGGGGCCTGCGGAAAGCCGGGAAAGGCGCTCAGGCAGGGCCCTGCTCATGGCTGGGATCACAGCGCCACCCTGTGGCCGACGCTCTCCTTCCACTCCCAACAGTCTGGAGAAATTGAATTACATTCTTCACGGAGAAATACAGACAGAAAAAGATCTTCCAGCCCGGCAGCCAGATAACCACCAATGACTTTTAGAAGTTGAGTGCAGATAGAACAGAAAGGTAGTGAACGCCACCGCCCCCTCACTCCTCCCCTTCTCTAGAAATCCACCCCAGGGGATTTTGTGTTTCTTTCATACATTGTTTTTGCACAGAAAAAGTCTCTCTCATGCACACATGAGACTCCTGAGGCGACCTCACCCCTGCCTTGCATACTTTGTGGGTAGTCCTGGAGCAGTGATGCCCTTCTGTGTCTCCTGGCACACGCAGGTCACAGCCAGAGGCCACCCCCACCCCACTGGCAAGCTGGCGTCTGCAGGCGGAGTTCACAGGTCACTCAGTCCCAGGCCTGGGCCCAGCAGAGGGCCTGAGTGGCCCCTGCCCCTCAAGGGGGACAGCCTTGAGGACCCAGGAACCAGGACCATGCTTCCAGGGCCTGATCCCCAGCCTTGCATAACTCTGGCAACTTCTCGCTCTCTGCATGCCCGTTTCCTTGTCTGTAAAATGAAGGATTCAGTGAAGACACAGCTGGTTCAGGAGATCTGTTGTACAACATGGTGACTCTAGTTAGTGACAGTGTACACATGCTTGAACACTGCTGCATAGAATCTTAAGTGTTCGCATCATCAGTAAGGGTGTACGGTAGTGTAGATGTTCATCGGTTTGATTTAGCTGTTCCACAATGCAAACAGACATACTTCATGCTATACAAATCTTCATGCTACACACCATGTGTGTTCAATATGTATTTGTCAATTAAAATAAATTTTGTTAAAGAGAAAAGGGAAGTCATACAATGTTAAGGAAGTGCCTGGTGCCTAGTAGTACTATAAACACCTTTCTCTCATCATTATTATTTCTATCATTGTAGTTAATGATATCATGTTACCCTGCAGCCTCCTGGCGCCCTTGGTGGAGGCTGTAGTTTTGGAAGCCACAAGTCAACTCAGGTCCCTGCCCTTCTCACAGAGTGGCACGGCAGGGCCACTGGCACAGGACAGCCCACCATGAGCGTGGCATGATTCCATCAACCCACACCCACATGGCACAAACGCCTCCCTGCAGGAGCCCGGCCCTCCGGGCCTCTCAAGACCCAGCCCAGACCTAGCACTCTGGGTCAACCACAACCTCCTTCCCAGTGGGGGCTCTGATGGCCACACCCTGCTCTCCCTGCAGCCCTGCAGCTGGGTGTGGTGAGGGCTATGCGCTGAGGTCCACGCTGATGTCAGCACCAGCTGCAAGGACAGAGGGTCCTCTGAACTGAGCACATTTGCTTCAGATGACCGCTCGCAAGGACCCCAACTCACAACCCACCAAGCTGTGTTCTGGCCCCCACACTCATCCCTGCCTCTGCAGAAACAACAGACACTCAGGGAGTCACAGGTCAGACCTGCAGGCCCTTCCCTCCAGAAAAGGGGTAGCCTCCAGCGGTGTCCTAGGCTGCCAGCTCCAGAATGTTCTCAAGTCACCGGGCAGGTGCATTTGCAAGCAGACAGCTATGCAGATGGTCAGACCATGGCCTGAGCTGTCAGAAAGGGCAGGGAGTAAATGAGCCTCACTCCCCTGAACCTCAGTTTTCTCATGTGTAAAGTGGGGACACACACACACCTGAAAGGGTCGTGATGAAATGAATTGAACCAGTGTGAGAATGCACACAGGAGACCGTCAGTACATGTCAACGGCTCTGAGGATCTCCATCCACTCAGCCACCTCCACCTTTGCTGCCTCCACCCGCAGCTCTTGGGGCACAGCTCTGGGGGTCACTACAGGTGAGTTGACCCCAGGAACGCAGGTGCAGGGCCACCCAGCCGGCTGCTTTGACAAGTCTTTCAGGAAACATGGCTTTTCACAGTCACCCACAATAACAGCCGCTGCTTTTTGAGTGTTGTGTGGGGACTGCTCTAAGTGCCCCGGAGCGCTGTCTCATTTATCCTCCCAGGGCTTCCAGCAGTGGCCATTTCACCCCCATGTGTCTTCAGGTGAGATGGAGGCCAAGGCTGGCTTCACATGTGCAGCACTCCCCCTCACCCCACAGAGCCTGGCTGGGGTCCTTCGTGCAGGGCAGAGTCTGAGGTTCAGAAGGCCTGTGTGCTGC
Source organism: Macaca nemestrina (assembly GCF_043159975.1). Lineage (NCBI taxonomy): Eukaryota > Metazoa > Chordata > Mammalia > Primates > Cercopithecidae > Macaca > Macaca nemestrina. The sequence continues at coordinate 58,471,113 of NC_092139.1, forward strand.
CTGCAGTCAGAGGCAGCTGAGCTGGGGCCAAACTCAGGGTCCCCAACAACCAGGCCCACTCCTGCCCAACAGGCCAGGCTGCCCTCAGCCTCCAGCACCGCCAGCCAGGGTCAACAGCATGGGACCCGCCCTGACGGGAGTCCTGTCTTGACTGGGCCCAGGAATGCTGTTTCATATCAGGCCTGCCTTCCCATGCATCCTCAAAACCCCAGGGCGGGCAGCTGCGGGCCAGACCCGCAACTCCCTTCAGGGTTCTAGGCCTTGCCCTGTTGTTTGTTTCTGCGGCTCCCTACTTGTCCCATGCAAAGGCCCTCAAACCCAAGCCCCAGATGGCATCAGAGATGCTCTGAGCAGAGGCGGTTCCATCTGCCTTTGTAAATGAATATAAGCATCTGCACACCATACCTGCCTTCTAAAGGCTCTGAGAAGTCCTGCATCAAGAGACTGCTTGGTTTTCTTTACCTCCACATTCCTCATGTGTCTTTGTGCAAGGGAATATGTGGGTACACACACCTGACATCTGACAGTTTGGAAGCCCCACTCCGCTGTAAGGATAACAGAAAACCACGTCACTGTCAGGGAGCTCACTCTGAGCCATGCCCCATCACTCATCTCCACCTCACATGAAGCCTAAGAGATGAAGAGTCAAACCTCTCCTTTATCCTTTCTTTTGTTTGGGTATGTTTTGTAACAGACAAGGAGGCTAGAGTTTGGGGAAGTCCAGCGAGTCCCCTGCATCCCACAGTCGGCACCCAGGAGACCCCTGAGGCCTCCTGGGAACATGGCATTCCATGGGTCAAGGAGGGTGGCAGGGTTCCCGGTGTGGAGAGGGGCTGGGCACCACTTCTCCTTCCTGAGCTTTCTGAAGGCCAGAAGGATGCCACCATGGCTGGGCATGTGGCATAGGGATCAGTTCCTGGGAGAAGGGGCCCCACTGGCCCCACAGCCTTTGGAGGTTGCAGAGGGATTATAATGATTCTCATTGTCATCATTATCAATATCATATGGATCTAGGAGCTTTTTAAATATCTGTGTGCTTCAATCCCCTGTAGTTATTATTCTTATTAATGCTAACTTGTCCCTTCCCTGGGCCAGTGGGAGCCTCTTCAGCTTGGCTCTGATGCCTTTGACACGGCCCCAACAGCCTTTGAGGGTTTCCCTGCTCCCTAGAAGGTGAGATGTTTCTGGCTCATCTTGTACATTTCCTGCCCTGGCATGGAATCAGTCATTTCTCCAACAGCCTTAGTCCTTAGTGAGAAACCACTTTTAGGGTGCTCACTGCCACCTGGTTGGTCACTTTTTGTGGCCTCCTCAGTGCAGAGATAGCGAGGGTTTGTAGTAAACTTTAGTAAGTGTGGCAACAGGCTCTGTAGTGGCTCCACTGTCCCAGCCCTGTGCTGTTCCCTCCCCTTTAGTGTGGGTGGGACCTGTGACTCACTTCCAGGCATTCGAATATGGCAAAGGTGATGGGAGGTCATCTCCATGTTAATGGTATGTGAGACTGTAGCCCAATTTTCCAAGAAGCAATCTCTCCCATGCCAGCTTTCAGGAAGTCAGTGGCCCTGTCAAGAAGGCCCACATGGCTAGGAGCTTAAGGTGGCCTCTAGCCAACAGCCAGTAGGAAGCTGAAACTGACAATCTCAAGGAACCGACAGCTGACAACAAGCCTTTTACCTGGGAAGCAGCCCCTTCCCTAGTTGAGCCTCTGATGAGACTGCAGCCCCAGCCAGCCCCACATTGCAGCCCCAGCCACAATGCCCCACTCCACCCCTGGCCAGCTTGGTGAGACTCAGAGCACCCAGCTCGGCCAGGCCAGACTCCAGGCCCACAGAAACCATGTACCAGAATCTCTGGGACACATTTAAAGCACTGTGTAGAGGGAAATTTATAGCACTAAATGCCCACAAGAGAAAGCAGGAAAGATCTAAAATCAACACCCTCCCATCACAATTAAAAGAACTAGAGAAGCACAAGCAAACAAATTCAAAAGCTAGCAGAAGACAAGAAATAACTAAGATCAGAGCATAATTGAAAGTGATAGAGACATGAAAAAACCCTTCAAAAAATCAATGAATCCAGGGGCTGGTTTTTTGAAACAATCAACAAAATAGATAGACCACTAGCCAGACTAATAAAGAAGAAAAGAGAGAAGAATCAAATAGATGCAATAAAAAATGATAAAGGGGATATCACCACTGATCCCACATAAATACAAACTACCATCAGAGAATACTGTAAACGCCTCTACACAAATAAACTAGAAAACCTAGAAGAAATGGATAAATTCCTGGACACATACACCCTCCCAAGTCAAAACCAGAAAGGAGTCGAATCCCTGAATAGACCAAGAACAAGTTCTGAAATTGAGGCAGTAATTAATAGCCTACCAACCAAAAAAAAGTCCAGGACCAGATGGATTCACAGCCGAATTCTACCAGAGGTACAAAGAGGAACTGGTACCATTCCTTCTGAAACTATTCCAAACAAGAGAAAAAGAGAGAATCCTCCCTAACTCATTTTATGAGGCCAGCATCATTCTGATACCAAAACCTGGTAGAGACACAACAAAAAAGAAAATTTCAGGCCAATATCCCTGATGTCCCATTGATGTGAAAATCCTCAATAAAATATGGCAAACTGAATCCAGCAGCACATCAAAAAGCTTATCCAGCATGATCAAGTCGGCTTCATACCTGGAATGCAAGGCCGGTTCAACATATGCAAATCAATAAACATAATCCATCACATAAACAGAACCAATAACAAAAACCACATGATTATCTCAATAAATGCATAAAAGGCCTTCAACAAAATTCAACACTCCTTCATGCTAAAAACTCTCAATAAACTAGGTTTTGATGGAATGTATCTCAAAATAATAAGAGCTATTTATGACAAACCCACAGCCAATATCATACTGAATGGGCAAAAATTTGAAGCATTCCCTTTGAAAACCAGCACAAGGATGCCCTCTCTCACCACTCCTATTCAACATAGTATTGGAAGTTCTGGCCAGGGCAAGCAGGCAAGAGAAAGAAATAAAGAGTATTCAAAAAGGAAAACAGAAAGTCAAATTGTCTCTGTTTGCAGATGACATGATTGTATATATAGAAAACCCCATTGTGTCAGCCCAAAATCTCCATAAGCTGATAAGCAACTTCAGCAAAGTCTCAGGATACAAAATCATTGCGCAAAAATCACAAACATTCCTATACACCAATAATAGACAAACAGAGAGTGAAATTATGAGTGAACTCCCATTCACAATTGCTGCAAAGTGAATAAAATACCTAGGAATACAACTTACAGGGGATGTGAAGGACCTCTTCAAGGAGAACTACAAACAATTGTTCAAGGAAATGAGAAAGGACACAAATAAATGGAAAAACATTCCATGCTCATGGATAGAAAGAATCAATATTGTGAAAATGGCCATACTGCCCAAAGTAATTTACAAATTCAGTGCTATCCCCATTGTCTTTCTTCACAGAATTGGAAAAAACTACTTTAAAGTTCATATGAAACCAAAAAAGAGCCTGCATAGCCAAGGCAATCCTAAGCAAAAAGAACAAAGCTGGAGGCATCATGCTACCTGACTTCAAACTATACGGCAAGGCTATGGTAACCAAAACAGCATGGTACTGGCACCAAAACAGATATATAGACCAATGGAACAGAACAGAGGCCTCAGAAATAACACCACACATCAACAACCACCTGATCTTTGACAAGCCTGACTAAAACAACCAATGGGGAAAGGATTCCCTATTTAATAAATGGTGTTGGGAAAACTGGCTAGCCATTTGCAGAAAACTGAAACTGGACCCCTTCCTTACACCTTATACAAAAATTAACTCAACATGGATTAAGGACTTAAACATAAGACATAAAAACATAAAAATCCTAGAAGAAAACCTGGGCAGTACCACTCAGGATATAGGCATGGGCAAAGACTTCATGACTAAAACACCAAAAGGAATAGCAACAAAAGGCAAAATTGATCAATGGGACCTAATTTAACTAAAGAGTTTCCACATAGCAAAAGAAACTCTCACCAGAGTGAACAGGCAACCTACAGAATGGGAGAAAGTTTTTGCAATATATCCATCTGACAAAGGGCTAATGTTGAAAATCTACAAGGAACTTAAACAAATTGACAGGAAAAAAAACAACCCCATCAAAAAGTGGGTGAAGGATATGAACAGACACTCAAAAGAAGACATTTAAGCGGCCAACAAACATATGAAAAAACGCTCATCATCACTGGTCATTAGAGAAATGCAAATCAAAACCACAATGAGATACCATCTCATGCCAGTTAGAATGGCGATCATTAAAAAGTCGGGAAACAACATATGCTGGAGAGGATGTGGAGAAATAGGAACGCTTTTACACTGTTGGTGGGAGTGTAAATTACTTCAACCATCATGGAAGACAGTGTGGCGATTCCTCAAGGATCTAGAACCTGAAATACCATTTGACCCAGCAATTTCATTACTGGGTATACACTCAAAAGATTATAAATCATTCTACTCTAAAGACACATGCACATGTATGTTTATTGCAGCACTCTTCACAATAGCAAAGACTTGGAACCAACCCAAATGCCCATCAATGGTAGACTGGATAAAGAAAATGTGGCACATATACACCATGGAATATTATGCAGCAATAAAAAAGGATGAGTTCATGTCCTTTGCAGGGACGTGGATGAAGCTGGAAACCATCATTCTCAGCAAACTAACACAAAAATAGAAAACCAAACACGGCATGTTCTCACTCATAGGTGGGAGCTGAACAATGAGAACACATGGACATAGGGAAGGGAACATCACACACCAAGGCCTGTCTGGGAGTGGGGCGCCAGGGGAGGGATAGCATTTGGAGAAATACCTAATGTAGATGATGGGTTGATGGGTACAGCAAACCACCATGGCACGTTCTGCACATGTACCCCAGAACTTAAGTATTTTTTAAAAAAAGAAGAAAATCAAGTGATTCTGCTTTTGAAAATTCCTGCTAATGTTTTTCATGCAACATCTCTTTGGTGTGTGGCTCAGGGGTAGAACATTGCACCAGGATTTGCTCACGGGTCTCGTTTCTCTTCCTCCTCCCCCAGCAAATGACGACTGCTTGGAAACTTTTATAAAGGAAGCGGTTGCCTTTGTGGCTGATAGATCTAAAGGTGAAGAGCTTCTGGCCAAAATGATTCAGCAGCAAACCACTCCCCTCCCTAGCACCACGCAGGCAGCCCCCTAGCCCCGCCCCTGCCCCGTCCCAGAGTGGTTTGCAGGGTGGGGTTCCACGCTGTGGCCCCAGCACCCGCCCCTGGTTTGAGACAGCCCACTGCCCCGTGCTACCCGAGAAGGCTCAGCACAGGCACCAACCACTGCCCAGCATTGCCCCGTGCTGCCTGAGGATTGGCACGGGCACCAACCACTGCCCCCAACTGCCCCATGCTGCCTGAGAAGGCTCTGCACGGCCACCCCCGACTGCCCCGCACTGTCCCCACCCGGGCAGCCATGCAAGCGGCTGGAACTCTGCTGGCCTTCTGCTGCCTGGTCGTGAGCACCACCGGGGGCCCTTCCCCAGGTAAGTAGCGTTCTCCCCTGGCCGCTCCCCTTGGGGTCTCTCCCTGAGATTGGCCGCTGGTGCCTTGGGTCTTCCCCAGGGCACTTTCCTGGCTTGGAATCCCCACAGGACCATGCGGTGGTAAGAGGTGCTGGGAGTGGTGAGAGGGGCAAGGGGCTCCATCCGGCTGCAGCCACCTTTGGGGGTAGCAGGCTACAGGAATGAAGGGTGTGGGGGCTGCCCAGAAGGCTAGGGGCAAGGGAAACGTCTTCCATTCTCTGGTCTTCACAGAGGTCTGAGAAAGGTCTGAGCAAGGCAGATCTCCCGCAGCCCCTCTGCGGGACGGAGGCGACAGGGCAGCCACATGCCTGCGGTTAGCCTCTTCTATCTGATGGCTTGTCCTTCCTTCCTGCTGGCTGCTGTCCTGTGACTTGGCCCCAGGGACCCTAACGATCAGACTCTTTCACCCTTCCTGAAATCCACTCCCTGAGGGTCAGCACTCAGGGGGAGGGGGGACACGGAGGAAGCAGCCACTGCCTGTGCACTGGGAAACTGAGGCACAGTCAGGCTAGGTGATTTGCCCAAGTCACACAGCCAGGGACAACCTTCCCTCCCCCAAAGGGAACTGGGCCATGCCCTCCCTGGCACAGGAATCAGACCAGGATACTGATGGGAACTTAAGAGGCCCTCGCCTCATTTAACCAACCAGGAAGCTGGCATCAGAGGGTTGAGGTGACCCGCTCAAGTCACACGACCCCCACTCAGCAGATGGGGACAGAAGGGGGCTAGAGTCTGGCCAAAGGGGCCCAGGTTGGGGGGTGTGCAGCAGGACCACTGACAAGAGGACGGCCCCAGAGCACCCAAGGGGTCCACGGAGGGTTCTCACCTCCTCCTGGTGAATCAGAATACTGAGGACTCAGTGACGCTGGGGGACAGTGTTGAGCTCCCAGGCCTGGCCTAGGGTGGGTGTTGCGACTGAGTGACCAAGAGGACAGGGCAGGCTGGAGGAGGGAGGCAGCTTCTGCTCTCACTGATGGGAACATGCCACCACCATGGGCTCTGGGTGGTGCTCAGTGAACATGGAGCTCACCCATGGCCGGCAGAAGGCTGGGGACAGCACGCCTGCCCTGCCTCCCAGCTTGGGAGTCTTCTCAGCTCACGCGTGGAGCCCTCCACCTACTTCCCAGCCTCACAGGGGCCTCTCCTCCTGGTCCTGTCATGATGCAGCGCCGCCTGCCCACCGCCGTCTTGTGCCCTGCCCCTTCGTGTCTCCAAGGTCCAAGAGGGAAGCGGGGAAGAGACGCACGTTCACCCAAGAGAAGTGGCTCCTTCTCACACCTCAGAAAAGGCTCTCCTGGAGGGGACATGGAGCCGGCTGTCCTAGCGTGTCATGGGATCTAATTAAACCTACTGACTGCTAAGGGGTTTCAGAGCTCTGCTCATCTCATGGAGCAGGCTAGGGGCTTGTAGCAGAGTGGTGTGGGAGCTGACGTGCTGGGCAGCTGGCAAAGTCACTTTCCTGGGCTGTGCTCCTGGTCCCTCACTGGTGTGTAATGCTGCACCAAGGCTTTCCCTCCGTTCCCAGTAGATCTGCTGTCGGCCACCAAACCCCAGACGGAAGCTCCAGAGCCCACGTTCACACACATGGAGCAGGCCCTCAGCCTCAGTCCTACCATCCGTGAAATGGGAAGATAACTGCACCCCGCCTCCGATCTTGGGGAGGCTGAAAAGAGGTGGCTCGGGGAAGGCACAGGCATGGAGGCACACGGGGCGTGGGGTGCTCTCTGCTGGCCTCGGCCCCGTGCTCTCTCCAGTGCAGGACCTTCTGCCGCTGTGCTAGTGACAGCCCCCAACACCCTGCCCACGTGCTATGATCATTTCTGGTGCTTCCAGCAAGGGCCTTCAGTCTTCGGCTGTACAGGGAGGGTGCTGGGAGGCCCCCAGTCTAGCAGCAAGAGAGATGGGAACCTGGGCCCCAGACACAAGCATGCATCCTGCCTCCACCCCACAACTCCTACAGCCCCTCCACTGCCTCCTCTGAGACTAAATTACAGAGCCTTCCTCATGACTGAGCGGGCTGGGGGGCGGAGGAAGCAACAGGGACCCCGAGGGTGGTGCCGTCTGAGCATCTGGCCTCTCTCCACGCCCAGGCACTGAACTGCACAGACCGCAGCGCCGAGTCCCTCACGGCACCTTTCTTCCCTGAGGCTTTCAGAACCTAGGAAATTGCCACACTAGCTTCCGCCACCCTTTTGAAAAGGGCTGTTTCTTTCTCAATCTGACGGGCATCTCTTCTGGGAAGCTCTGCGAGGTGTCATGTCACCCTCTGCCCCCTCCACTCTAGCTGCAACGGTCCATCTGCCTGGACAGGGGCCCTGGGGTCAGGGAGCCATTTCGGCTTCCCTCTGCAAGGTGATGTCACTCCTTACTTCCCAGTAGCAGAGAGACCACCTGCAGCCCGGGGACCTCCTGCCTCCCGGGGAGCATTGAGAGCTGCCGCAGGCTGAGCCACCCTCTATGCGGCAAGATTTGTTTTTCCCAGTGGGGGCATTCATTTGCCCTGAGACCCCTGCTGTGGCCATGTGCATTTTGATGTATTTGATAATGATTACAGTATTGCACATCATTTATTGACAAGTGCTTTGTGTATGTTGCCTCATATATTCTCAATGTCGTCAACATCCTCATTTTACAGGTGAGGACACGGAGGCTCAGAGAGGTTAGGCAGCTTGCCTGAGATCACACAGTCGGTGAGAGGCAGAGCTGGAATTCAAACTCCGGGTGTGTCCCAGTGGGTTAAGGTCGGGACTGATCCTGGGAGAGCTGTCTGTGTCCTGTCTGTGCCAGGGGCATGTGTGTGCCCTCAAAAGAAAGTCTCCACCATTAGCCATCACGCAGAGACCCGAGTGTACAGTGGGCGGGTGTGGCCCCAAGGACCCGGGCTTTCTGAATTTTGATGGTGTCATGTGAGAGGGCTTGGGGTGACGGGGTGAACACCAGCACCCCTAAGCTGGACCTGTACCCCCCAACACCCCAGTTCTCAGGCACAGCCAGGCAGACCTTATGCTCTGGGTGATGGGGGCCAATGGGGCCCCTCCCAAAGGGTCTCCCCACCCAGCTCAGTACTGGCCCACGGAAAGGGCACCCCCTCAGGTGACACAGGGAGGGACACCAGCAGGGACCATCTGCATCCAGCTCTCGGCACCCAGGTCCCCATCTCAGGGATGGTTTCACAAGCAGGGGCTTCCCAACCTCTCGGCCACACCTAGAACACTCCTGAAAGAGGGAGGCGGTGCGCAAGGCCAGCCCCTGCTGTGCCCACCCATTTTCCTACTAAAGGCAGGTGGGAAGGGTCTGCCTGGTGTCACCACAGCGATCCCTGTCCATGTTCTCTCTCTTCTCAGAATGGCTTAGTACTAGCTCTACCACCAGGCCAATGCCCCGAGGACAGGAACGTACCCTGCCCAGGGCATGCCCAGCAGCTGTCAGAAGCTGCAGCTCCCTGCTGCCTTGGGCAGAAGCCCTGGCAACTCCCCTGGCACGGCAGCTTCACATCTGCACCCCAGTGCACACTGGTCCTTGGGTGCCCCGATAGGTCTGTGCCCCATGCACACAGCCAGTCAACGCTCAGAAACAGGGGGCTGCAGCACGAAAGCAGGATGATCGCAGGGTCCCAGGACAAGGAGACGGAGGAAACTCAAATCCATCTCCCTGAGGAGCCTGGGGCCCGGGTTTTTAAGGGTTCTGGAGTGGCGAAGTGTGGAGATCGACTGTTGGAAGGGGCAGCGTGATGTCACAGCACAGGGAGAGGAAGCAGCTGTGTTTTCGTGATGATTCCGTTCCTCTGTGGGGGGGTTTCCAAACTGGTTGCTGGAATTGGGATCTGAAAAACATCTTGGGCGAGAGAGCAGCCTGATTCAAGCTTAATTATGAGTATCTTTCTGTCCAGAACCTGGCATGCAATTCTTGTCAATGTGCGGGGACGGTTTCATTAGCCTTCCCATGACTATGTGTCCTGGGGCCTGCTCAGCACCTGGTATCATCAGGCCCTGCCCACCCCCGCCCCACCTCCAGCTTCTATGTCTGGAAGCTCCCTACCTGTCTCAGGCACGGCCCACCTCCCCTCCCACCCTGCATTAGAAGCAGTGGTGGGCTGAGGTCAGGCTGCCCTGGCAGGCTCCTGGTGGAGGCCTCGCACAAAGCAGGTACCCCCACTCCCCTCCAGCAGGCCTGGTAGGCCCCAGGCATTGTTTCTATACAGACGAATTTTATGTGCCTTTTGTTTCTTCTCACAAGCCTGATGGTCCGTGGGTTCTTTCCGTTCATGTCACCCTGGCCATCACCACCATCACTCTCTGCACCCAGCAGCAGCCTCCAGCGTGGTCTCCTCAACTCTTCCCAGCACGTAGCTCCCTCCTCCCCTAGGTCAGTTCAGCCACCTTCCAGCTGCTACCCCGTACCCTGCCCCTCTGCTCACCCATTTTACCCTCAGGTTGGCGTCCTATCCTGTGCCCCAGCCTCTGCCTCCCCTCCACTGCGGGCGGGGCCTGTCTCAGAGTCCACCCTGCATCTCCCTTAGCACCTGCCAAACAGTCCTTGAATGAGGAAAAAGCGAGAGTGGTGTTCCGAATTAGTCACACCTGGGTTTAGCCCCCACCCTGCACTCCAAGCTCTTGGTCTCCTCGCCTGCAGAATGGGCATGCAGCAGAAAAAACAGCATCGCGGGGCCCTCCAGACAGAGCAGGAGAGGAGGAGAGCACCCATTCTCCCACGGCCCACCTTCAGCGGCACAGAGCAAACCCGAGTCCCCTCCCTGGGGGCGGTGGGGGGGTCCTCTCCACAGTTCTTTGACTCCAGCGGAGGCTCTCAAAGAGCTGCATTCGCTCACCACCTGCTGGGCGCTTGTTTTCTTCCCTGAAGATGACTGGCCCCTCTGGGGTGTTAATTCTTAACGATCAACCTTTCCTTGTTAATTTCTCTTAACAAATCATCCTAAAAATAGGTTTGACTTTTAAACATTTTTAAATTAAAAATTGAGCTTTTAATATCTGTTTAGACAACTGTAAGACAGTGAAAGGTTTAACTTGAAGCCTACATTTTAGGAAACATGTAGTTAAATAAAAATATACCAATTTCAGTATTTCTCATAAGCTTTTTATAACTTTAACACAACCTTTTAGGAACTAACGTCATGAGCTTGAAAGGGAAATTTATCTGAAGTTCAGTGTAACTGAGTTTCACTTCATTTTTAAAATTCTGTTAATCTCAAGCAAAATTAAATACATTTTATTTTTTAAAAAGTTAATAATGGTTAGCTTTAAGATACCAAGAATAATTATTTTTTGTTATGCTCCTCTGTATTTTTCAAATTTCCTACCAAAAATAGGTAAGTTTATAATCAGAAAAAGTCATAAAATATAGTATTTACAAAGAAAAAAAATGGACAGCCATATTAATTTGTGAGGAAAGAAAGCAAAAAAATAATAATAATAATAAAAACACTAATCTCTGATAGCAAAAATACACTGAACACACACTACCCCTTCCACACACGTGTCTCCTTCTTTCTCTGCTGTTCAGATGACAGTGATGAGCAGAAACCAAGCTAGTTTCCAGAACAGTTTTTTGTTTTAACTAAAAGCCACATTCAACTTCCTGTCATCAACAAGTGCAGGGACCAGAAGGAGCTGGCTTTGGCACTGGGGCCCCTCCTTCCTGATGGTAACACTGCAGGTCCCAAGGACCCCCCACTGCCAGCACCAGTGTCAGAGTCACCTGAGAGCCTGGGGAAATGCAGGTTCCAGGGCCTCCCCTAGATGGCCAAGCCCAGCCCCTGCTGCTCAGGAACAGAGCAGTTTCTATTCCATCTTCAGAGGCCTAGTCTTAAGCAAAGGCTGCAGCAGTTTCAGGGGGGATGTGTGTGACACTAATTACTGTCAAGGACAGTCCCAGGGCATGCCAGTGCAGGACACAGCTATCCAGCAGCACACGGGACCAGCACATGGCCAGCATTCTCTATGGGGTGGGGCGCCAGCACTGCGCTGCTTTCTTGGGATGGAAGGCCAGGCTTCCTTGGCTGCTAAAGCACGAGGCAGGCACAGTCATCCAAAGCCCAGCCATAAAGCTCACCTTCTGGCCCGGAACCAACCACGGGACAGCCACCTGCCAAGCGGCCTCCCTTCACAATGGACACTCTTTACCGGGATGGGGCAACATTCCCAAGGCCACAGAACTTCTAGTCCCACACCTTCTTTGCCCACTCCTGGCACTGCACCGCCCAGCCTGGGGGTGCCACGTGGTGACCAGAAACCTCGGCATCCTGGCTGTCTACCCTTGGTGGGGTCTGGTGTGCACCCACAAACATCCAGGACCCAGGAAGGGCCTCTTGCAGACCTCAGGCAGCAGTGGGAATGGCCTCCTCTGGGGCCCTCGCACTGAGTTGACACTGACGTCCTGGCAAGGCCTCCCTGCCATGCCCAGCTATGAAGCCTGTCCCCTCCCGTTCCCCAATCGCCCTGCCCCCAGTGCCCTGGCACCCAGCTTTCCATCCAGACCATAGCAGGCTGCAGCCTCAGGCACAGATGCTAGGGGACAGACTGCGGGGGAAGCCCCCGGTGCTGCTTCCCCATCTTCTATCCAAATATAGGCCTCCTTGGTACAGGAAGGGCAGGCCTCCCTGACCCCAACGAAGCTTGTGGACACAGTGCACTGTCACCCACAGGAGTGAAAAAGACTGTCCCTGGAAAGTCAGGAGGCAGTGCAGGGGTATCAGGTGCTGCAGGCTTCCAGGAGGGGTGCCCTCCTAGGAGCTGGGCCTGAGGCTGAGAGCCAGGCAGGCAGAAGGCCTTGAGAAGAGGACGGCGCCATCTCCTTCCAGTGGGAGGCCCTACCTCCATCCACCGCCTAGAGGGCCAGGCTGGGGCTGACTTTCCCTACCGTACTAAGGCTACATCCCGTACTTAGGTTCTTACCTGTGGGACATGTTCTGCTTTTATCACATATGTTGGAAATAACCCTGGGTTCTGAACGGGGGGCACAGGTTCATTGCACCCCCTGGCACCTGGTCCTCAGCTCTGAAAATGCAGCAGCAAATGCACTGCAGGCGTGTCGGTCGGGGGACAGGTGAGGGGGCAGGTGAGGTGGGAGAGGTGAGGGGGCCGGTGAGGGAGCAGGTGAGGGGACAGGTTGGGGGACAGGTGAGGGGGCAGGTGGGGAGCAAGTGAGGGAGGACAGGTGATGGGGGCAGGTTGGGGGGGCAGGTAAGAGACGACAAGTGAGAGGGCAGGTGGGGCATGTGTGGGGGCAGGTGAGGGAGCAGGTAAGAAAGAACATGGGAGGGAGGACAGGTGGGTGGACAGGTGAGGGGGGGCAGATGAGGAGGGACAGTTGAAGTGGGGCAAGTGACGGGGCAGGTGGGGGGGGCAGGTGAAGGGTGGGTGGGCTGGGTAAGCGGGGACAGGTAACAGGGGCAGGTGAGGGTGGGGCTGGTGAGGGGGGAGCAGGTGAGGGGTGGGTGGGGCCGAGAGGCACACGCCAGCGGAGAACTGAGAACCACAGAGGCATGAGGTATGACACCTGGACTGAAGACCCCGCTAACATCAGTGTTCTTATCTGGTTCTCGTCTCTTTCAGATACTTGTTCCCAGGACATTATCTCAGGTGTGAATCCAGGATTTCCTAAAACAATAAAGACCAACGACCCAGGAGTCCTCCAAGCAGCCAGACACAGTGTTGAGAAGTTCAACAACTGCACGAACGACATGTTCTTGTTCAAGGAGTCCCGCATTACAAGGGCCCTAGTTCAGGTAACGGTCTCGGTTCTGGTCACATGTCACGAACAGCCCTAAGCAGCTGAGTTGCTACAGTGCGACACCTAGGCGAGCAGGGCGGATGTAATGTGAAGTCGCTCCTGAGTGCAGAACTCTGGGCAGAAAGCAGATGCATACGGGGTTGGAGTGGACAGCAGCAGCCGAGGCCAGCATCCCCAGGGCAAGGCACAAAGGTTACACAAAGCACACGGCTCCCCGGCAGTTACCAGGCCCCTGGCCCAGAGCCCACTAGGCATGGGGTAAGAAGGCACCAGGGCCCTAATGGGGCTCCTGGAGGCGGGCACCAAGGCTGACAGGGGAGAAAGCCACTGTCCGAGGAGCTGTCCCTGCTGGGACCAGGGTCCCCATCTGGCCTCACCCCTCACGTGCCCTGCAGCCCAGAAGTGTCCTTGCCACTTTCCCCCTGGAGTGCTCACTCACATCCCAGAGTCCCAGAGCTCTGCCCAAGCCACTGCCCTTTCCCCGACTCATTTTTACTGTGCCTGCTCAGCACCCTCCCTCCTAGGGGACCCTCTGGGACACAGCCAGGCCTTGCTCGTCTGTGTCCTGAGAACAGCCACTTGCTAATGTGGGACACAGGCTGTGGATGACACCCACCACCGCGTGCTGGCGCCTGGAGGGAAGGGACAGAAGCAGCCCTGTCCAAGGCAGTCTTCACAGTGTTCATGGTTATGCTGGGTCACAGGTCGGGGTGATTTTTATAACCTAATTATTTCCGACAATTGCAAACTTGTGAAGGGCAGCATGCTTTCCTATGAGAAGCGCGCTACAGAAGGCAGTATGGCGTGTAGCCAGGGTCGTCACTCCACAGCCTGGCCTGGGTGACGCAGGCCCTCCCTCCTTCTCCGGGAGCCAGCGGGATGCCCTGGGCCTGAGTCCTCGGGGTTCTCTGGGAGGGGGCTTGGAGGTTGTCCCTCTCCAGCTTGGCGATATTGGGGACAACGTAATTTCCCTAGAGCCGAGACTAAAACCTGAGGAATTTTTCTTCAACTCCTCCGAGACCACAAATGAGAAAGAACCAGGCGGCTGCCATATCCAAGTGGAGAAGGGCTGTCCGGAAACTCAAAACTCCCAACCCCACCCCAGGCCTGACACAGAGGCCACAAGAAACAGCCATCATGGGGCTGGAGTGAGGGCTGCAGGGCGGGCTCAGCAGGGCAGGCTCAGCAGGGCATGCAGGAGACCTAGTGTGACGTCCCTCCTGAGTGCAGAGCTCTGGACAGAAAGGAGACACCTGTCTCAGGAAGGGGCACAAACCCCAGCACGGGCAGGGAGTGGAGTGGGAGGGGTCTGCAGGCTCTGCCGTAAGCCGGAAGCATTGCCCCAAGACGCCGGCCCACTTCCCTTCTCCTGGGTGGGCACCTGCACCACTGTCTTGAGGCCCCGCTTGCTAGTGGAGGAGCCTGCCCTCCCTCCCCGGTGCCCACTAACCCAGTCCCTTTGCTCCCTACAGATAGTGAAAGGCCTGAAATACATGCTTGAGGTGGAAATTGGCAGAACTACCTGCAAGAAAAACCAGCACCCGCGTCTGGACGACTGTGACTTCCAAACCAACCAAACATTGAAGCGGGTAAAGCAGCAGGCCCTTCTCTCAGATGCGCCCTCTCTTCCCCAGCCCACTCCCTCCCAGGGCTGTGAAAAACACCCTGTCACCATTTCTCTAACACAGCACTCCAAACCTCACCCCTGAGGAAGCCAGGCCTTCCAGACTCCCGCATGACCAAGGATCCGGGAGAACAGGAGGTAGAGCCTGTGCCAAGAGGTCCTCAGACGACATCCTCCCGTCCTAGAGGCGGAGACACAGCTCGGGAAGAGCGTCCTGGGGTGTGGGTGGAAAGGGTTAGAGTAAGAAAAGCTTTCAAACAATCCAGAAATTTTATATATATATATCATATACATGTATATGATATATATGATAGATATCATATATAGCATATCTCTGCAGAGAGAGCAAGAGAAAGGAAACATGGCAACATTCAGCAATTATAGAGGTGAAAAGCATATCTTCTTAAATCATTCAAGTTTTCTGTAGGTTTGAAATTTTTCACAATGAAAACTAGGGGCAGGAGAAGAGCTCCTCTGTGAGGAGCACCCCTCCACGGGCAGAGGGCTCCCCGCAGGGCAAGTCTGAGCTCTCAGGTGTGCCCTTCTGTTTCAGACTCTGAGCTGCTACTCTGAAGTCTGGGTCGTGCCCTGGCTCCAGCAGTTCGAGGTGCCTGTTCTCCGTTGTCACTGACCCCCGCTTCTTCAGCAAGACCACAGCCGTGACAAACACCAGGATGCGTGCTCCCTGTCCCCTCCCACCCATCTCATGACCGGCCTCACAGACCCTCTCAGGCCTCTGACGAGTGAGCAGATGAAGTGCCGCTGGGTCACTGCAGGGCAGCTGGAATGGGAGCATGGTAGAGCCTCCTAACAGATTAAATAGATCACATTTGCTTCTAAAATTAACTCCTGTTTCTGAGGCTGCACACCTAGATTCCGGGTCTGGGTGCAGGGGACTGAGTCAATGGAGGGAGTTGTGAAAGTAAGGGATGAGCCCCCGTGGCTACAGGCCCCCAGGAGAGCAGGGTACAGCTCTGGCTCTGAATCAGCGGCAGAGCTGGGGGCAGGGACCCCATTGGCCACTGGGCACCTTGGCCTGTTGTGATGAACACAGCTGGGAATCAAGATGAACAGCGAGCAGCAGCCATGCTGGCCCTTTTAGGGGAGCGTCGGGAGGTGAGGCAAACCTTACCAGGGATCCCCTTTACCAAGGGTTCTGACAAGTTGAAATTACTTCCTCTGGGGGCCTGACCAGCCTGAGCTGCTAGCTATAACCCTCCAAAGGCCAAAGCCCCAGAAGAGGTGAGCTGTCCACACCAGGAGCAGCAGGGCCACGGCTGTGCCTCCCTGAGGTTCAGGCCTCGCAGGGACTTGCCCTGCTGCCTGAGTGGGGGCAGAGCAGCAGACCACTCCCCAGAGCCCTCCAGAGAGGGCGCCCCACTGAAGATGACTGTGCTGGGGGTGCAGGAGGAGGGAGAGGCCACCAAGGGCTGGAGGGCACCAGGATTGGAAGAAGACTGGAAGAAGTGCCAGACTGGGCCACCTTGAGATCTGGGCACCCCAGAGGACTCTGCTGTGCAGCCAAGGTTTGAGTCAGTGCCCTGCCATGATCCATAGGTTGCGGGGGCACTGCACAGCCAGCCGCTGTCACCCTTGCTCCCAGCTTCACCCGCGCGTTCTCCAGTCACATCCCCAGGAGGCTGGCTCGGCTGTGCTAGCTGTGACTCTGGCAGTCACTAACCTAACCCTTCGGAGCCTCAGTTCCCATTGGTACAATGAGGCCATGTCTTCTGGAATCATTAAGAGTCAACATATGTGAACAACTTTCAGAACTACAGACCACTCTGCAAGTGTAAGCTGATGATAAAAATCTCAAACTGAGATCTCTGTCCTATGAAATGTAATAGCTGAATCTTGATGGAGTTTCTGTAAGGGATAACAGAGGCACACGATGAGTCACCCGATTAAGAGCATGTTAGTAATTCACGTTAGAATGAATCCCTTTTATGTTTACAGCAAAAGCATATCACATATTAAAACCTAATAAGAAGACTCTATTTCACACCTCACCATGTCAAATTACCAGATAAAACACAGGAAATGACACTTGGAGACAGAAAATCAACAGCTAAGTCAAAATCAAGACTCCTTTGCTAAAAACTGTGACTAACAGTTTGCCAGCTTCTTTATATTTGTGAAAATTACGCACTGAAAGCAAAGCTCTCTGTTCTCAATTTGAAAAGGGAAGTCTACCTATAAGCCCAGTACATTTACATTGTTTGTATGACAGAATGATTAGGTATTATCTTACTTTCTTTGTATACTTGACATACAAGGTACATCATTTGTTACTAAAAGTATTTCTAATGACCACTAATTTTCTTTCCTATAGAGTCACATAAAAAATTTTGAGTTGTTCATCTGACACAATGTGGGTCACACCAACTAGATAGAATCTCATCTTTGCCTCTGTCCTACTGGTGCTGCCCCCAGGAGCCAGCCTCGAGAAGGGGGGACACACAATTAACCACCAGAATCCCAACTCTCTTCCCCAACCTGAGGCCTGGCCAGTGCTGGGAGAATTAACCATCAGACTCCCAACTCTCTTCCCCCAACATGAGGCCTGACCAGCGCTGGGAGGAATTAACCATCAGACTCCCAGCTCTCTTCCCCCAACATGAGGCCTGGCCAGTGCTGGGAGGAATTAACCATCAGACTCCCAACTCTCTTCCCCCAACATGAGGCCTGGCCAGTGCTGGGAGAATTAACCATCAGACTCCCGACTCTCTTCCCCCAACATGAGGCCTGACCAGCGCTGGGAGGATTAACCATCAGACTCCCAACTCTCTTCCCCCAACATGAGGCCTGACCAGCGCTGGGAGGAATTAACCATCAGACTCTCGACTCTCTTCCCCCAACACGGGGCCTGACCAGTACTGGGAGGAATTAACCACCAGACTCCCGGCTCTCTTCCCCAACAGGGCCTGGCCACCACTCAGGGGAGAGGAGGGCACAGGAGTCTAAGGCCAGCCAGTGCACACAGATGGTCCCGATGTTACCACAGCTATCAGTTCTCTGAATTTCTGTATCATTACATATTTATCTGATTTTTTTCTAACTTTTATTAGTATCCATTTAAAATACTGTCTCTGTGAAGTTACTCCAAACATTTTTGGAGGCACAATCTCTATTACTCTCACAAATACCCAGGAAAGAAAGGAGCAGATGTCAGCCCCATTTCGTAGGCTGGGAAACAGGAGAGAAGTGTAATATCAACTTACACCACAAGGAGTCAACGTCAAGAGCAGATGGCCTAAGGCTGCCTGCTCCCTGCCCGAAGACGGCTGCCTGAGAGGTCCCGCCGCTTCCCTCCTGAGCTAGTCGGATGGACTACTTGGCCTTAAAACATCATCCTCACCAAGACAATCCTTACATCAACACCTGATGAAATTAAACTTCAGTACTGTTAATTTAAGTAGTGAAGAAACTCCCAGGCCACACCATCAAAAAAGGTTAATCAGCAGAAGTCAATTTATCATTATTTATTATCAAAATCATGACCAGTGTGTAGACATACTTGTGAAAATATACAGCAACTTGGGGCTTATAACACACGAGCAAAGATGACATTAACACGTGCACTGTTCACATCTTGGGGTCTAGAGGTCAACAACAAAGGTCACAGACAGGACGTTACTAAACGGACCCCTGCAGTAGGTCCCAAATTGCAGAAGCATCCAATTCCAGCATGGTCAGTGCGGAGATATTCACAGAAAGAAACCCAGCAAAGTCCTCTCTGAGCCACTAGAGTCAACATGCTTTTCCTACACACTATGGAGAGCCCACGTCCCACACAACCCTTGAGAACACAGTTCCAAGTCTTGGCTTACACAGCTCTCACTGCTGGCCTCAACACCCTTGGGCCATCCTCCCTCTGCTCTTCCATTCCCACCCCAATAAAGGTATGACCGCACGTTATATAATAGTAAAGAAGGACTCTGAGGCCGCAGGACAGGGCCACAGCAGCAAACTTCCTGGGCAGTGTGTTACTGCTCCACCCACCTGAGCCCTGTTCCAAGTGCAAGGAGCTTCCCAAGTCCTAGAGAATGATTGTACTTAGAAAGCTTTGTTTGTTTTTTTTTTAAGAGAAAATTGCTTCACATGAATTTATCTTCCCAGTGGCAGATATGTTATGCTTCCCTCTAAACAGAAAGATGAGCCCAGATGGGGCCCGGGCATCCTCAAGGGATGAAGCAGCCATGCCCACCATCCCTCAGGGACTGACAAGTGCATGTGGACACTTGAACCATGACTGTGTCCACAGCTCCTCCTGGACCAGGCCTGGTGCCTTAGTGTGAAGACTCCTGGCTTACATGGCAGGGGCAGCTATCCGGGAGGGCTAAACAGCCTGGAGGCTGAGTCTGCAGAGGAAGGGGGACCTGAAAGAGCCCAGGTACAGGTGCCCGTCGTGCTCGTGCACCTCACTGACGTAGGCGGCCACCAGCCCGTCGGGATCATGCAGGCTTCTCCGGAAGGCACCGCTGTCGCTGAGTTCTAGGACGAGGCTGTACCGCGGCACAAACTTCATCACCGTCTCCTGACTAAAGAGCTAGAGGGAAGCACAGTGCAGGGAGAGTTCACTATCTGGCCAAGAATGCTGTGCACAGATCAACCACGCCGCCCCCACCATCCAGGAAGGGTCTGACTCCTTTCCAAGACAGGGCAGCCCCACAGGGCAGTGCCCCACAGGACAGCTAACCCAGCTCCCACTCCCAGCCCCAGGGGCCCCAAAGCAGACCCCACCCCACCCCTGTCCCTGTGAAGATCAG
Organism: Macaca nemestrina; assembly: GCF_043159975.1. Lineage (NCBI taxonomy): Eukaryota > Metazoa > Chordata > Mammalia > Primates > Cercopithecidae > Macaca > Macaca nemestrina. The sequence continues at coordinate 58,490,886 of NC_092139.1, forward strand.
GCCAAAGAGGCTCCCCAGCACAAGGACAGCAACATGAGCACATCTCTGGACTGCCTGGCTGAACTCAGAGAGACACATCACATCCAAGGCGGTCACAGCACTGGAGCCAAGGCTCAGAATGACCTCCACCCACCAGACAACAACCAGCACAGCTTCCCTGGAATACACAAGTCTTCTGTTTAGGTTTAAAACATTTCAAATAGGCGAGGTGCAAACGATGGAGATTTGAGAGCAGCTCATGTTCAAAAAAAGGCGAGCAGGTCCACAGACCACACAACATGGCTTCCAAAAGAGACAGCAAAATCCCACTGCTTTCATCAAAGCGGGGTGTGTAGATGCTGAGGGATGCCTCCAGGGACGGAGGCAAAAGAGCTTAGACCTAGACTGTTGTCACATGGGACTGCTGAAGAGTTTTAAGCAGAGAACAGATGGCGAGAGGCATGATTTCTGGCAGAGCAGGACACCTGGTCGGAAATTATGACAAAGCACTCCTCTGCCTAAGATCAAGGAATGGAAATTAACAGACAGATTTCTAGCATTTAATACAAGTGGAAATATCCAAACAGTGTCCAATGAATAATGTCTCCCAGTCACTGGAAATGTTCAAGCAGACAGACAAGTTGACTAGACTCTACGTTCAACAGCGATAGATCAACTGCATTACAGCTCAAAAAACTCCCAAGGCTTCCCACTACCCATGAAATGCCACCTCCTGCTGTTCGGCCATGGATCCTTCCCGCTCTCCTCTCCTCTCTTCTTCCTAAGAGATCTCATCTTCTCTTACTATTACAACTAGTCACTTTCCCAGAAATCTCTCAAATTGCCATCTCCATTTCCAACACCAGTGCTGTCTCTCACCGTCTGGGACCCATGTCTGCCTGGACTTTCTAATAGCACTTCAAGTTCGACAGCCTCCCCAGCTCCGGAGACAGGGCCAGGACCCCAGCCCTCCCTTGATCCCGGTCTCTCTGTGCCCTACAAGCCCAGCCACCAGTCTTGCCATCTGTTGTGTGTGTCCCTGGCCTGGGCCTTGCCCTGCCACCTCTCCCCAGTCACTGGGACAGCTTCCACACAGGCTCCCACAGCCAGCTGAGACCTGCTGCAAGCTGTTGTCCTTTCAGTAGCTGCAGCTCTCCTTAAAAACATTCTTTGTACTACATCACTCCCCGCCTGAACAACTCCATCAGGAGCATGGGGCTGAGCAGGGTACACGTGTGCAGGGGATGGCAGACCACGGTGACCCAGACCAGCCCACTCCGCTTGGGTAAGGAGGTGTCCCTTCAGGGCGGTGGCCTGGCACAGGCTGTCAGGGCCCACATGGGGTGAGGAGGTATCCCCACAGTGAGGCCCAGATCAGGCTGTGACAGCCCATGCAAGTGAAGAGGTGTACACCCAGGGACAGCCCGGTGCAGACATCACAGCCCTTGAGGGGAAAGGCAGCCTCTAGCACACGGTCAGGGAGGAAGGGGACAGCCTAGCATGGGGTGCTACAGCCCTGGATGGGGCCATGTGACAGGGCACAGAAGCCACAGATTGGTCACATACAGAGAAAATGGTTGAACAGGTAAACCTAGGGAGGACAATGGGATCCAGGTTTCTCACTGTTAGAGAGGTACAAATAGGGGGAGAAATAAGGGGAGAAAACTTGGATCAGTCTGTGGTGTTGTCATGGTTTTCAATTTACAGATGACAGATGCAGGCATAAGCATGAGCGGTGTGTGTGTGATGTCTACGCATGCGGGCATGTGTGAGTACGTATCATGTGCTTGTACGGCCAGCGCAGTCCCTTGGGGACCTGGGAGCGACAACACCCAAGGCAGCGAGTACACTTAGCACCCAGATCTCCTCCACAGGCAACCAGGGCTCCTGGGAGAAATGGCCAATTGCAGAGCTGGAGCAGGGACAATACGAGAGGAACCTGGAACAACTTACGTGCTGGAAAGTGAGGAGCTAGCCCAAGACAACAGGACATGCCCAAAGGCCCAGAAGCCACACTGAAGGGGCTCCTCCTGGCCACAGATGGGTAATTTGAACATCAATATCAATGATGACTGTAACATAATCACCATTAAGAACATGGGAAACCATAAGATGGCACTGATGATTACTTACAGAAACCTTCTCTCCGTGAGCGACTCAGTAATTAAACACGAAAGAACTACGTCAAGGTGGAGACACCCGGCATTCCTCGCCTGAATCAGGTGGCCGAAGTTGCCCCACCCCAACAGAGCAAACTGATACTGTGCCCTCATGACAGCCTCGTCAAGATGAGCACAGCTTCACGGCTGTACCACTACTGCCAGCGATACGAGACCAGAATCTCAACATGAAAAACCCTACTGGAGGGACATTCTGGGACACAGCTGACCTGTACGCTTCCGAAGGATCAAGGCCAAAACTTCAAACAAAAACGGGCTGAATATCCCCAGACTGAAGGAGATGAAACAGAGCTGACAGCTAAACACCACTTCTGATCCTGGGTTGGATCCTTTGTTATAAAGGACAACAGCAGGACAACTGGCGAAATCTGAATGGGGCCTGCAGACCAGACAGTCACAGGGGAGCTGTGGGCATCTCCTGGTTTCGACCGGTGGTAATGAGGAGAACGTGCCAAACACACGCTCAGGCATCTGCAATGAGTGACAGGACATCAGGCCGGCAGCTAACTCGAAAACAGTGCTGGTAAAAAAAATCCCTTGTACCCTCCGTTTCCACAGCTTTGATACTGTCTCAAAATTAAACAAAAAAAAAAAAAAAAAAAAAAATCAGGCCAGGCATGGTGGCTCCCGGTTGTAATCCCAGCACTTTGGGAGGCCGAGGTGGGTGGATTACTCGAGGTCAGGCATTCGAGACCAGCCTGGCCAACATGGTGAAAACTCGTCTATACTAAAAATATAAAAATTAGCCGAGCGTGGTGGTGCACGCCTGTAGTCCCAGCTACTCAGGAGGCTGAGGCAGGAGAATCACTTGAGCCCAGGAGGCAGAGACTGCAGTGAGCCGAGATTGTGCCACTACACACCAGCCTGAGTGACAGAGCGAGACTCTGTCTCAAAAACAAAAAACAAAAAAATCTTCAATGACTTGGATTACATTTTGAATAAAACTGAACCTTCTTTCCAAGTCCATGGGGCTGTGGTTCTCCCTCTCACCCCTCCTCACCCAGCTGCAGGAAGATTCCGTGTTCCCTCATGCTTGCAGCCCCCTCCCTAACCATGCCCTCAATCAACGGTACGTCCTCACGCCTACATGTGCCAGGCACTGTTGCAGGTGTGGAGGATGACAAATGAACTACGCAGAAAAACACCTGCTCTGATGGTATGCATATTCTATTCAGGGGAAGAGACACAAACAACCACCACTAACACTACCCTAAGCTAAGAGCGCTATGTGCAGATTCTCACTAAATGTTCCCAGCACCTGATGAGGTGCTATTATTCTTTCCACTTTACAGAGTACCTGAGGCAGAGAGTCCAAGTCTCCGGCCCAGGGTCCCACAGCTGGTCTGGCAGCCTCCAAAACCCCTGTGCTAGCCCACCTGCTATTCTGCTTCCCCCTAGGTGCCAGCAGGAACAGATGGTATCTCTGGAGCCAATAAGGCAAAGAGAAGGACAGATTTCTCAACAGATTAGGACTTCCCACACAGTAACCCACAGAACTCACATCACTGAAGACCGTGAGCCAGTCTGAGAATGTGCACGCAGCCCCTAGGAGGGGTCCAGGCACACAGCCCGGCAGGAGGACTCAGCAACTGCTGCCTGTCAGCCCCAGGACCGTAAGCTAGTATTTCCCTATCAGTTCAAATATTCAGTATCAACTTCAAATACCTATTCAGCCTGTGACATGGAGCTTGCTGGAAAAGCAGATCTCTATATTACACAAGCGCCCATGTCAGCAAGTGACCCCTCCACAGTGTAAACGTGCTGAGTTATGATGTGGGGTGCTTCATGGAAGCCACTGGGAAAACGGCAAGCTTTAAAGGCTGGGTTGAAGGGGCTGTTGTGTTGAAGGGGCTGTTGTGTTGAAGGGGCTGTTGTGTTGAAGGGGCTGTTGTGTTGAAGGGGCTATGGCTGGCCATTGGTGGGGGTGGGTGACTTTTTTTTTTTAAAGGGAAAGATTTGGGTGTGGTAGGAGGTCAAAGGGCAGAACTCCATAGAGAAGGGTGCCTGGCAGTGAGGCTGCAAGAAGGCAGCAGACAGCAGGCGCAACGGCAGCTGTGGTGACTGGGTTACAGGGGTGGCCACACCTGCAGGGAGGGGAGGAAGGGGCACCTTCCGACTCTTTCCCTGAGGAGGCAGAGAGGAGGGCGGAGAGCAGAGAAGGCCTGGCACAGCCATGGCAGATGGAGGAGCGAGACTGACAGGCAGGCGGATGCCCAGATCCATGATGGTGAGGGTGGCAATCAAAACACCCAGAAACAGGGAAACCAGAAGAACCAAAGGGTCCAAATGTTTAAATCTGCATTTCAGGATGAAGAATAAAATGTGTTTCTAAGTGTCATTCAGAGCCAAATACTACAAGCAGAATTAGATTTTTAAGCTATAAGGGTCAAAAAAATATGATTCAATTCACTTCCATTTTCTTTTTTGGAGTAACAGTTTTTATAGTTACCTTAAAAATCATCCTTTTGATCCAGGGTCTCTCAGATAAGAAATCCAGCATGGAAAACCCAGGGTTAGGGCGGATGGTTGACATGCCGACCCAGTACCCCCCAAAGCTGCTGGGCCGGATGTTGTCTGGAAATCCAGGCATGTTCTCCACAAACAGATCAGCCCCGCCCTTCATCAGGCCAGAAACATAGACTCTGAAAAATTCACCCAAGCAGACAGTGAGCCATAGCCCCTCAATTTAAGATAAAAATTTTAGCCAAGCACCAAGTCTTGGTCCAAATATATATATGGAAAGTGCTCTAACTATGTCCATCATGAACAAAGGCACAGCTGCTGAGAAGAAACCTTTGTGCACAGGGCCCAGCATGAATAGAGGGGAAGCAAGTCGGGGGATGACCAAGGCCCTGCCAGCAGGGGAATGGGGCCCGGGCTGCATCAGCTGGCCTGAAGACACTCCCAGACTACGACTCGCAATGGGAGAAAGAAAAGTGCACCCTTGAATTTTCTTTAACATGCCATGCAGAAGGTGCACTGCTGCCTCTGATTTCTGTCGATCCCATTTCCATGCCCACTTTACCCCGCCATGATGTGCTCTGGCCAGCAACTGACGGCTCAGCTAATCCCACACACACCTTCGTATCCTGGCCATGGTCGTTTCTGCCACCAGGACAAAGTCTTCTGCAGGAGACAGCTGGACTCCATTCGGGAACCGCAGCTGGTCCAATAAAACTTTTACTTCCCTGGTCACAGTATCGTACTCCAGCAGGCTGTGGAACACCAAAAGCAGAGGGTTATGCGGGAGAATCCCTGGCTCCCACTCTGGGCCTTCAGGGCATGGGCCTGCAGAAGGTGACTCCACCTCAACCTGGAACAACAGGCCCTGGGTCCCCTGCTCAAACCTGATTCAAGGCTGGCCCCTGGGGGCCCTTCCCCATCCAGAGCAGATCCAGTGTCCCCTCCAGAGAATCCCAAGTTCTCTTGCTGACCTGGGAGCCGGACAGGAGTCCCCCCGAGAGAGGCAACTCAAAGCCCTGGCCTGCCTCCAGGGTTTCTCCTGACTGCCTGGACTTGCACCCTCAGACGGACTGGCCTGTTTTATTTCCTCAGAGAAAACGAAAGCACCTTGTTCCATTCTGTGACATCCATCACCTGCCTCCAGAAGCCACTAAGGTCCTGTACTAGAAGCTGAAATATGATGCTGAAAATACTCCCTTGGTCCCTAGAAGTAACAGGCCCTGCTGAAGCGGCTGGCCTGGCTGGTGAACTCAACAAATGGGAGACCTGGAGCAAGGCCTCACCGCCCGTCATCTGTGCCCTCCATCACCAGAAGCAGGTAGTCTCGTCTTTGCCATTTGCTGCTAGAATCAGTGAAATAAATCTTCCTCCCATCCTGAGTGACCGTAAGATCATTCACAAAGGACATTTTCTTCCCCTCAATGGGTGTCTCGGAGGACAGCAGCAGTTTCACTTCACCTGAAGTTTAAAAAGAAAGAAAAAGATTGACTTGAACTAGGAACTTTCTTTTCAATAATTTCAAAATATTAACCAGCCTGATTTAAAAAGAAAAACTGAAATTTCTCCAGGTCATATGTCAGAAGATTCATTCCTTCTTATAGTAAAAACAGTATTAGGTGTTAAATGATTTTTTTTTTAGACTAACTTCATTAAAGGCAGAATCTTTTCTATAAAGATGAGGAATTCTTTCTTCTAGGTCAACTGACCTAGAAGGTCAACTGACTTGATAACATATATTGCAAGTGTTAGGCAGGCTGTAGTTCTATTTGAGAAAAATATGACATAGTCTACTCATCTGCTTTTAGAAAAAAAAAGCAGTAGTATAAGTTCTGAAAAATAATAGAAAGAACATGGACTGAGTGCTAAGCACTCTTGAGGTGTGACCGCCTTTAAACCTTCACAACAATCCCACGGGCAGGGTTACTATGACCCCAATTTGATGAGGAAGCTGCGCACAGAGCAGTCAAGGGACCTGCAGTCACAGCTGGTGGCCAGCAGAGTGGAACGGCCCCAAGCAGCTGGGCTGCAGGGCCTACATTCGGGCCCCCGTGCACTGCACGAGACAATGGACGCCTCCCCAGCAGGAACCTCCACTGAGACACACAGCACATACTACAGTCTGGTCAAGGGGACTCATGAGCAGTCAGGGGAAAGAAGAGGAGGAACTACAGGAGAAAACAGAAAAGCAGAGACAAAGGGGAGGGCCACAGAGAAGAAAAAGAGAGAAAACAAATAGACAAGATGCAGAGAGACACACAGAAAAATAAAGACAGAAAGAGGTCTAACTTCCTCAAAATAAGTCCTTTTGAGACCCTGTGGCTAAAATATAAATGCTTGGAGGAAATTAGGGTATGGACCAAATGCAATCATGGGTAGGGAGTTTTCTGGTGTTTAAAACTAGCTGACTTTTGCAGGCAATGCTTTCAGTACTGTTCAGTGAATAAGAAATATCAGAGTCTTTAGCAGACTGTTGTTAACAAATCCTATTAAGTCTATACATACATATACTGTTTAAAAGATCTAAAATCATCATAGAAGGAAACAATACATTATCACATACGTTTCCAGGGATTTACTTCAAATAGTCCCTTGTATGCATCAGCCACAAAGAGAGTCCCATTGGGCCCTGCACGGATACCCAGGGGTCTCCCACACACAGGCTCATCATCTCGGGTTTCTAGAAAAACAAACAGACGGGGATTGGTAGCTGGTCCCAGATTCTACCTGTGCTGTCCTCAGCATCCAAGTATCTCATCCATCCTTTCCCATACAACATGCTGTACAAGACTATGGCATTAGAGCTAGAACTGCCCTGCAGGTGCTCACTGCACTGCAAGTGCTTACTGTAAGGTGTTCATTGTGGGGTGCTCACTGAGACGCTTATTGCAGGGTGCTTACTGCAGGTGCTTATTGCAGGGTGTTCACTGTGGGGTGTTCAGTGCAAGTGCTTATTGCAGGGTGCTTACTGCAGGTGCTTATTGCAAGATGTTCATGTGGAGTGCTCACTGAAGGTGCTTATTGCAGGGTACTTACTGCAGGTGCTTATTGCAGGGTGTTCACGTGGAGTACTCACTGCAGGTGCTTATTGCAGGGTGTTCACTGTGGGGTACTTACTGCAGGTGCTTATTGCAGGGTGTTCACTGTGGGGTGCTCACTGCAGGTGGTTACTGCAGGGTGTTCACTGTGGGGTGCTCACTGCAGGTGGTTACTGCAGGGTGTTCACTGTGGGGTGCTCACTGCAGGTACTTATCGCAAGATATTCACTGTGGGGTGCTCACTGAAGGTGGTTATTGCAGGGTGTTCACTGTGGGATGCTCTCTGCAGGTGCTTATCGCAAGGTGTTCACTGTGGGGTGCTCCCTGACGGTGCTTACTGCAGGGTATTCATGTGGGGTGCTCACTGCAGGTACTTATTGCAGGGTGATCACTGTGGGGTGTTCAGTGCAAGTGCTTATTGCAGGGTGCTTACTGCAGGTGCTTATTCCAAGATGTTCATGTGGAGTGCTCACTGAAGGTGCTTATTGCAGGGTACTTACTGCAGGTGCTTATTGCAGGGTGTTCACTGCAGGGTGCTCACTACAGGTGCTTACTGCAGGGTATTCACTGTGAGGTGCTCACTGCAGGTACCTATTGCAGGGTGTTCACTGTGGGGTCCTTACTGCAGGTGCTTATTGCAGGGTGTTCACTGTGGGGTGCTCACTGCAGGTGCTTACTGCAGGGTGCTCACTGTGGGGTGCTCACTGCAGGTACTTATCGCAAGGTGTTCACTGTGGGGTGCTCACTGAAGGTGGTTATTGCAGGGTGTTCACTGTGGGGTGCTCTCTGCAGGTGCTTATTGCAAAGTGTTCACTGTGGGGTGCTCCCTGACGGTGCTTACTGCAGGGTATTCATGTGGGGTGCTCACTGCAGGTACTTATTGCAGGGTGTTCACTGTGGGGTGCTCACTGCAGGTGCTTATTGCAAGGTGTTGACTGTGGGGTGCTCCCTGAAGGTACTTACTGCAGGGTATTCATGTGGGGTGCTCACTGCAGGTGCTTATTGCAGGGTGTTCACTGTAGGGTGTTCATTGCAGGTGGTTATTGCAGGGTGTTCACTGTGGGGTATTCCCTGCAGGTGCTTATTGCAAGGTGTTCACTGTGGGGTGCTCCCTGAAGGTGCTTACTGCAGGGTATTCATGTGGGGTGCTCACTGCAGGTGCTTATTGCAGGGTGTTCACTGTAGGGTGTTCACTGCAGGTGGTTATTGCAGGGTGTTCACTGTGGGGTACTCCCTGCAGGTGCTTACTGCAAGGTGTTCACTGTGAGGTGCTCCCTGAAGGTGCTTACTGCAGGGTATTCATGTGGGGTGCTCACTGCAGGTGCTTATTGCAGGGTGTTCACTGTGAAGTGCTCATTACAGGTGCTTACTGCAGGGTGCTCAATACAGGTGCTTTTGCAGGGCATTAACTGTGGGGTGCTCACTGCAAGTACCACTGCAGGTGTTCACCATAGGTGTTCACTGTAGGTGCTTACTGCAGGGTGTTCACTGTGGGCTGCTCACTGCAGGTGCTTATTGTAGGGTGCTCACCATGGGTGCTCACTCCAGGTGCTACTGTAGGTGCTCACCATGGATGCTCACTGCAAATGCTTATTGCAGGGTGTTCACTGGGGGATGCTCACTGCAGGGTGCTTACTGCCAAAATGGCATGGAAAAAGGTAGGTTAAAGAACTGATGTAGAGTATAATTCCATCATATGTGTGGGTGTGGATGTCTATGAACAAAAAGATGTCTGAAAAGTAAACCACTAAAATGTTCATAATAATTACATCTGAAAAGACTAAGGTGATTTTTATTTTCTCCTTTGTACCTTTGTGTTGTTTGTGTTTATTAAAATGCATCATTTTAATAAAAACATTCCAGCTATTAAAAAATGGTAACCATTAGGTCTATAGACTATCAGTTATAAACAGTGAGTCTACTACTCTAGTTTTCCAAAATTTGAATGACTTAAGGGTATTCTCACTTACAGGGCTGAAATTCCTGAGACCAGGGCAGAATAACACTTACACATCCGAGTAATGACAAGGCCACCTGCTTTTCCACAGCAGCACTGTGATAACACCTATTAGCCTCTGAAGTACTGCAAAGGTAAACAGGGACCCCAGTAAAACGGTGAGGGGCGAGGCCCACGCAGTACCAAGCAGGGGCCACGGCCACTGCCCAGCTGCAAAATGGGGACTGCAGGTGACCATCAGGCACCATGAGGCCCAAGGACCACCAGGGAAATGAAGAGCTCATGGGGACGTCATGTTCCATCTACTATATGGTCAGAGGTTCTTTTTCTCCTACAGGCATTCTAGGGAAAAGCAGTTCCACACAGTGATCTGACATCTTTCTGAAAGACTGGAAGAGACATATCAGGGGATTATCACCAACTTACTGCACGGACCCGAACCAAACCGGGCAATGGTCTCTATTTCACCATTTTCAAGTTTTACAACCCGGCCATCTGCTGTCCCAGTAAACATCACATCTGTTTAAACACACAAAAAGGAGGAAGAACAATGTTAGCCTAAGAACTGTGACTAAGCCACCTTCTCCTATAAGAGGGCTTGTTTATGTGTTCCCCCTGCCCCTCTAGAGGAAATGCCAATTTTGAAGATGAAAGAGAAGCAATTTCTGGGAATACAAAAAATCCTTAAAACTTACAGCGATAAAACTGCGGGGGCCTAGGGAAGCAGCCTGTGGGTGTGAACCGGACTTGAGAGCAAGGGTGCAGCAGACACTCATCAGTGATGAGAACTGTGAGGATTTTCTCCAGTCCTGAAGCACCCAAGCTGACACTCAGTACTTAGGGGCATGAGTTTATATTCACCTCACATCAGTGTCTGCTACTGATATTGATTATATCCAACTAAAGGGGAAGAACTGCCAGAAATCCTTTAGGAGAAAATTATAGCACATGAAGCGCTTACTTCAGCAGCACATATACTAAAATTAGAATGATACAGAGAAGATCAGCATGCTCCCTGAGCAATGATGATACACAAATTCATAAAACATTACATAGTTTTCAAATGTATATAGTAAACTCAAGGGTAACCACTATAAAAAGTAAAAAAGAAGTATAACTGATACGCTAACAAAGGAGAGAAAATGGAATCATATAAAATACTCAGTTTAAAACTACAAAAGACAAAAAGAGAGTAGAATGCAAAAACAGAAACAAGAATAAGGGCAAAGAATAGAAAACAGTAACAAATATGGTAGCTATTAATCCAATATATCAATAATCACTTTAAACATAAATGGTCTAAATATACCAAATGAAAGAGAGACATTGCCAGAATTATTCAAAAAACAAGATCCAACTCTATGTTGTATACAAGAAACCCACTTTAAATATAAAGACATACATAGATTAAAAGTGAAGGGATGAAGAAAGTACATCATGTTAACACTAACCAAAAGCAAGCCAGAGTAGCTGTATTAAATTCAGACAGAGAAGACTTCACAGCAAGGAAAGTTATCAGGGATAAAGAGGAGCATCACACAATGACAAAGGGGTCAATTCCTCAAAAAGACATAAGAACCTTTAATGTGTATATGCTTCACAACAGAGCACCAATATGTGAGGCAAAAACTAATGAAACTGCAAGGAGAAACAGAATCCACTATCACAGAGACTTCAACAATCTAAACAAGAATAATCACATGATCATATCAACAGATACAGAAAAAAGCATCTAGTAACATCCAACACCCATTCACGATTAAAAGCTCTCAGCAAGCTGGGAGTAGAGGAAAACTTTCTTAACTTGATCAAGAACATCTATAAAAAAATCTACATAAAACATCATACTTATGGATGACAAACTAGAAGCTTTCCTGCTAAGATCAAGAACAAGGCAAAGATGCCCCTGTCACTACTCCCTTTCACTATCACACTGGAAGACCTAGCTAATGCAGTAAGACATGAAAAGGAAACAAAAGGTACACAGATTGAGAAGAAAGAAATAAAGCTCTCTTTGTTTGCAAGTGACATAATTGTCTAGGTAGAAAATCTGAAAGAATCAACAACAACAAAAAACCCTTCTGGAACTAAGCAATTATAGCAAGGTTGCAGGATATTGCAAGATATTGACTCACCTTCCTTTATACTAACAATGAACAAATGGAATTTGGAATTGAAAACACAACACTATGTACATTAGCATCCAAAAGAATGGCATGCTTAGGTATAAATATAACATAATATGCACAAGGTCTATATGAGGAAAACTACAAAATTCTGATGAAAGAAATCAAAGAACTAAATAAATGGAGAGATATTCCATGTTCATGGATAGGAAAACTTAATACTGTCAAAATGTCAGTTTTTCCCAACCTTAATCTATAGATTCAATGTAATCCCAATCAAAATCCCAGCAAGTTATTTTGCAGATACAGATGAATTAATCCTAAAGTTAATATGGAGAGGGCAGAGACCCAAAATATCCAACACAATATTGAAGGAAAAGAATAAAGTCAGAGGACTGAAACTACTCAACTTCAATATTCACTATAAAGCTACAGTAATCAAGACAATGTGGTATTAGCAAAGAATAGAAAAATAAATCAATGGAACATATAAAACTTTTATCCCAGAGACAGACCCACATAAATATAATCAACTGATCTTTTGACAAAGGAGTAAACGCAATACATAATGGAGAAAAGACAGCATTTTCCACAAATGGTGCTGGAACAAATTTGTTTGCATCCACAGGCAAACAAATGTAGACACAGATCTTATACCCTTCACAAAAATGGAATTCAAATTGGATCATAGACCTAAATGTAAAATACAAAACAAATTCCTAGAAGATAACATAGGAGAAAATCTAGGTCACCTGGGGTATGATGATGAATTTTTAGATATAACACCAAGGTGAGATACATGAAGAAATAAAAAGCGAAACTTCATTAAAATTAAAAATTCTTGCTCTGCAGAAGATACTGTCAAAAGAATGAGAAGCCACAGACTGGGAGAAAATATTTGCAAATGACATGTCTGATAAAGAACTATTATCCAAAATACACAAACAACTCTTAAAACTCAACAATAAGAAAATGAACAACCCAATTACAAAAATGGGCAAAAGGCCTGAACAGACACATCACCAAAGAAGATATACAGATGGCAGTTAAGCACATGAAGATATTCCACATCAAATGTCATCAGAGAAATGCAAACTAAAACAACGAGATACCACTACACGCCTATTAAAAGGGCCACAATCCAAAACACTGACACCACCAAATGCTGGCAAGGACATGGAGCATCAGGAACTCTAATTGTTAATGGGAAGGCAAATGGTACAGCCACTTTGGAAACGCTTGGTGGTTTCTTACAAAACTTAACTCTTACCACACAATCCAGCAATTATGCTTTTCAGTATTTACCCAAAAGAGCTGAAAACTCAGGTCCACACAGAAACCTGCCCACAGATGTTTGTTCCAGCCTTATTCATAACTGGCAAAACTTAGCAGCAACCAAGATGTATTTCAGTAGGTAACTAAACTGTGGCACATTCATACAATGGAATATTATTCAGTGCTAAAAAGAAATGAGCTATCAAGCCATGGAAAGACATGGAGGAACTTTAAATAAATGCATACTACTAAGTGAAAGATGCCAATCTGGAAAGGCTACATACTGTATGAGTCCAACTACATAACATTCTGGAAAAGGCAAAACTATGGAGATGGCAAAAAGATCAGTGGTTGTCATGGGTTAAAATTGGAGGATGGGATGAACAGGCAGAGCAGAGAGGATTTTCAGGGCAGTGAAAACACCCTGTATGATACCATAATGGTGGATACATGGCATTTGTCCAAACCCATAGAATGTATAAAACCAAGAGTGAACCCTACTGTAAACTACAGACTCTAAGTAATAATGACGTATTGATGTGGGTACATCAGTTGTAACAAACGTGCCACTGTGGTGGGGGATGTTGATCATGTGGGAGGCTGTGCATGGCATGTGTGCAGAAAAAGCATTTGATGAAATGCAACACCCAATCATAATAAAAACTCTTTTTCAGAAAATCTCTGTACCTTCTGCTCAATTTTGCTGTGAACCTAAAACTGCTCTTAAAAATAAAGCCTGCTATAACTGGTGATTGCTCTCTCCCAGCACTCCCCAGATTAGCACCTGCCTCCACTGTCAGCAACCTGCCAGCCAGCCCCCAGGGCAGCTTCCAAATGAGGTGGCAGAGATAGCAGCGGCAGGTCCCTGGGCGCCTCCCAGGGGCTCACACCCACCAGAAAGGACCCCACTGTGCCTGGCCAAGAAATATCACCAGCTCACCAAAGAAAGACAAAAAGCTGGGACCTGGTGACAAAGTACAATGAGAAGTAATCCCAGTGAAAAGGAAAAAGGCAGGAAAGTGCTCTCTTTGGGAGGTAAGATCATTGGTTTGCACTTCAACTGCTGTTAAGTTTCAGTTTTAAATAGCAATATTTGATTTTTCACCAAAAAAAGCTAAAGCTTATAAAATTTACACAAATAAATGCCAATGTCTTTTTAAGAGAAATGCAAAGTTCTATCATGATATTTACTTTTCTTGAAACAATTATGACTTTGACAGCCAAGAAAACAAACCAACTGCAGAAATGGACCAGTCCTTGGGGCCTGTGTCAAATAGCAGGGCCTGGGCAAAAGAAGCTGGTCAAACGTCACTGGAAGAGAGGCCACTGACTGGCCTTGAGAGCACAACAGAAGCACCCTGTGTGCACATCCACAGCCACCTACTGCCTGGAGAACAGAGTGTGTTTCGGAATAACAAGCGGCACTTCCAAAGAAGCTACTCAGCAAGCCCGTACCAGATTAAGTTTTAAATTATCTGTGACTATCTGTGCCTTTCCAATACGAAACTTAATTCTCATTTTCACAAACAGAAAATGCCTTGCTCAAGGTTGCTAGAGATGCAAGTATTCGAACCAGATCCAATTCTAGCTCTGAGGTGTGGGCGAGTGTGATGTAGATGGTTATCCTTAAGTGTACCCACCAAAGTGAGCTTTCAAACAGACAGACAAAAAAACAGTGGAAATATTGAGAACCATTTGTCTTCACTTCACAGTGAAATCTATACAAAGCAAAGGGAACTAAGAAATGCTGTGCTGTCAAATACCTATTTAACTTTGATAAATAAACTAAACATCAGTATCTGTATTTGGCCTTTTTCCTTTCACAACACTCTGAGCACAACAAAGTGCTCCACAGAGATGAACTGAAAACCACCAAGTGCTAAAACGGCATGCAATCCTGCGCAGATGAGACCAGCAGAAAGAGCCACCAGGCACTAGGGCCTCCCATGTAATGTCTGGGGTCCAAGCCCCATGTCCGCAGCTAAGAAGGATGTGCAGGGCCCCAGTCCAGGGGCAGTGTGCCACTGCAGCTGCTCCCACAGAACCCGCCCCCTCAGACAACAGACAGCCTGGAAGGACCCCCAGCTCAGACTTACCCCCGATATGTGCTATGGACTCCGGTCCAATAAGCTGATTTTCAAACAGCCTTTCTGCCTGTCGCAACTTCGTATTTGGATGCAGAACGCCAAGCAAGAGCGGGGGTTCTTTGAAGCTGCAAAATAATGCAGTTCCAGAGATTTGTCCATAAATACACATGTGAAGAAAACCTGTACCAAGCACCTACTCTCGGTTCTTTCATAAAGATGGCACTTTCTAACAACATCCTCAGTTGCCAGAAATAGAAGGGTTAAGATATCACCTGAGAACATCCTGGGGCCTGTGCCCACCCACCCTCCAGCCTCCCCAGCTCCCCACTCCCATCCAACGCCTCAGGGCAGCTGGACCTCCTCACCCCTGTGACTCACACAGCCCTATAGCCACCGCAGTCCACCTAGGGTGGTGGGGGGCAGTGCCCACGTTTCACAACTGATGGCCCGGCCTCATGCTTCATAGAGAAGACCAAATCCATTCTCCAAAATGCTGCTCTATTATTATTATTTTTTTTTTTACCATAAATTTGACTTTAACTGATATTTTTTCAGTGACTGGAAACATCCATATCCTTCTATGAAAAATAAACTTTTTGTTCCCTTCTGAAGAGAAACCATGTCCTTCCACAGAGTGACTGTGGGCTGAGAGGGCTGCAGCTGAGTCGGTACCCAGTGGGATGGCATGCATGGGGCACAGGCTGTGTCATGGCCCGTGTACCTGTGTGAGACACACCAAGCTCTGTCACGTAACAGGCTTCTGCTTCTGCTCTGTATTTTGGGGCCTATCTTCCTGTTTTTGAGTGTGCCATTCCGAAAGCTGAGCCCAGGAGAGAGGTCCCTGTTGGCTGTGACAGTTCCACTGCCATTCTGAAAGCTGAGCCCAGGAGAGAGGTCCCTGTTGGCTGTGACAGTTCCACTGCCATTCTGAAAGCTGAGCCCAGGAGAGAGGTCCCTGTTGGCTGGGACGGTTCCACTGCCAAAAGCTGAGCCCAGGAGAGAGGTCCCTGTTGGCTGTGACAGTTCCACTGCCATTCCGAAAGCTGAGCCCAGGAGAGAGGTCCCTGTTGGCTGTGACGGTTCCACTGCCATTCCGAAAGCTGAGCCCAGCAGAGAGGTCCCTGTTGGCTGTGACGGTTCCACCGCCATTCCGAAAGCTGAGCCCAGGAGAGAGGTCTCTGTTGGCTGTAATGGTTCCACTGCCATTCCGAAAGCTGAGCCCAGGAGAGAGGTCCCTGTTGGCTGTGACGGTTCCACTGCCATAAGCTGAGCCCAGGAGAGAGGTCCCTGTTGGCTGCGATGGTTCCACTGCCATAAGCTGAGCCCAGGAGAGAGGTCCCTGTTGGCTGCGATGGTTCCACTGCCATAAGCTGAGCCCAGGAGAGAGGTCCCTGTTGGCTGTGACGGTTCCACTGCCATAAGCTGAGCCCAGGAGAGAGGTCCCTGTTGGCTGCGATGGTTCCACTGCCATAAGCTGAGCCCAGGAGAGAGGTCCCTGTTGGCTGTGATGGTTCCACTGCCATAAGCTGAGCCCAGGAGAGAGGTCCCTGTTGGCTGTGATGGTTCCACTGCCATTCCGAAAGCTGAGCCCAGGAGAGAGGCCCCTCTTGGCTACGATGGTTCCACTGCTTCTCTTCCTTTCCTTCCTCATCAGGCTCTTCTACTCAACAATCATAACTCACTTTGTACAAACAACTTGCAATCCCCAGTGGGCCCTGCTTCCTTTCAGTGTCTGGCCAGGGCTACATAACCCATTTCCCAGTGCATTTCTTCACCACTCTTTCCACATATACATTCATCTTTCCTGAGATCAAAGGTCTGCAATCACTGAGGCTCCAACCTCTCTCTCCAACTCAAAACTCAACCTCAGCCTCCTTTTCCAAGGCCAGCCCCCCAACCCAAGCTTCTAATCCCCAACTGCAGATACAGTTCACTCCCCCACCTTAGCCAACTGGACTATCTAAGAAGGCCCAGGTCAGTTTATCTTTGGGTAGAATGAGCCATCCTGCTCTGTTAAGAAGGGTTAGAAAGAGAAAAGCCCCTCCCTCAACACATCAGGGGACCACCCCCCCACCCGCCCAACGCCCCTCCTTTGGAGACAGGATGTCCTCAGGCATGGCTCAGGCAGAAAAATGCATCTGAGGATCCACTAGCACACTAGGAATTACAGAGCTGACATTCCTGGGGCTGACTAGAGTCCCCAGTCCTTCACCCATTTTCAATCCTAACGAGCAAATTGTGTGTTTACAGCACCTTGTGCCTTCACTATTCTAATCCAACAACAAAAAGTTCACTCAGCTACACATGTCAATCTAAGGTCAGAACCGTGTCCTCTACATTCTTAGTGAATTGGATCCAATATAAAGCCTTAATTTTTATGGATGAAACACTATTCAGTTAGTATGTTATATTCACTCTTTAACTAGATATGATTCTTATCTGAAGTTTTTTAAGCCTTACATGGACTAACTCATTTACAATAAGCTTCAGATGGCTTCACCCCATCAGCAGTTGCAAGGGGAACCAGGAAATTACTGAATCAGACAGCACAACCCTCCTGCAACTAGGTCAACATGGAAGTCACAGATCGTCACATTGATGAGAGCCTGGCTCTGTACACTATAGTTATAAACACGAATCTATTTCAGGGGGCCCTACATATACAATACTTTTTTCAAATTATAATGGACTGCGTTACTCATAGATCTCTATTGGTGAAAGGTAACTCAGGAAAAAATGAACACTAATTATAGGTTTTGTAGAAAATCAGTTACTTATAAAATTTAAATGAGGTAACTGAAGCTCCATTCATGTGTATTTTTGCTACTTGAAATGAATTATCGTTGACTGTCTCTAATGATTATTAAGCTTCTCTAATTTTGAATTTTTGTTTTTGGTTTATGCAGTTTTTTTAAAACAATGACAGGGAAAATACCATGCATATTTACTGAGTAACATCTAATTCAGCATAAAAACCCAAGTACTAAAGAAATCACAAAACTGCGTTTCTCCTAACTTACCTTTCAGATCAGACTGATTTAATCACCCTCCTTTCCTTGGGAATTATTTCAGCCTATTACGTTTTGTCAAGCAACCCCTCCTGAGGACCGCGGGGCAGCCTACCTGAGAGGCTGTGGATCTATAGGAGATTCCAGCAGCATCATGGCTCCAAGCAGGGGAACAGTGAGAGAAACAGCCAGCATCAAGAAGGTCACTCGGAAAACTCTGCCGCTAAAGGAGCTGCCAGAAATAAAAGATACAAAAGCAATCAGCTGAGTCTCAGACAGTGACAAGGTTGGCCGGTCCGAAAGCCCTCCCAGCAGGAGCAGGGACACTCATCCAGTTTCTCCACTGCAAGGTGGCCGACCTCTGGCCTGTGATTAAACTTCAGCACTGTTTGCTAGGATTGGCAAACACACTTTTGTTGTTGTTCTTCTTTTTAATCTTCCAGCTTCCCCTGTGTGGGATACATTGGATCAGTTACTTTCCAGATCTTGAATCCTCTAGCAGGGTTTTAAAGAAGGCAAACTCAAAGAACTGATGAACACAAAATGTCATGGGGAAAAAGAGTTCTAATGATGTAAATGATACACACTCATCCACAGAAAAGGTGGGTAATTCTCAAAATCTATGATTTCCCGTGCATGGATTCAAAGCAGCAACACTCAGTACTGTGCAGCCCTAAGATTCTCACAGGCAAAAGAGACAACTAAATTCTTGAAAGAAATGGAAACAGAACAACTTCCTAAGGATCCAATTCCCCAATCACTTTTCCCAACCTACTTTTAAGAAATCAAAAGGAAATCCCAGCTCTTCAACCTAATAGAAGTCTGACAGATACTGACAGTTATCTACACAGGATCTATAAAATTATAATTCAAAGTCACCACTCCTAAACCCTTGGGAAGCTGTGAAAGCTTCCCCGGGAATCCTGGGTGAAGTTTTTGGACAAATGACCAGTAGTGCCTTAAATATCTCTGAACCAATCTTCAAATACAGTATTTCTCACCTGGCAAACAAGTGAAAACATTTGGCCTCTTCCTACTAATAAACCTCATAGGATCATTACTAGCTTACATGAATTGAACTCAAATATACTAAATGCTTGACATTAATATTAACTTAAAACAAATAAAATCATGAGTTCCTAAGGTAGAATTTTTTTCTTCCATCAAAAAAATTAAAGTGTTGACAAAGGAAAAAGACTCGCACTTAACAAAACAGACTTGATTTAAGGGGGCAGGGTTTGATTTTTGACAGAAGTGTAGTCTTCTGCCACTTAGACGTGTTAAACTCTGTTCCGGATATGGTGTAGAAACATATAGGCCAAGTCCTCTTTCCCAACAACCGGCCAGGGAACTAACTGCAGGCCAGTTTCTCCACTCCAAAACCCACAGTTTCCCCCAGTGTGAAACGGGGTGTTGGGCAGGGTAGCTTCCTGAACATGCATGATTTTAACAAACGAATAAAGCAGAAAAGAAAATAAATCCCTCTATTTCTACTGGGGTAGGTGGAAATAAGACAAACGAAAGACCAAGGGGAAGAAGAGGGAGCAGCTTTCACAAAGTGTCCCTCGCGTGGACAGCACCTCTGCAGAGTGCTGGGTTCTGCCACCAACCTGAGTGGGCAGGAAACAGAGTCTCCCCAGAGCCTCCAGAAACAAAGCCCTACTGACACCCTGATCTTAACACAGCGAGACCTGCCCAGGACTTCTGACCTACGGAACTATTATATAATAAATTTGTGTTGTTCAGGACACTCATTGTGTGGTAAATTGTTAATGGCAGCCATAAAAATTAACAGTTTTCTAATAAACTAGTTTCCAGCACCCTAGAAGTGGGGTGTTGCTGTAACAAATATCTAAAAAAATGTGGAAGTAGCTTTGGAATAGAATTGTGGGTGAAGGAAGGAAGAATTTTGAGGAGCAGCACAGAAAAAGCCTAGACTTCCTTGAACACAGTAGTAAAACTATGGATGTTAAAAGACTCGGCTCGTGAGGTCTCAGAAGGAAGAGAGGAGCATAGCAGGAAAAAAACCATCGCCTTGGAGAACACCTAACTGGGCACAAAGACTGTTGGCACTGCTGGGGAGGGTGCGGAATGATGTCAGGAGCATAGGATTGGAAACTGGAGCAAAGTGGATCCTGTAACACAGTGGTAGAAAGCTTGGTTGAATCATGTCCTGCAGTTACGTGGAAAGCAGAGCTTCTAAACACTGAAACTGGACCCAGGTGAGGACATTTCCAAGCACAGTGATCAAGGCAAGGCCCAGTTTCTCCTGCGGTTTCTCCAGAGCAGAACAGGCCCGAGAGCAGTGCTAACCACTGCCTTCTTCCTTTGGCATTTCCCTTTGCTGATGAGAATTCTGTGTCTATTTTTCTTCTAATAATCTTCCAAAAATGAATTTTGTCCCTAACTTCCTCCTCTTCACTCGTAAGGGGTTCAGAGCTCACCCCGTACACCTGAGGCCAGGTAAAAATGCCACATAGACAGTCCTTACCCCTTTTATTGGGAAAGGAGGTGGTCCAGGCCGTACAAACCCAAACAAAATGCCACAGACCCAAGCAGAGAGAGGCCAAGAGAGCCCAAGTTCCTAGAAGAGGGCAGGTGAGAATGAAGGGAAAAGTCAGGTCAACCTCTCCCTCCCAGTCCTGTCTCCAAACCCCAGGACCAAATAATCTTCTTCTAATGTGACTGACTTACATCAGTCAAGGGTATAAGCACCACAGGCATAAAAATGTCTACAAAGCACAGAACTATGACTTGACACAATGGCAGGCTCAGGCAACCTGAGAGGTCTGCAGCAGGGAAAGGAGTAAGGGCCAGGAAAAGAGGAATGGCAAACAGTCAAAATGAGAGTGTGCCAAGAAATGTGCTTTACGTGGGCAACCAGATGGAACCAGGTCTCTCTCTCTTTCACAAATGAGGGAAGTGGGCAGGGAAAGGCTCAAGCGGCTTTCCCACAGACAACGCAAGAGCTGAAAAAGCGTGACTGAGAGCCAGATGTGACTCTATGGCTGCAGTCACCATTAGAAGAGCTGCCTGCCAAGAGCAAGAGGAGGGAGGGGAGGATGCCCAGACCTAGAGCCCTCAGAGCTGGAGTTTGAAAGCTCTGTGAAAATTCACGGTGATTTGCCTATTCTAGGCATTTCACATAAGCAGAATCATACAATACGTGTCCTTTCATGACTAGCTTCTTTCATTCAGTGTGGTTTTCTAGGCCCATCTAAGTTGCAGTATGTATATGTACATGGTTCCTTTTACCAGTTGATTACATATGTATATACCACAACTTGCTGCCCACTCATCTGATTTTTTGTTTTTTAAATATAAAGACACGGTCTCAGTATGTCAACCAGGCTGGAGACTCCTGGGCTCAAGTGATCCCCCGTCTCAGCCTCCCAAAGTAGCTAGGAATACAGGTGTGCATCACACCTGGCTAATTATTTTACTTTTTGTAGAAAGAACATCTTGCTACGTTCTCCAGGCTGGTCTTGAACTCCTGGCCTCAGTCTTCGCACCTTAGCCTCCCAAAGTGCACCCTGAAATGAGTAGGCATGAGCAACCATGTCCAGCCCCACTCATCTGTTGAACATTTGTGTGGGAGGGTAAAATGAGAGTGATTACTTAATCGGTACAAGGCAAACACCTCGCTTTTACAGGGTGATGAAGTAGTTTTGAAAGCAGGGAGACCTGGTGGTTGCCCAACATTGTGAATACACTAAATATCACTGAACAGTGCACTTTAAAATGGTTAATTGTATGTTATGCGAATTTCACTTCAACTAAAAAGAAAGGTGACAGTGACAAGAATGTTCTAAACTTAGATTGTGGTAATTACTGCAAAACTGGCCATTATACTAAAAATCACTGATTTGAACATTTTAAGTAGGTTAATTTTATGGTATGTGAATTACATCTCAATAAAGATGTTAAAAAAAAAAAGTCAGTGACTCCACTATGCAAACTGCCACACCAGTGGCTAGGACACTCTTCAACCCAAGTGATTTTCTTGAAGTGACCTAAAGTCTTCCAACACAACAGAAATGAAGTACTTGTACAATAAAGCAGGGCTGGTTACAAGTAAATGACAGAAATGCTTCTGACAGTGTGAATCCCAAAGAGAGACAAGCACACGGAAAGGTGGATGGTGAAGATGTGTGGCTGCCAGCCCTGAGAGCTGCCCTCACTGCAGTCTGGTACTGAGTCCAACAGGGATGTTCCTGTCCTTAAAGGAAGCTGATGCCCTCACCTACCCCACTCCCAGTAGAGGAGAGTACCTCTAGGGAAGGTGCATTGTATTTTTACCTTATGACTGTCACTACAAAAAGTAACAATCTGGCCAAAGCGCTACTTTGTTTGTCCTTGCCTAACCTGATTCTACCTAAGGCAGATCTTCCTCATTTGTCTTGACTCCAACATTGTGACCTCTACTTTACCACACTGCAGCTTACATTTTTAAAATCTTGATGTGGTAATCTGATTCAGAGCTGGTGGCACCCCATTTAAATATCTGGTTGCCCCTTCACACAATGAAGTCTCAATTATGTCCCAAACAAAAAGTCCAGCCAGGACTGAAAGCCACGGGGCTTACAGCCAGAAAGGAGGCCAAAAGTCCAGAGACAAAGATTTGTGTCCCAGTGCTGGGGGATCTAGCAGTAACACTCTCTTAAAGCTGGAGAAGAATTTAGAGGCCACTCAGGCAACTGTTCCCAAAGGCAGCCAACTTCTGGATGGGTTCCATCAAGATGACCTGGGCCAGAGATTCTAGTTTGGTAGGTGCAGGGCGGGCCTGTGAACTCTTTCATCCGTTGTTCCTCATGTGCAGCTGGACACCACTCACTCTATCCAGCTCCCTTCCCAGTCAAAACTTCACCAACATCTCCCCAACCTCACCCGATCAGCATCCAGCCTCCACTGGAACGTTCTGTGCTCACACAGTAGAAATACTAGCTTAAATTTAAACAAAACTCCTTGAGCAGCACTGTCCAATAGAACTTTCTGCAATGATGGAAATACAATAGCTACTAGCCATGTGTGCTTCCTGAGCACTTGAAATGGAGTTAGCTTGTTATATAAACGAGGTAAGCCCAGCTCCTGGACCCCTGCTCTGGGTGCCACACTTATTTTAGCCCAAGGTTCGTTAACTTTTTGGCAGGCCCTCGTCAGTGTTGCTTCCTCTAAACTCACAGTTAACTACAATTCTTCTGTCTTTTCTTGGTGTCTGCCTCCCTCTTACTCTTTTTTTAACTTAAATAAAGGACACTGTATCGATCCCTATCCATTTTCACTGACAAAGCACTGCAGGTTCCCAACCTGTGCTGACACATCCAGGAACGCTGGCAACTTATTTCCCAGGTGCAGTCTGAGAAATCAGTTTGTTTGCCCCGATCTCTCGGAAGAGCCTGGAGGGATGCCCATCTCCATGAGGACATCTGCACCCTGAAATTGCCTACACTCTCTAAAGGCAAGAGCACAACGACAGTGATGCAACAGGATTTGACAACTGCTGTTGGCTGGGCCGCGATTTACACAATCTTCTGTAGATTCACCAGCCAATTTGATTTTGAAAGGTATGCTCTAACTCTGCACACAGGACATCAGGGCCTTGGGTCCTGAACTGAAGTCCCAACAAGCAGACTCCAAGAAATCAAAATTTACCTGTGATTGTTGTGGAAAACCTGATAGCCCCAAATCCATGAGATACCAGCAATCTCAAGTGTCAAGGTGATCCCTGAAGCCTGAGAAAGTCAAACAGCATCAACCCATCTTTTTTAGTGACAGCATCTTGAATTTGTTCATTTTTCACAATCCTTTAAACTGGGGCTCCTAGATTCATCACTTTATCCTTGAAAAAAAATTAAGAAATCAAGAAACAAGTTTAAAAAGCTATCTGAAAATACACACCTGGGGCAAAGCTGAGACAAACACTCCAGCTGCCTGACTCCTCATGAACTCCTGAATGCCCCATCTGTTTCTCCATACTTCCTCCCTTACTCTTCAGTCTTCAAGAGGAAAAAGGAAAATGGACCTAGCAGAGACTTTTAATTAGACTAAAATCCTTCAGTTTATTGTAAAAGCAGAATTATATGGAATTTGATGTACTGAAATATATTAAATCCTCAATGTATTTATTCTGCATCCCTAAAGAGTCATATACGGACATTAAACAGTTCTCTTCCTAGATAGAACTGTGTTCCAAAGAGAAAGGAACAGTTCCACAGAATACAATTAAGTTTCTAAAGCATTTCGGGAAATCAATGTCAAATAATAATTATAAGCTTGCACTGGTATGTTAAAGTGCTTAGCTCATCTATGTTCCACACTGAATAAAATAATTTACCAATCAAATTCTCCATTATATCTTAAATACAGTAATTCAAGAGCTTTGGCATAAAATCTTATTTCCAAAGCATAATTTAAAAAATACACTTCTCAATCATTGTCCAGCTGCCGGTTCTATCCTTCTTCATTCATTTCTCTTTTGACTCTATTCTCTGTAACTTCATATAAATTAACTCGCACACACAGACCTCAATGATCTCATCGGCAAAACAAAGCAAACACCCACTTTTCACGCCAAGAGTTGGGAGACCAGCCAACGTATTGCTAGGGGTCCCTACCACTGCTAAAATCTATGTCTTAGTTCTGTCAGTTTAGTAACATGTCTTTCAAGGCTTCCTTTATTCTATTTAGCACATCTAAAGTGCTAAAGTTTATTCTAACAGTTTCGTATTTTTACTTCTGAATTTAGATTCCTTTACTTCACCCACTATACACAGGCTTCCCTGGCTTATGTTGAACCCTTGAGTTTTAAGGTAATCAAGAATACTATTACATGAACTACTAGAAATGACCACAAAAGAAATGAAAAATATAGGAGAGCTGCAGAAGAAAAATAAGAAAAACAGCTACATATTACAATAATAACCGCAGAAAGGAAGGGTGGTGACAAGACCTCACTTTGAAAGAGATCATTACAAATATACAGAAAAGGGATAAACAAACAAGGACAAACACAGGGAAACAGGAACAATGTTCATGGACAGGGAAGTCAAGGAAATAACATAAATGTAAAAGGCACACTGGAAAAGATCAAGCAGTAAAAGATGACTTTAGAATCAGATTTACTTAGTCATTAACGAAGAAATCCCCACAGAGAACCTGAAAAAAACAATTAAGTCTACTGCTCTGCCCTGGGGCCAGAGGTGTGAGCCAGCAGACTTGAGAGTTGGGACCACCTAACCAGTGCTCTCAGGGGCTGTATGCCCTGGTTTTCAACGCACTGCACCTAATGACAAACTCAGGCCACTGCTCTTTCATTTCTCAGGTACAAATGGCTTGTCTTCAAGATTTCCGTAGGAAAGTGTTGCCAATTCTTGCATGTCCATTCTAAATGGCTCCTCAACCATCAACAGATGATTAATTCACAGTAAGTAGGGTGACCAAATTGTCCCAGTTTGCCCAGGTTTAGCACTTAAAGTTCTACATCCTTGGAAACCCCAGTCCAGGGCAACCCAGGATGGTTGGTCAGGATATATGGGAGCATCTTCCCGATCTTTTCACTGGCCCAAGGTCAACTATCACCGCAAAGTCTTCTCTCTAAATTGCTTCTCTAGAGCCTAAATGCTCCTCCCTGCCATCGTTCTCCTTTAAATGTGTTCCTCTCATCATCGGTCAATAAACTCAGTCTACAGGGGCAAAAACTGCCTCTCATTCATATGTACCCCACCACCTCTCGGCACATTACTGAACAAATATTTCCAGTACTTCTATCAAATATAAGTCAATCTGTTCCACAGCTTCAAGCTTGGTCTATGGGGCCTCTTGATTATCCCTGAAACTTAAAAGTTATGAAATTCAGGACACATAATTGAAAAGCGAATTTTAAGTATCTTACATTGAAATCTATATTTGCGGATCATGATTCAGTTTTTAGCTAACAAAACATAGCATTCTTATATTCTAGAAGATGGTAGAGGAGGCTAAAGGACAAAACCTGGTATTCTGAGGTGTCAACAACTACAGTTTCCTATGTTTCTCCATCCTTATCGGGAAAAACTGCAAGGCTGAATTCTCACAAAAATTGCCTACAATGTCACTTCTGTTCTCCACTCTTTCCAAGAACCGCGGTGAGGACTGGTCACGCAGCGTGAGGGGGGCAGGTGCAGAAGAGCAAGTGTAGAAGCCATCTCTTCGCCGGATAACGAGGCAGGACCCCAGCATCTCGTGGGACCTCCTCCCTTCGAGAAAGTGCGAGCGGGGGACCAGGAAGACGCAAGACACTGGCCAGGTAGCTGTGCCCAGGGGGATCAGATGAGCCAAAGGAATGACAGCGCGAGGGGAGCGAGGGAAAGGCGAGGAAGCAACCGCGCTGCAGGGTGGGGCAGGAGTGAGGGGAGGGAAGGCGCAGGAGCGGCGCGAGACGGTCTAGGGTCCCGGAGAGCCGAGGATAACGCCGCGACTGGGCGCTGGGTGCACCCGAACCTCAAAGACCTGGCAGGTACATCCGCCTTGTCGGAGTCTGCTTCCTCCTCGGAAAAATGAGTTTTTCTTGGGGATGAAACGAGAGGGCTCGGACAAGGCGCTCTGCACCACATCCCCAGGTTACTGTTACTGCCGTCGCCGCTGTCCAGGAGGATCGCCCTCTACTCCTCGCGGCCCGGCTCCAGCGCCCGGTCTGGGAGTCCGGCCTACCTGCCGTCCTTAGCCTCCGGGGCCTGGCCATCATCGTCCGTGACGACCTGCGGCCGCAGAGGCCGGCGCTGTCGCAGCCCGTCCGCCTCGCTCATGGTATGAGCGCCAGCCTGCCCAGCAGCCACCACCCGCAGTGAGCAGCAACGGCTCACGCTCCAGGCCCGCCCTCCCCGGCGCGCGGAAATGACGTCGAGCCCAGGGACCAATCCGCAGCGTTGTCCCGCCCCTTCCGGCCTCATGGGCGGGCGGTCTCCAGCGCGTCGCTCTTCGGCGCTCGGAGGCGAATTTTGAGCGCCCGGGAGCGGCGCTCGGAAACCGCTCAGAGCGAGCATCGGGAGCTGCTGAGGTCCCCGCCCGTCTCGGACTCCGGAGCCCAGAACACGAGTGGTTCCACCTCGGGCTCGCCTAGCTCAGTCCCTGTGCATGCCGCCTTCGTCTTATGCTCATGACGCACTTGGGAATTGCTGGCCCGAGATGTTGGCCACTTTTATCGTTAGAGAGGATGGCGCTGTTTATGAAATGTCAGCGACCCTGCTCTTACGGGCAGCGTCAAAAATAATGCATTCACACCCTTGAAACGAAGTCACCTCTGCCTGAAAATTACGTCCTTCCCCGACTCATCCGGTTAAGGGGAAAACGGGCTAGAAAATGTTTCCCTCTGGTTAAGGCCAGATGTTGAGTATTAAATCTTTTTGTGACCATTACAACAGACATTTGATAAAGTTTATTAAGTTTTGATAAAGTGTATTAAGGGTTACCCTTAAGCAAAGGCCAGGTAGAAGTAGAAATTATCACTAACGAAGTTTAAGAAAGCATAGAGTGGGATCGTTCTTTCAACAGTATTGCAGTGAACCAGAAATGTTCCCAGGTGCTGGGAGATGATGGTGGGCAAATCACAGACAAGGCAATTAAGCTTATGGAAATTAAGCTAGTGGGAAAGATGACTTCAATCAGACCATCGTCATAAAATAGACATGTAAAATTATCAAACGTAATAATTGCTTGAAAGGGGAAGAATTGGATCTTGTGAGAGCATTTGACAGGCAAAGGGATTGAAAGAGAAATCGAATCCGGAGGAAGTGACAGGGAGGATTTCCAGGCAGAAGAAATCAAAGCCTGTTACCAGTGGCACGAGGAATCATGTCTGGAAAAGCCACGTTCAAAATGCAGTGTTACTAACAGAAATAATTTCCTCTTGGAGGCATTCCTGATAGAAACATGCCATTACCTTTTTAAGTGCTAGACGGCACTAGAATTCCATGTGAATGTTTTTTATTTATTCATTCAAAGAGCTGAAGAACCAACTTGAGGGAAGTGGAGAGCTGTGCAAATCCAGTTCTCCAGAGATCCCAGGTAATAATTCAAGTCTCGGCAACATTTTACTTCATTCTGTGTCATTGAGAATAGCCAGTACAGCCATTAAATCAGGGATAGTGTTAACAAAGTGCTGTATGGTCTGACACCTTCTTGCCTGTCTGGACTGTCCCTCTTGCTCTGCAACCCCCATTTCAGACACTCAGGATGACTTACCATGTCTAATCTCATGCCTGGCTGTCTTTGTCCTTGAGGTTCCTTCTTGCTGTGATACACTCTTCTTCACTTCCACTTGGCCAATTATTTTTATCATTCAGGACCCACTTCAAGTATCCTTGCTGAAAATTCTTCTCCCGGTTTCCCAAGCAGAACATCTTCCTCTTTGTCTTCAAGGCACTTTAAACATGCCCCAGCCGTAACATTTGAACCCATTGCATTGGAGCTATTTGTGTTCCATGCCCAGTGTTAAAGCCCATGCACTGCAAACACCCAGGGACACATTCATAAGAAAAATAATGGCAGTAGGTTGGGTTTACTGAACTTGCTGCAGCAAAGAAATGCACCAGAGGACCTGTGAGGCTCCTCAAAATGGGGGAGTCATGGGACAGTCCTTGTGGGGTTTGGGGGCTGGAGTTAGTCCATAGATAGTCTTGCTGGGGATTGGTCAGAATCCGTTAACAAGGGGAGTCACTGGAGGAACCAGCGACCTTATCTCTGAGATATGTAAGTCCATTCGGAGTTACCAGGAGGTCAGCTCATGGGCGTATCATGAAGCACGTAGGTAGTTGGTGTTACAGTGGTCTGAGCTAGATCATTTGTGCTGCATAGCACAGGTTCAGTACAGTTTTTCTGTTTTCAAGTGATGGTGAAGCCTGCTTTGATTGTTGTATTTGTTTCAGTTCTCAGTTCTCCCACCCCACCTTCCAACCCAGCTGCCAACCAGACCGACTTTCTCTTCATACTGAAGCCAGTTATTGGAGTGGGACCACCATGATTAATTTAATCAGGTTTCTCAGCGCCACTGATATTTTGGGCTAGATAATTCTTTGTTAGGAGGTGGAGGGCGGCCTCTCCTGCGCTGGTGTTTCAGCAGCATCCCTGGGCTCCCCCCACTAGATGGCAGTAGTATCCCACCTAGTCGTGATGATAAAAGATGTTGCCAGACATTGACTGATACCCCCTGGAGGACAAAACAGCCCTTGGTTGAGAAGCACTGGGTTAGACCAACCAGAACCCACACCCAACCCTGGCATTGGGGATGAGGCTCACTTCCATTGGAACACTGGCCCACGTGGAGGGCATTTATCTCAACAAAAGCAGGCTCTGCCAGCATGGAAGAAGAAGCGCATGATGCTGGCAGGGAGCCCACAGTGTGCCTGGCAGTTCAAACCAGAAGCAAATCCTACTTCTAGTCCAGTGCTTTTTCCCAGTCCCATACTGTTTCAACTCCTTCCACAGAGATCTCCTGAAAGGCTGCCAGGTGCCAAGTGCGGTGACAAAACAAGGGTGAAATACAGTGAGCCAGCCTGCACAGGCGTTATCATCTAGGAGGGGAGAGAGGAAGTGTAACGAATGACCACTATAAAGCACTGCTGCAGAAGAGCCACCGCATGCCTTGGGCTGCGAGGAGGAACAAGTGCCATTAGATGGGACTGACCAGAGATGGATTCTTGGAGGAAGGAGATTTGCACCAGGATTTAGATTAATAAGATTATAATTGGGGGATTAGGGTGATAGAGAAGGACAAGAAACAGGCTAAGAGGGAAGAATGTGGTGCCCAGGGATTGTTAAACAAGGGGGCGATGATCCAGGATGGACATCAGGGTTACTGAGTGATCAAGAAAGAATAGCCACAAATATATACACCTGTTATGTACCCACGAAAACAGAAAATAAAAATAAATTTTTTAACAAAGAATAGTCTGAAAAGGGCAAAGCAGGGTGGGAAGTAGCTGATCCCCTTCTTGCCCATAAGTCCAGGAGAGCACAGAAGACACTGCCAACTCAGAAAAGGGTTGCAAGGGAAGTTGTTCTGTCGTGGTGGGAAGCTCTGGTTTTAATTCAGGTGGGACAGTGGAGACAGTAAAGTTAGGCAATGTGGACTAGTTTGTTCACCGCAGGAAAAGCACCTTAGAGATCATGCAGCTACAGGAAACAGACATCCGCCAAAACTGGCAGAGGATGAGGGAGGGATACATTGGAAGGATTTGGGGATACCTTATGGAACTCAGACTCAGAAAGTACAGCCAGGCCTCACAGGGACTGGAACAAAGACCTGGCAACACAGGGGCAGAGTCACCCTCTGCCTCCTGGTGCCTCACACTGTCCTGTCTCTGCACCCCTCCGTGCTCACATGGCACACGCTGCTGGGCTGGCCCCTTCTTCTCTTTTGCTGCCCTCCCCTGGAGAGCTGGAAAAGATCAGTGTTACTCATCCAGCTGTCAAAGCTAACACAGCCATAAGCAGTATTTTGGCACAAGATAAAAACAGAAATATAGAGATTATTCTGACCTTCAGGAAAGTTTTTGCATTTCTGATAAAAGGGACAAATGGGACTAGCGCTGCCCCTTCTTCTGCCTGGAACCCAAGAGTTAAGCATGGAGCAGCAGCATCTTAAAACCACAGGAATACACCTTAATGTCTAAAAAACACACCCAGAACAGCCTAGGTCCTTAATGGTGCCCCTGAGCTGTTCACCAGAGCCAGCAACCACCTACCTCTGGGCTGCCTGTCACATGAGAGAAACAGTCCTTTATGCATTGAGGCAGCTGTCAGGGGAGCAATTTGCATGGCCCCTCAGGGCCAACAGGCTAGCATTGTCTGCCTGGACATGTCCATGGTTAAAAAACAAAAAAAAAGCATTGCCTAAGCCCAGCTCTCCCTGGCTCTCCCATTTCAAGTATCCCACACCAACTAACTATGGTCTCCTTCTCCAAGTCTAGATTCCTGGACTGAGAATCTGATGTTCCCAACTTTGGTGAGGCTGATAATCCATGTTAGAGGACAAGACCCCGTGGTCCATTGACCATTCCATGGGAACAACACAGCAGCCTCGCTGTTGTAGGCAGAAGGGCAGGACAGGCTCACTGAATGCATGGCCACCCCATGAGAAGCAGGGAGGAGCAGAGGTGAGCATTGAAGAGAGGCTGGCCAGGAAAATTGCCCTAATTGCCTATGAGGAGGATTCTTAAGGTTGACCTAGACTTGGCAGGAAAAGTGCTCAGGAGGAAAGACGTTCAGCAGTCACCTCCACTATGGGCGTGGACATTCCTGTCTGTTGTTGAAAAGTGAATGGCCAGTCCCTTTGTTCCCTTTGGAATCTTAACACTGACATTTCATGATTAGCACAGATCACTCATTAATCATGTTTTATTACATCCAGAAACCATCTCCTGAGAGTTATTATACTTGATCCTTGAACAACATGGGTTTGAACTACACAGGTGCACTCATACAAGAATGTTTTTTCAATAAAAGTTACACCTGCCTCCCCTTCCACCTCCTCCACCTCTTCTGCCTCTGCCACCCCTGAGACAGCAACAACCCCTCCCCTTCCTTCTCCTCCCAGGCTACTCAGTGTGAAGACAATGAAGATGAAGACCGTCATGATGATCCACTTCCCCTTCATGAATAGTAAAAATATTTTATCTTCCTAATGATTTTTAATGGCATTTTCTTTTCTCTAGCCTAGTTTACTGTAAGAATACAGCATATAATACTTAGGACATACAAAATATGTGTTAATCCAGTGTTTACAGCTATCAGTAAGGCTTCCGGCCAACAGTAGGCTATTCATAGTTAAGTTTTGGGGGAGTCAAATGTTATATGTGGATTTTCAGCTGGACTGGGGGTTGGCACCCCCAACCTCCACTTTGTTCTAGGGTCAACTGTAATCATTTTCATTTTGATGATTCCTGTCCTGCTTTTTTTCTGATGGTTGAAAAAACTTATGCATATTTGTAAGAGTTCAATGTTTCTTTGGCTCTCAGTAATGAAGAGATGAGTTGTTTGGGTGAGGTAATGTCTGTCTTTAGGAAGGGAATTGGCCCAATGTGTTTGTTCATTCAGAAGGCTGTGTGGCAAAAGTTTGGATCTATAGGAACAGAGAGACTAAAAAACCCAAGATTACCCAAACTGGTGGCTCTTACCAGAAAAGTTCCACCCTGTTGCAAAAGAAGTTGGCAATGTTAATTATCTCAAAAGTTTTCCAAACTCAGGTGCTTACTGGTAACCTCCTAGGGTATGGGACACCCAGATCTCTTCTGTCTTCTACTTCTGGGCTTGTTTAAGGTAGGCTTCTTGCCCTCTGGCTTGTCACCTCCATGGCCAGGGGTGACTCCCTGTGGTCCACTTCCATGGGCACTAACCAACAGCTTTTCTTGTATCTGGAATAAAGACTGGCATAGGTAGGAACCTCAGTTTCACGATTAGCAACAGCCGCCAGAACAAAACCAAGTGCAAACTCAGGCACCCACATGTGGCAAGTTTGGGGGGTAATGGCATTCCTCTAGCATGGCTGATAGGGAGAAAGTTGACAGGCAGGCCTCCACTCTCCCATGGCCTTAGAGGGAGAAGAGGCAGATGGACAACTGAACAAAAGCATGACTCTTCTCCCCCAGACAGATAAACTGAGCCTGTCTTCTCTGTTTCTCCCCTTTCTGCCCTCCAGAGAGCAGGGTGGGTGAGGACCCCCTCATTTCCTCACTCTGATGTTTATGAACCAAGGCAGCAGGAAGGAGTGCTTTCGTGTCCCACATATGGCATGCTTTCTTCATAGGTCTGCCCTGTGCCGTCTTAGCAGTTCATCCCCCTCCCGCCACTGCGGAACTCCAGAGCCTGGGCCAGCGCCTTTGTCCCCTGCCTTTCTCCACCAGGCCAAAGCTCTGTCTGTCCCACACATCAGCTAGGTCAGTGTGACATCTGTTCACTCTTCATTCTACAGATATCACTGCGCACTTGCACATGCTGGGCACTGCTATAGGCACTGGGGATTAGGATTGGTGTTATTTGCCATGTTTATCAGTATGTGACTACAGATGCAAGCTCTGAACACCCTCACTTTCACTTCAGTAAGTGCCACAAAGCTCCTAAGTCTTTATAGGGAAGCAAATCTGGAACCCAAGTCGTTTATGAACTCACAGGAGGAAGGTCTCCTGAACTCAGTAACTGACTTTAAGCATTTGCGCTTTCTCAGGGGCCAAGTTTCTCGCTCCACTCTTTGTTTACATGCACACATCAGAGAGGCAACCCTAAGGAGACAAACACCTTCTCCTTCCCTTCCCATGGCTCAGGTCCTGCTTCTCCAGTTTCCTTCCTCTGAGTGCCCTGTGCCAGGAGGCCATGACAGTGTTGGGCTCCATAATGAGAGTGTGGGCACCTTCACAATGGCAGCAGCTGGACTCGGAGGCATTCCACGGAAGGGAAGAGGAGCTGTGTATGCCAGGCAGCAGAGGCAAAGGCTTCAACTGGGCATCATGAATTGTGGCTGTGCTTGATTGTGTCACCCCAGAGGGGCTGAACTTTAAGACAGTGGCTCTCAACTTTGGCTGCATGTTGGAATCATCTGGAAAGATGCTTGCGTGCCACCCCAGAAATTCTGGTATCACTAGTCTGGGGTACAGCTTGTGCATTGGGAGTTTTACAATACTTTTAAAAACTAAATTTGAAATAGACTAGCACTTTAAAAGCAAATAGGAAATAGAGAAATACATACAGCATTCCAATGTGGGGAACCTGAGTCCAGTGTCTCTATGACTGGAGACCTTGGAGAATCACTGCCACCACCACTTTGCACTGGGGACCTGAGGGACTGCCCGCCTGCAGGAGACACCTGAGAGGCAGCTCTGGGCTGGGAGGGGCTGCAGAGATGCAGGTGAGATGCTGACGAAACACCCCTCTCCTCTGCTGGGCTGGGACTCTGCAAGGCTGTGATTTAGCCATGGGGACACAGATTATGATCAGGAATGGGTGGGGGTGGCATCTGAAATGCTGATGTTTTGTATCATGACCTTGAAGGGGGTTACCTGAGTTTTGTTTTACATCAGCTTGTTAAGCTATATATTTATGTACACTTTTCTGAATAAGCTTGTACCCTTGTACACTTTTCTATATAAGTTTGTTATATTCCATCCCCTCCCCAAAAGTCTAAAAAATAAAACAAAAACAAAAAACCTATTACCTAGCTTGAAAGTTTTCTCTATCCG
Organism: Macaca nemestrina; assembly: GCF_043159975.1. Classification (NCBI taxonomy): domain Eukaryota; kingdom Metazoa; phylum Chordata; class Mammalia; order Primates; family Cercopithecidae; genus Macaca; species Macaca nemestrina. The sequence goes on from NC_092139.1 coordinate 58,525,201, forward strand.
GTCCCTATCTTAAGTTGAAATAGAACTTAGGCTTGGTCAGTGATCTCCAAACACTAGTTGACTGGACCACGGCCTGGCCGACTGTGCAAAACACATGGGGAGTTGTTAGAATTTACAGATTTGAGACCCCAGCCTCCTGAGAGTGGAAGGAGTTGAAACAGTATGGGACTGGGAAAAAGCACTGGACTAGAAGTAGGATTTGCTTCTGGTTTGAGCTGTCAGGCACACTGTGGGCTGCCTGCCAGCATCATGTGCCTCTTCTAACATGCTGGCAGAACCTGTTTTTGTTGAGATAAATGCCCTCCACGTGGGCCAGTGTTCCAATGGAAGTGAGCCTCATCCCCAGCGTCAGGGTTGGGAGTGGGTTCTGGTTGGTCTAACCCAGTGCTTCCCAACCAAGGGCCATTTTGTCCACCAAGGGACATTTGTCAATGTCTGGCAACAATTTTTATGATCACAACAAGGTAGGATGCTACTGGCATCTCTGGGGGGAAGGCCAGAGATGCCGCTAAACATCAGTGGAACATTATGCAATATTTTCCATTTAGATGATGACTAATTAGATAGTTCAGACTCACACTCCAGGATGATGAGCCTGGTGTGTAACCACTTTTGTTTTTTTATACAAGGTCTTACTCTGTTGCCCAGGCTGGAGTGCAGTGGCACAATCAGGGCTCACTGCAGCCTCAGCCTCCCAGGTTCAAATGATTCTTCTGCCTCAGCCCTCTGAGTAGCTGGGACTGCAGGCATGCGCCACCATGGCCAGCTAATTTTGTTTTTTAATTTTAGTAGAGATGTTTAGCAGAGGTCTATGTTGCTCAGGCTGGTCTCGAACTCCTGAGCTCAACCAGTCCTCCTGCCTCAGCCTCCCAAAGTGCTGGAATTACAGGTATGAGCCACCACACCTGGCCTTGTAGCCATTTTTCCCCTGGGTGTGTATGCTGCTTCCACAGGAGAAAGTTGAGATGCCAAGTAGTATTTCTTTCTTTCTTTCTTTGCATTTTTTTAAATTTAAGTTCTAGGGTACGTGTGCACAACGTGCAGGTTTGTTACATATGTATACATGTGCCATATTGGTGTGCTGTACCCATTAACTTGTCATTTACATTAGGTATATCTCCTAATGCTATCCCTCCCCTGACCCCATGACACGCCTTGGTGTATGATGTTCCCCTTCCTGTGTCCAAGTGTTCTCATTGTTCAGTTCCCACCTATGAGTGAGAACATGCAGTGTTTGGTTTTCTGTCTTTGCGATAGTTTGCTGAGAATGATGGTTTCCGGCTTCATCCAGGTCCCCACAAAAGACATGAACTCATCCTTTTTTATGGCTGCATAGTATTCCATGGTGTATATGTGCCAAATTTTCTTAATCCAGTCTATCATTGATGGGCATTTGGATTGGTTTGAAGTCTTTGTGAATAGTCCCGCAATAAACATACGTGTGCATGTGTCTTTATAGCAGCATGATTTATAATCTGTTGGATATATGCCCAGTAATAGGATGGCTGGGTCAAATGGTATTTCTAGTTCTAGATACTTGAGGAATCACCACACTGTCTTCCACAATGGTTGAACTAGTTTACAGTCCCACCAACAGTGTAAAAGTGTTCCTATTTCTCCACATCCTCTCCAGCGTCTGTTGTTTCCTGACTTTTTAATGCTTGCCATTCTAACTGATGTGAGATGGTATCTTATTGTGGTTTTGATTTGCATTTCTCTGATGGCGAGTGATGATGAGCATTTTTTCATGTGTCTGTTGGCTGCATAAATGTCTTCTTTTGAGAAGTGTCTGTTCATATCCTTCACCCACTTTTTGATGGGGTTCTTTGATTTTTTCTTGTAAATTTGTTTAAGTTATTTGTAGATTCTGGATATTAGCCCTTTGCCAGATGGGTAGTTTGTGAAAATTTTCTCCCTTTCTGTAGGTTGCCTGTTCACTTTGATGGTAGTTTCTTTTGCTGTGCAGAAGCTCTTTAGTTTAATTAGATCCCATTTGTCACTTTTGGCTCTTGTTGCCATTGCTTTTGGTGTTTTAGTCATGAAGTACTTGCCCATGCCTATGGCCTGAATGGTATTGCCTAGGTTTTCTTCTAGGGTTTTTATGGTTTTAGGTCTAACATTTAAGTCTTTAATCCCTCTTGAATTAATTTTTGTATAAGGTGTAAGGAAGGGATCCAGTTTCAGCTTTCTACGTATGGCTAGCCAGTTTTTCCAGCACCATTTATTAAATAGGGACTCCTTTCCCCATTGCTTGTTTTTGTCAGGTTTGTCAAAGATAAGATGGTTGTAGATGTGTGGTATTATTTCTGAGGGCTCTGTTCTGCTCCATTGGTCTATATCTCTGTTTTGGTACCAGTACCATGCTGTTTTGGTTACTGTAGCCCTGTAGTGTACCTTGAAGTCAGGTAGTGTGATGCCTCCAGTTTTGTGCCAAGCTGTATTTCTAACAGCTCATTGTGAGTGAGTGAGTTCAGGGACACATTTTGTAAGATTCCTCCTGAGTCCTGAGATGTAGTCCAAGTTGTCTGTCACACCAGCTGACTCAGTCAAATACTTGTATTGGTTCTTGCTCCTTCCCTGTTCTACACCGCTCATTCCTCACATTTGTTCCTAGAATCACATCCCTAAGTAACGTACCTGCATGTAAGCCTTTATATCAGGCTCTGCTTTCCAGGCAACCCAGGCTAAGGCAAGAGATACAGAAAATAGAATGCAAGAAATTTCATTGTATGGGAAGTTGGGGTCCTCAACAAAAGAAGAGAGAATAACAAAAATGATATTTAAAGAGATAATGGTTGAGATATTTCCAAAATGATGCAGACATCAATACAGATCTAAGAAGTCCAAAACTGATACAAACATCAATACAGATCTAATAAGTCCTGCAGAACCCAAGCAAGATTTAAAAAAAAGTCAAAAAATAAAACTGCAAAAACCAAAGACAAGGAGAAATATTAACAGCAGCCAAAGGAAAAGTGGTAGATTACCTTTAAATGACCATTCGTTAGTTTGACAGCCAACTTCTCAACAGAAGCATGGGAAAACAGATACCAATGGAAATGAGATCATTGTAGTGCTGAAAAAAATAATTACCAGGCTAGAGTTATATACCCAGTCAAAATATCCTTTAAGAGTGGTCATGAAATAAAATACTTCCAAGTAGACAAAAATTGAATGAATTTCTTATCAGCAGACCTTTATTAAAAGAAATGACAAAAGTCCTTTCAGGCAGAAGGTTAATTATTCCAAATGGAAGTTTGGAGGTATAGAAGAGATACCAAAAAATGATAAATATATGGGTAAATCTAAGTTAATATTGTCTATATAGAACAATAATAAGATGCATACAACTATAATAATACTGCCTTGTAGAATTAAAAGAGAGAGAAAACTAAAATGCATGATTTATAAGTTGGAAGAGAGGTTTATATGTTGTTAAAGTGAGTTCTTAAAGTCTTTGTATTCACTGGAAATAGGGTAAGGTACCAATTAATATTAAAGGCTGCAACTTGTAATCTAGGGTAACAATTAAAATAGTAAGAGTTTGTAACTTCAAGCTAATGGGGAGAAGGCAAAAATTAGAATAATAAAAAATAGTCACTCTAAAGGAAAGCAAAAAAACAGAACATAGAACAAACAGGGCAAATAAAAAGTACTGAGTTAGATGCTGGATTTAAACCCAAATATATAAATAGTTACATTAAATGTAAGTAGACTAAATGTATAATTTAAATGGCAAAGATTGCCAGAGTGGTTTAAAAAACCAAGGTGAAGCTATACGCTGTTTAAAAGAGACACATCAAAAACATAAGGCTACAATAAGATTAACATTAAAGGAATAATCCACTGGACACAGTGGTTTCCCCCTGTGTGCCAGCTACTTGGGAGGCTGGGGTGGGAGGATTGCTTGAGCCCAGGAGTTCGAGACCAGCTGGGCAACACAACAAGACCCTGTCTCAAAAAAAAAAAAAAAAAGAAAAGAAAAGAAAAAGAAAGAAAAGAAAAAGAAAGGGATGGAAAAAATATTCCATGCAAATATCAACAAAAAGAAAGCTGATGTGACTATACTAATATCAGACGAAATATAATTTACAGCCAAAAGAAAACATATTTAGAGATAAAGGGGGACGCCTCTTTTAGAGTCAATTCATCAGGAAGTTACAACAATTTTCAGCAGCACCTAATATACAACAAATAGATAAATACATAAATAATTGTGCTAGATAAATATATAAATAGATAAAGTTTCAAAATGTCCAAAGCAAAAACTGACAGAACTAGAGAAAAAGAGAAATTCACAGTGGAAGTGGAGACTTTTAACAAGTCTGTCTCAGTAAGGGATGAAACACGTGAGTAAAAGTGAGATGGGACATGGATTTGAACAACATGATCAGCAAACTTGACCCAGTGGATACGTAAACAGTCTTCTACCCAGTAATTACGGAATACTTCTTTTCCATCTCGAATGGGACCTTTCTGAAAATAGGCTGAGGCATGCAGCAGGCCTCAACAAACTTCAGAGCACTGAAGTCATAGGAGAGCATACTCTCTGAGCACAGTGCAAATAAGCTAAACACCAATAACAAAAACCATAAAATAACAAAAACCATAAAATAACAAAAACTAAATGTTTAGAAATTTTAGAAATAGGCTGGGCATGGTGGATCACACCTGTAATCCCAGCACTTTGGGAGGCCGAGGCGGGTGGATCACCTGAGATCAGGAGTTTGAGACCAGCCTGGCCAACATGGTAAAACCTCATCTCTACTAAAAATACTAAAATTAGCCAGGCATGATGGTGTGCACCTGTAGTCCCAGCTACTTGAGAGGCTGAGGCAGGAGAATAGCTTGACCCAGGGAGGTGGAGGTTGCAGTGAGCCGAGATCGTGCCACTACACTCCAAACTGGGTAACAGAGCAAGACTCCATCTTAAAAAAAAAAAAAAAAAATTAGAAATATTTTTCCAAACAATCCATGATGCAAAGAAGTCATAATGTCAAGTAGAAAAGCCAGAACTATACCCCCAAAGGGCAGGTACCTCTGCAGACCTGGCCCTGGCACAGGATATCTGGGAGCATGTTGGACAGCCAGTCTGTTTGCTCTGCAGCAATTTCTTTGTGGAATAGCAAAGGGGTATTGCAACGATGCTAAATAAACACAGAACAGGATCCTAGAAGCTGAAGGAGGAACCCTTGCCCAGAAGCCCTGGAGCAGCTCTGTTTGTTAATTATTTCTGTAGTAACCAAGGGAACATTGGTGAGCTCCCCACAGAGTAACCACAGGTCAGCATCAAAGTAGGCAAGTAGCTGGCCAGCAGTATTTCACAGCATCTTTGCTTTTCTTCCCGAATCTGCAGTTTGAGAGAGGCGGCTTGCCCTGGGAACTCTGCTGATAGGGCATCATGCAGCACAGTCCAGAATCCCTTTCTTTTTTGTCACACCCTCTGTACAATATGAAGTAGGAAAGTTGTATTCGTTTGTATTCGTTTACTGCTGTAACTAAATATCATAGGATGAGTGGCTTAAACCACAGAGATCTGTTTCTATGGAGGCCGGGAAGTATAAGATGAAGGGGCTGCCAGATGGGTGTCAGGAGCAGAACCAGACCACTGAGATTCCACTTCTGTGGCACTGATTCAGTGTGTCCAGATGAAGGACCAGCCCACCCTAGCAGAGGGATGACCCAGGGACTGGACCATGCTCCTCATGCATGCTACTCAGAGCCAGGTTTGCTCCCTCGCTCTTGCCTGTGCTCTAGCCCAGTGCCGCCCGTGGCCTCCAAGTGATGGTGGCAGTGTGCCTATCTGACCTGCTATGCATGGCCTCTGGGCACTTGCAATGCAGCTACTGCAGACTGGGAACCAAATTTCTACTGTTTAAGTTACAGCTAAATGGCCACGTATGGCTGATGCCTCAGTGCAGTCAGCCATCCTTGGTAAGGCACGTGAGCTCACCAAGGAGCAGTCAGCGCTGTAAGTGTGAACCCTCCAGGAGAAAAGGCCCCTTCCAATTTTGTCCATAGGATTATATTCAGGGAAGAAAAAAAAAAAGAGTAGCATTATTGGACCAAAAAAATCACCACAAACAGAAAATGAACAAAATAAAGCTTTATTTGAACTCCCTCCCCTACAGATCATTCAGATGCCCGGGACCATGTCCAGATTCCTCTCAGCAACATGGAAAGCTAAGCCATTTCACAAATGCACAGCCATAGCTACACTACAGCCCCCCATGCCCAGGGCACAGACCTTTGTTGCTAAGTCTGTAACAAAAGAGCACCACTCAGTATTTGTGCGCGCTGCAGCCAACACCACCTCCTGGGCATCACAGGCTCACTCGCCCAAGAGGCCAGCACCGCCATGACCGAGTGGGTACTCAGTAGCCCAGACACCCCCCCAACACCGGCACTGCCACAAGGCCCTCAGGGGTAGACTGTGCGGCAAAGAGGACACACTCTCCCTGACCTAAGGGACCCGGCTCACTGGGCCTCCTTCCCCTGCCAACCACCAGCTCCTGCGTGCCTAGCTGGGAGGTAAGCACCCACTGGTGGCATGATTTCCATTATCTTGCTAATGTTGACAGCACCTAAGTCACATTAAAACAGAGAGAGACCGGATTCAGATCTCCAAGTCTCATCAGTGGACCTCAGTGGTTCTCACCGCCCCAACCACAGAGCGAAAGTCAGGCAGCGTTTACCAGGACTTGGCTCTGACCAAGTTAGTGCTCTAACAAGTCACCTGAGTTTCTAATAGCTTCCCTGAAGAGCCCACCTATTTGGAGAGTGTTGCCTCTCCTATCAAGAGGCATCTGGGGGCACAAAAATCTTTCTGGATCACAGCTTGAAGAAACAGAACATGATTGGAGCAGCTTCAGAACTAAGGTGGCCACATTCACCCCATCACTTAGGAGTTAGCTCCGCTATACACAACCAAGCACAGGAGAAACAGTCACCAGGAAAGGATGCTGGAGGCTTGGAAGTTCTCAAGGGAGCTGTTTAGACAGAGGTACAAACATCTCCAATTCAGACTTCCAAATACACTAACAATAATTTAAAATGTGGCCTCTGATCCTCATGTTTCCCACCAGTAGAGGCAAAAAAGGAGATTTTCATAACTATATGTTAAAAAGAACATGTTCAAGTAAATCCACACACTACATGTGAGTGTTATATGCTGTTCTTCCACAATACAAAAGTATAAAAATACGATTTCTGCCCTTTGTATCTAGACATATCTGGAGAAAACATGGTTGCTACTAGCTAACTAGCTCTGTGTTATCTGAGCAGGCGCACTATCCAAGGGCCTCACCTTCCTGTGCTGGCTCAAGAGGGTAGAGAAATGGAGATGGCAATGCCTTTTCATTCCAGGAGACCAAACTCAGGATGACAGAGCCAACCCTAGCATGTTGCATAGCCTCTCCACGGGTGATACTCCTGGGACCTCCAATGGATGGGAGAAAGGGCTCTCAGCCCAGCTTCACGTGAGGGCGGTGTGGGTCATGTGTGGGGTGGGGGCTGCTTCTGGGACTTAAGAAGATGCCAACCTCAGGGGTACCCTCTGGGAAGGACAAGGCAGGGCCTGGGTGCCCGCCCTTCCTAAGAGCCCCTCAAAGCGCCAGCTCACTTAGCAGCAGCCTGCTTGTCCTTGCACTTCTGGTAGGCACTCAGGATCTCTGTGATGATGCTGGGGTCCTCCAGGGTGGTAGTGTCCCCCAGCTCCTGGGCCTCACTAGTGATGATCTTCCTCAGGAGCCGCCGCATGACCTTCCCAGACCTGGTTTTTGGAAGACGTTTCACCACCTGGCAAGGAACAGGCACGGTATTAGAGCGTGGATGATGCCCAGCCTCCGTGCTAGTATGGACTGCATTGAGATGAGGGCTCTGCTCAGGGGGGATGCCCTCCCGGGGATCCACAGTGGATGTCTAAGCCTCCACCCCCAGAGAATGGTGAGGCCTGAGGTCTTGGCTTTATCCTCCCACTATCTGGACCTAAGCTGAAACCCACCCCGATGCCCTCTGCCAGGCAGGGTCCACCCAGGCTGGGTTCACCCCATACTGCCGCCTGTCTGTCCTGCCACTGTGCCACGTGCAGGCACCCAGGTGGCAGCAGGTCCAAGCACCCACTGGGTGCCTCATCTCCATTCCCTGGCCTGGGACTTAGCGGGTTTTGTCTTATGTAAGAGGTGAGAACTACTTAAGAGAAAAATTTTTTCTTAGTGTCTGAAAAGCTAACATGGAGCATGCTCAAACAACTACAGCCCATTCACTGCAAATGGCAATACATTAAGAGCTGTTGTTTGGGATCTTTGACAGTCACTCTGTCTTTTGAAATAGTTCAGTTCACCTAGGGCGAGTCCGGGTCTCCTGAAACTCTGGTCACTTGGCCAAATGTGTCAACTCTCGTAATACCAAGTGGAGCCTGGCCCTGCTGCCTCCGAGGGCCACCAAACCCAGAGTCACTGCGTGCAATGTTCATAAAGGAGGGAATGAAAAACCGAGGGCTGAAGAGGCAGCCCAATCCTCCCCCGATTCTGACCCCCTGGGGTGGGGATCTGCGATCTCCCTCACTGCCACCAGGAAAAGTGCTCAGGAACCACACAGGGGCTGGAGAACCCTGGTACTGTCCCCATGTCTCTAATGAAAATCCCTACGATTCTTCACCAGCAGCCCCATTTCTGTGACTAGCCTGCACATGCCAACATACGAGAGCAGAAGCCTGCCTAGGTGACCTCCTGAACAGGTGAGCTGGCTGGGCATGGAACCCTAGGTGAACTCCTGAACAGGTGAGCTGGCTGGGCATGGAACCCTAGGTGAACTCCTGGACAGGTGAGCTGGCTGAGCTTTTGGAGCTGCTAAGCTCTTGGAGCTACATCTCCTGCCCTCTCCTCTCTCTCTATGACAACACAGCGACCCACCAGCCTCACCACCAGCCAGGAAAACCAAACAGCTAGTGTCAGTTTTGATGGTAATTGGAAAAGAGTAATATGCTCCTAAAAGATCATTGTCACTTAACAATTGTGGGAAGCACAGCAGCACAGCCCCACCTTTGTGGGAGGCCCACTCACCAGGATCTCATCAGGCACAGCATATTTGGCAATCTTGGTGGCCACCATGGACTTGAGCTCCTGCACCACCACATCTGAGTCACCTGCACTATCTTTCACCACAATGAAGGCAAAGGCAGCTGCAAATAAAGTCAAGTTTGGGGATGTATTAAATACTAGACAATGAGCCAACTCCCGAAGCAAGGTGCTATGCACAGACTGCCAGAAATCCAAAGGGCTTTTGAATTCTATGTTAGGGACATTGTAGCAGCTGGTTTCTTTAGTTGCAAACCCAAAGACGCACTTCAGTTTCACGAAAAGTGGCAGCAATTCTAACAGCTCCACAGATGTTCCAGGTGAGTGCACATGTGTGGCTAAGAGCTTGGCATCTCAACTCTAATGCTGACTAACTGTGTGTGACCTGGGACATGGGACCTCCCCTCTCTGTGTCCTCATCTGTGAAATAACCCATAATGTGGTTTGATAGAATGAAACTTCCAAGAGAAGGTGCACAGATGCACAGCAAGTGGGCACCAACAGCCTTTGGGGGCGTGTGTGCAACATGGTACCATGGGCCAGGGTGGCTATTTCAGTTCAATTAAATCAGCAGCTCCCCGCCTGCATGAGCCACACTTCAAATGCCATTCAGCACCATGCACAGCCAGAGGCTGCCACCCTGGACAACACAGACGTGGGGCAGCTGCGAGTTCTGCCGGGCAGCACTGGCCAGCCCACATTTTAGCATAAATACTAGGTTTCGTTTTTCAGTACCTGGCATGTTCCAGGAAGGATGTTCCAGGATGTGAAGAGGGATCTAATTTGATTGCTTTCCATATAAAGAGTCGCTTGTCCCAGCGCCATCCCTGACAGCCTGCCCGTCCCCACTGGCCTGTAAGGTGCTCTGTCTCTCCCACGAAGTTTCTATGTATGTGTGGCTCTCCTACTGCTCATCTGCCCCAGCGCCATGCCACCTTCACCCATTCTTCCCCTGGCATGTAGCACCTAATTAACTGTGTCGTTTCCTCAGTGATCATCTTTCTTGCTCTTTGTCTGTCTCTCTCCTCTACTCTCGACCCCTCCAGCATGCTAGCTCTATGGGGGCAGAGACCTTCTCACTCACTGCTGTGTCTGCAGCATCTAGAACCATGCCTGGAACACAGGAGGTGCTCAACACATGGTTGTTTAGTGCATGAATGGATGATTGGTTTTCTGAACAAGCTATGATCTGTAAAGACCTACAGCCTTTGCCTGAAAGCCCTTCCCATATTCATGTGGCAAACTCCTATTCATCCCTCAAGACGCAATTCGGCCACCTCCTGCTCTGTGAAGCCTTTACCCATGAATCTAGTTTATGGCACATGCTGTGCGGGAACAGCTCTCAGTCCCCCTGCTGCCACCCCACTAGGTTATTAGGTCTTTGAGGGAAAGAACACTGTTTTTCTCATCTTGGTCGTTGATATGGGATCAGAAGTGGGCCTGGGCTGTTGAGTTCTGAGGATGGTGCTGGAGGGAGGAAACCTTCCACATGGGTGGAGGAGCCAGTTAAGAGCCAGGAGGAGGCAGGCAAGGCTCAGGACACTGGAGACAAGAGAGACAAGAGCTTGGCCAGCAGCACCAGAGGCTTGCTGGGTCTACCAGGGGCTGCCCTTTTTCAGAGCTGGTTCAAAACCGAGAGAGTGGGGACAAATACACGATACTCACAGGCGGCTTTACAGCCAACCAAGAGCTGTTCGTCAGCTCTTCATAATTATAGAATCGATACTCAAATTCATTAGAAATCAGGAAAATCATCATACCCATGATACACAAATTCTCCCCACACATCTGGCAGACATTAAGAAGCCTGGCAACACCAGACTTGCAAACTCCACACATGCAGAACGTGCCCTGGGCAGCAGCGTCCACAGCAGACCATGCCCCAACACCACCCCAACAGACCTAAGGCTAAGCTGCCCTATGAAAGACGGTGATTGCGATGCCCAAACGTTTGTCTAAAGGTCACTTCCACTGTCCTTTCCTTGATCTTGCACTTACTTTATGGAGTTCAATACAGGGGCTTCTGAGCCCCCAGACACAGTGGACCATGCACGGACCCCTCTCAGTGTCCCCAGGGAGTACTGGCTCAGCCACTGGACTCAGACATAGATGGGGCTTTCCAATCCCAGGACACCCCAGTGCCCTGTGGATCCCCAGCCCAGAGACGTGAAATGCAGGAGTCCCCAGAGGAGGGGCCCAGGCTCCTGTCAGAGCGAGGTTTGAGGACTAAGTTATCCTAGACACACCTGAGAAACTGTCCTCATCTCCGTCCTCTCTGACCCTCCTGATCACATGTGGACATCACCGGGCAGGGGTCCCCACCAGCTCTCTCCCACATCCCAGCCTTACCAGCACAGTCTTTTCATGGCAACTGAAAATGCTGTTTGTAAAGCACTGAAACAAATTCTCAATCTTGCAATGGGTCAATTTAAAGAAAGCATTTAAGTAAATAATGGAACAATGGCACATAGAAGTACAGGGAGGCAGGTGACATCTGGGACACACTCTGACACAGGGTGGCCTCCCAGCGGGAGGGCAAGCCGGACCCCAGGCCACTGGGCAGGGCGGGAGAAGCCAGTCTGCCCAGCAGTGCACTGGCATTGGATCTGTGTGTGTCCAGGTCACGCCAGGCCAGACAGTGTGCCTGGATGGACCTGGCATTGCAACACCTGGTTGCTCCTGCCCCTTCCCAGACCCAGACACCGAGAAGCTGGCAGACTCGAAACAAAGCGTGGCCTTGGTAAAGAAGACCATTCTAGTCCCTCATTCTGCATTCCCCTGGCATGGCGCTGTGCAGTGGGAACCACAGGTCAGATTTGTCCAAAGAGTCCCAGGGCAGCACACAGCCTGCACGCTCCAGAGCACACTCCAGCACACACGCGTGGTGGCTGCAGAGCTGGCTTGAGTGCGATGACCAAGCCCGTGAGGACACATGAGGCTGGACATTTTCTCATAAACTCCCTGTAACAGGGCTGGGCGATGTCTCCACCAGATAAACCATGGACAGAGGGGGAAACCCCCGAAGCTTAGCCAAGCCCAAGTGGGTCACGGCCACTGTGGATGCGTGTCCTGGAAGGACAGCAGAACCAGGGCATTTCAGAAACCTGACCGAACACGAGTGCTGTTCAGGCCCCTCCCCTGCAGTTTCCACTTGAGAGAGAAGAACACCGGGAGCTTGGCCCACAGTATCCCCTATCACCCCACTCTCCAGAGTCTGCTCCTCGTACAGAGGTGGCCATAATGGGCATGGGGTCAGGAATCAGGGAGGAGCTCTTCTCCAGGACACTCACCTTCTCCTTTGATGTCGTGGGGGTAGCCAATGACAGCACTTTCCGGCACTGCAGGGTGGTCGGCCTGTGTACAACAGAGAACAAAATGACAAAATGTGGCAGCCCCTGGTGCTAGAAGTGACTCAGACCAGGGACTCCCACCCGGACTTGCAGGCCCATAGGGGCATCATGGAGGTGCAGGAGTGAAGGGGGAGGCCCAGCCTGTGCTCACGATGGCGTCCTCAATCTCTGCGGTCCCCAGCCGGTGGCCACTGATGTTGATGACATCATCCATCCGCCCTGTGATCTGGTAATAGCCGCCCTCAGTTCGGTGAGCCCCGTCTCCAGTGAAGTAATAGCCTACAACAGCAGAGAAATTCAGCACCAGGAACCCTGAGCCAGGACCCACGTCCCCACCTCACTAAGCATGAAGCTCTGTAGCCCAGCACACGGCTGCAGTCTCGCCCATCGGCCCTCCTTGCAACTCCGATGCTTCCCTATGTTCTAGAGCATGGGCAGGCGGCTCCAAGACATTGAGACTTCAGGGAGCAGAAGGTATACAAGCAGCACTTCCATGACGCTTCTCCAAAACACTGAGTCTTGTTTACAAGCTTGAGACTGAAAATGACTGGTTCCAACAAGACAGAGGAGATAGCACTCATATAAATTTCCAACCCAAGGACAAAAAGGGAAACTAGGAAAAAAGAAAAGTAAACTGGAAGAAAACTCCCAGCCTTGGTGACAGTCTTCCAAGGTACTTCTCCACCCTCCCTCCCCAGTAGCTAACAGGATCCTACCACGGGCCTGGCTGCAGGGCAGGACTTCACACCCACACCTAAGTAGCCCCAAGAAAGTCCCCGAGCAGGGAATCAAGCCCACTGTCAAGATAAGGAAAGCCAGGGAGGTACAGCAAAGGGAGAGGGGGTCGGAGTCAAACTCTGGCCTCGGGAGCGCCTGTTCCTGGCCACTGTGCTACGCTGCACTCAAATCCCATTAAAAATGTTTTCTGAGAATAAGATTCCAGCAGTCAGCTGAAAAGGAATGAGAGGGTCCCTGACAGCCTGCTCACCTGGGTAGGCCTTGAAGTAGGCGTCCACAAATCGCTGGTGGTCGCCATAGATAGTCCTGGCCATGCCTGGCCAGGCCTGAGAGATGCACAGGGCCCCGGAGACGTTGCTGCCCTCCACGACGCTGCCCTGTAGACCCCGGACATGCACGTGAGAGAGGGCAGGCTCTGGGTGACAAGTGTGCCCAAAAAATGACAAGCCCTGCCCTCAAGGGAGCTGTCCATAGCTCTCCCCTCTGCCCCGAGGAGGGTCCCAAGCCGCCTGTGTGGCCGCTAGCCAGTGCATGATACCAGTGCAGTGAATGCTGTGAGGTCAGCAGCCTCCTGCCAGGTACACAGGAGGGAGCTGGGCTGGGCAGGCAGGGATGAGGGAGGGCAAGCACATGGCCCCCATGCGGGGAAGGCCCATACACACCTTCTCATCCATGAGGACGGGGACGATGCCAAAGAAGGGCCTCATCGCCATGCCAGGGAGGATTTCCGCCCCTTCTTCCGAGGGCCGTGGTGCGATGCAGATGCCACCCGTTTCTGCAGGTATGACAAGGAAGAAATGCAAGATCGGCCCGGACCCAGGGATATGCGTATCCAGAGTGGGGGGTGGGTGGGACTGTCCCTATTGTGGGCAAGGAAATGCCTCAGGGGCACAACGATCTTTGAGGCAAACCAGATGTGAGTCTGGTGCCCTCCACGGCGGATATGAGAAGGAGCCCCAAGCTGGCCTCAGCCCCCGGAGCTCTGGCGTCCCACAGCCAGGTACAGGCCTCCTCGCCATGTCAGGGCCTTGCTTGAAGTAGGAAAGGGCAGAGCCCACGCACTTGCACATGAAGACGGGGAAAGAGAATTGCTTCTGGGCCCGCGCCTGTTCGACACGAACCCAGCAACGAAAAAAGATGCCCTCAAATCCTGCCGTCACATTATTTCTCTGGCACTCGCCTCTACCAGGGAAATGCCCCAGGGACTCAGCTAGAGAATCTCTGCCCCAGGTTTTCCCAAATGGATGGGACTGTCCCATGGGAACATCTCATTTTCTGGCTTGAGGATGAGCCCTCAGATAGTTACATTCATTACATCTGTGGTGGTCTCTCTCCCCAAGCATCCTAATAAATCAGATACCCAAGAGAAGGGGGACAAATCCAAACAAAATGTCACAGGAAAATTCCTTTTCTCACTAAAATTTAAATTTAGACTCACGCTTCCTTAGAAGATAGGGCCTGTCTCATTAGATGTTCCCCTGTTCAGAAAGGGGCACTTGGAAGGGACACGGCCCTTGAGCTCCTGCTGCACACCAGGCCTTGGGCAGCAAGCTGGGCTGTGTCGCCTCAGTTCACCCTCACCCGGGCCTGTGGGGGGCACCCCCACCTCACAAAGGAGGAAACCGAGGCTCAGAGAAGTTGTGACATGAGGTCCCATAGCTGGGAAACAGCAGCCAGGCGACCTCTGAGTTCCCTCACTCTAGGCCCCAGGGTTTCCGCAGTCTCGGGTGTTGACGTGTCTTCTATTGCACCTGCTGTTGAGAGCTCGGACCCCAGTCCCAGCCTCACACCCGACCCTGCAGACCCAGCACTTAGACTGGAACCTGTTCCCCAGGCCTCCTCACCTGTCTGCCACCAGGTGTCCACCAGCGTGCACCTGCTGTCCCCCACCACCCTGTGAAGCCACTCCCAGGCCTCACAGTTGATGGGCTCTCCCACTGAAACCACACAGGAAAGAAAAAGATGTTAACAGGCTGCAAATAAACCTGAAACCAAAAGTAAGTTTTGTGTTTTTTTTGTTTTTCTTTTTTTGTTTCATTTTGTTTTGTTTGGTTTGGTTTGGTTTTTGTTTTGTTTTGTTTTTTGAGACTGAGTCTCGCTCTGTCGCCCAGGATGGAGTAGAGTGGCATGATCTTGGCTCACTGCAACCTCCACCTCCCAGGTTCAAGCAATTCTCCTGCCTCAGCTTCCTGAGTAGCTGGGATTACAGGTGCCTGCCACCACACCCAGCTAATTTTTTGTATTTTTAGCAGAGATCGGGTTTCACCATGTTGGCCAGGCTGTTCTCGAACTCCTGACCTCAGGTAATCTGCCAGCCTTGGCCTCCCCAAAGTGCTGGGGTTACAGGTGTGAGCCGCCGTGCCCAGCCAAATAAAGAGATTTTTAAGGAGAAAACAGCTCTGTAATTTTTTTTTTTTTGAAGAACATACAAGGAGACCTGAAAATGCAGTGAGACATATCATATTTATGGTCATCAAAGAAATGCACATGACTGTGACGTATTTTTATCATTAGATGGTTGAAAATCAAAAAGCCAGCAAGAATGTGGGGAAAACAGAATTTCACAGACACCAATAGGAAGGTAGTGTGGTTCAGCAATTTTGGGGAGCAATCTGGATGTTTCTCTTAACATTTAAAACTCCATACATCCAATACAACTACTTTGAGCAACTGCTTGGGGCAGAATCTACTACGGCAGAACACCTCAAAACATGACCCCTGACGTACACCCCACAGAAATGACTGCAGATGCCACCAGAAGTGGCCATGTAAAGGGTGTCCTCAGCAGCTCTGCTCATGCCAGAAACCACACACATCCCTCAGGAGTAGGTGGCTAAATACAACATGGCATGCTCCTGCAGAGGAACGCCACACTGCAAAGAAGATGGCGAACCTCCACGACCCACGGCGGCATGGGTGAGTCTGAGGCACGATGCTGAGAAAGGGAGGGGTGTGCTGTGTGATCCCACCCAACTGAGGTTCAAGTGCAGCCACATCTGTCAGTGGTGATGCAGGCTACACTGTGATCACGGCTCAGGTAACTCCTGTGACTGGCAGGAGCCATAAGGGGGCCTCTGGGGACTGGGAATTTCTGTAGCACTTATACATGTAAACATCTCTCAAGTTGAACACTTAACATCTGTACCCTTTAGTATACATTATATCTCAATAGAAAGGAAAAAGATACACATACACCCTAGCATTCTCAGTGTCTATCTTATGACATTTCCACACCAGGCCAGCACTCAGCCAGAACTCTCCAGGCTAGACGCACTGTCACTAAAACACTGACATATTCTCGTGCTGGTGTTTGCCCCTTGCTCAGGACCACTCACAACCCACAGCCTATCCCAGCAGCGGCCCCCGCATCAGTGCTGCATGATCAGTGCTGGCCACATGGGCGGCTCGGTGTCTTATGTGTCACACCTGCACTCAGAACATCCACAAGGGGCAGGGAGATGCCCTGCAGCACTAGTGGAGACTGCGACAGCCTGCACCCAGCCACGGGGATGTGACCACACGAGCCAGGGCAATCCCCACAGCAGGGCAGATCCATGTGGAAAAAATGCAGATTCTACGATCTTAAAACAAACATTACAGCATAATAGCACAGTGTGGTGACTTTGGTGTTAAAGAAAACATCATTTAACAGAGCCGCAATCCACTACAGGAACTGAATTGCGGAGACGGGACCGAAGGCGCAGGAGCAACAACACCTGGAGCAGAGGTCAGGGAAAATCTTAGCTTTTTTTTTTTTTTTTTAGAGAGACAAGGATCTCGCTCTGTTGCCTGGACTGGAGTGCAGTGGCACAATCATGGCTCACTGCAATCTTGACCTCCGGGGCTCAAGGCTCCTCCCATCTCAGTCTCCCAAGTAGCCAGGACTACAGGCATGTACCCCCACACCCAGCTCCTAAGGACATCAGCTTTAAGTTCAATGCTCCAATTTCTTCTTTTCACAAGAGCTTATCCATGTATTACTTATGAAATTGAAAGTTTAAAAAAGCTTTGAGAAATATACTTCTAGGGGGAGGATCTTGAGTAAGTGGGATTCTGACGACTCAATGGATTAAATGTCATGAGGGCTGATCCTAGCTGCCTGGAATGGGTCTGGGCTCTGGAATTGCACTGACAAGTGTGCCAGCACAGTGCTGGCCCTGGCCAAGGTGTGGAACATACACTGACCCCCAGCACTGCTCCAAGGTGCTGGGAGCCTCAGGTGCAAGACATCACAGGACGCCGCGCTGCCTGCCAGCATTGTATACCAAGAACAGCACAACGAGGTGTGTGATTGGCACCTGGCCTCCCGCAGGGTTCTGCGGCTAGAACCGGTTATGCAACAGGAACAGGAATGTGCCTATTGACCAGCTAAATACACAAAACCCAGCTGAGCCTATGCTGGGGGCTGGCCCCCTGGCTCAGAGGTGTTCCAGGTCTGTGGGGACAGAGGCTGCTGGGATACACATCACACTCTAATGCAGCTGCCAGAGCACACCCCTTCCTGAAATGCACTTAGTGTGGTACCCCTTGTCACTGGACCCCGTGAATCTTCCTTCAGCAGACAAATCCCATGAGTGTATCTGGAAAACCAAATCTTGGCCTTCAGCCCTGTCCCCACCTAATGCCTAGGGCCCACTCATGTGGCCCTGCTGACAACACCTAGAGAATCTGGGAGAGTGTCTATGGCCCTGACCACCCCACTGTTTGTTCCCAGTTCCCAAGTACTGTATGGCCCAGAATCACACCGGCCTCTCAAGCCCAGCTCCAGCATGCCAAGAGAGACCACCCAAACTCACCACTTGCTGTGGTTTCAATGTTTGTCCCTTCCAAATCTCATGTTGAAATGTAATTGCCATTGTAACAGTATTAAGAGGTGGAACCTTTATGAGGTGATTATGCCAAGAGGCTTCTACCCTCATGAGTGGGATTGGTGCCATTATAAAAGGGTGAGTTCAACTTCCTCTTGCTCTCTCTCACCCTCTTTTTGCCCTTCCACCGTGGGACAATGCAGCAAGAAGGCCCTCACCAGATGCCAGCACCTTGATGTGGACTTCCCAGCCTCCAGAAACGTGAACCAATAAATCTCTGTTCATTATAAATCATCCAGTTTCAGGGTATTCTATTACAGCAGCACAAAGCAAACCAAGACACACCATCTGGAAAGGAGCTCCATGCTCTTTCTGAGAGGTGGAGGGACAGTATGGCAAGGGAAGCAGAGTGAGCCAGGACCCTAGGACCTGCTGAGGGTACAGGGTGGGTGCCTAGAGCCCATCAATCAGGTGGGGGGCAGAGTGAGTTTTACTGACTCTAGAACCAGGTACTGGGTTCAGCACAGGGTGCCCCACTTGCTGAGTGACCTTGGGCAGGTTCGCTGACCTCTCTGTGCCTCCTCTTCCTCCTCTGTAATGTGAAGCAATATCTGCTCTTTGCTCAAAGGATGTGAAGATAAAGGCATTTAATACATATTTGCTCTTATTAATAGTATTCAAACCCCTCCTGCTTTTTAATCTAGAAAGCTCTTTGAGAAAAGAAGGTTTTTACTGTTAAGGGGAAAATAAGGGAAAAGAGGAGGAGGAGTCATTGGATGCCTGCTATTCCTCAGGAGCTCTCCCCGTTAATCATCTCCATGCTAAACATTACACTAAGGCTCACATCTGACCCTCTGTGGCATCCTCACCACCCTGCAGGTAGGTCTCATCCCCATCTCACATTTGAGAACAAGTGGTGAACTCTGCAGGGCACAGCCCCAGCTGCAGTGCCTCTCAACCTGTGGCCCGGATGCCCGCATGGCCTCGTGGTCACCCAGCGGTAGCAGAATCACATGTTCACCGCACTCCCTTCCCACAGATGCATGTGGTAGAATGGGACACTCTTCCGTGGTCACTGCCCTGCATGCTTCCCCAGTGAAAAGCCACCAAGCAGGTGGCTGACCACATGTGACCACACATGTAAAGGCAGACATGAAATGTGGCAGGGACAGGAGAGGGAACAGCAGTCACCAGCACCCAGTCCCTCCCAGCACCAGCCCGAAAGACAGACACCGCCGATACTGTCGAAACCATGACACCGTCACCTTTCCAAAATATTTCCACGTGACTTGGCAATATCCATCAACATTACCAATAGGCCTAAGCTTTGAACTGTCTGCCTGGAAACATCTACAGTAGCAGCAGGGCAAAAGCGCAGGATGGTATCCACTCCACGGACTTGGAGACAATCAAAAGGTCTAACAACGGGGCAGTGTTTAGCAAACTGTAGTTATACTATTATTATTATTATTACTATTTAGAAGACTGAATCTCACTCTGTCACCAGGCTGGAGCGCAGTGGTGCAATCCTAGTTCACTGCAGCCTGAAACTCCTGGGCTCAAGCAATCCTCCCACCGCAGCCTTTGCCACCACACCCAGCTAAGTTACACAATTAAATCCCATGCAGCCACTAAAGAAATGACTTGGCCCTTAACTTATTGAGTGGCTAAGTATTCCTAATGAAGATTAAGCTACAGAAATTGGGCACAGAAACAATGGCACAGAAAATGTCTGGAATGTTTTTCCCCAGACTGGTAACTGCTGCCAGCTCTGGGGAGGGGCTTATAGGTGGGAAGAGGTGCTTTCTACCAGATCCAGTCTGGCGTTGCATGAATTCACACATACAAAGCCGGGCAGCTTCATGACTGAAGTCCTGCTGAAGCACGTATTGGCTCTGAGGGTCTAAGGCAAGTGCACCCTCTCCTGCTGCAGGGCAGGCCACTCACCTGACCCCAGGGTCCGCAGGGAGGAGCGATCGTACTTCTTCACCCAAGCATCGCCGTATTTCAGCAACAGCCGGACAGCCGTTGGAGCGCCATAGAACTGATTGATCTTCAACCTCTCTACTGTCTCCCAGTACCGACCTACAGAAAGGCCGAAATGCACTGTCAGCAGGAGAGCTGACATGATCTACTTTAAACTTAGAGATCAGCCAAGACTTCCTGAGTGCTGGGCATGTGCAGACGTGCATATGTCCATATAAAAAGGATCCCTCCCAACCCCCCCACCAGTGAAAGACAGAAAGAAGCCCCATAGGACAAGTCTCCAATGGCGGCTCTCCTCCCAGCACTCCCCAGATCCATGGGTGGCACATTCAGCAACAGTCTTCACCTGGCTTAGGGTGATGGCCTAGTTCAAGGCGATACTATGTGGATTTAATAACCCGTGGAGCATTAACACAGAGCTTTCACTCGGTCACACTTACATGGGCTCTAAAGTGGTGACTGGGGCTTCCCCTCGTGACAGCAGAGCTGCCACTGTGTGTGTCCCAGGGAGCAGGGCCATATGCCCAGCATGCACACCCCTGATTCCTGTAAACCCACCATCCACACCATCCCCTCCACATGGGACACTGAGCTTCCAGGGGCTGAAGTGGTGGCCTGAGACCAGCACCTGGGCCATGGCCCTGAATCCCTGGTCTTGCCCCTACAACTTCTTCCTTGAGCACACCCAGACCCCAAAGGCAGGGATGGAGCACTGGGAGGTGATAACACAGTTCGTGCACAGTTGTCAGCGCCATGGAACGCTGTGGCAGCAGCCTTTGGCCAGAGCCACCATGGCCTTCTTACATTAAAGCAAATATTTGAAGACACTGCTGTGTGGGAGGACGATGCCCAAGGGAGCCAGACTTCACCTTGTTTTCAAAGTGATCTCAATGTAATGGAGATGGTTCTAGGCCATGCATAACATGGTCTGAGGGATGGCCCTGAAGGTTCAAGGGGCAGGGCTTGGGAAACAGAAGAGGCAGGCTGCTGGTCCTAGCCTCGAGAAAGGGCTGGATCTGGGAGGCGGCCTAGAGGTGAGAAGGATACCAAAGTGATGGCCCGAGGCCGGCAGTTTAAGTCAGACGGCAGGACTACAGGAGCAGGAGCCTTGAGATGTCCTCCAGCGCCAAGTCAGACTCCCTGCTGCTGCCCATCAGATCTTTCTGAAGACCCAGTGCCTGGCCCCACCGGGCATCTCGACAGCAGGACCTGGAGAGCCACACCCTCACCAGAGCCCAGGTGTCCCCCTTCCATGAGCCTCTCCACAAGCCTCGAGCCTCAGGCTCTCTCCCCTGACACCAGCATGGGGTCCCAAACAGGGTTCACCATCCTTACCAGCATTGGGGTAAACTGGGGTGCTCTCAAAAAGGACACTGGTGGCTCCATTGCAAAGAGGCCCATACACCACGTAGCTGTGTCCTGTAATCCAGCCAATGTCAGCCACACAGCCGAAGATGTCACCTGGCCGGTGGTCAAACACAAGCTGCAGAGACAGGAAGGGAGCATCAGGAGCTTGTCCCCCCACTCCACCATGTTCACCAGGTCACTAGGAAATCGGCATGCATATGCTGCAGGCCACAGCTGTGAGAGGCAGCTGGCTCATCAAACGGCCTCCAGCAGCAGGACAGGTGGGAACACTGCAGAGTCCGTCTAGTTGTATGTTTAACACGTGGACACCTTTTTGCATTGCCTTACACCACGATTTTTTAAACCTCTTAAGAACTACAAAAAATAAAAGTCAAAAAGGCCAAGAACGGCATCAAGCATCATCAGCTTCGAGAAGCATGAGAGGACAGACATCTGAATCCCCTTTATTCTTCCACAGCAGCTCACTGGAGCCTGATCCCATCTCAGGATCCAACTGCCCATATGCAGGAAACACAGAGGGCAGAGGGACAACAGGCACAACCCAGACCAAAGGACACCAGAGAAAAATGGCTGGACACGACAATGGCCAAGTGTAAGGAAATGGGGGAGCATAGGCTTAAAAGGACTTAAAAGACATATCAACAATATTTTAGGCCGGGCTCAGTGGCTCACACCTATAATTCCAACACTTGGAGAGGCCAAGGCGGGTGGATCACTTGAGGTCAGGAGTTCGAGACCAGCCTGGCCAACATGGCAAAACACTGTCTCTACTAAAAATACAAAAAAAATTTAGCAGGGTGTGGTGGCAGGTGCCTGTAATTTCAGCTACTCAGAAAGCTGAGACAGGAGAGTCACTTGAACCCAGGAAATGAAGGTTGCAGTAAGCTGAGATCACAACACTGCACTCCAACCTGCACAACAGAGTGAGACTCCATGAAGAAAAAATACATATTTTAATGGGCAACAGTAAGCTACAGTGCCCATGGACACACATACGAGCCACAAAACTAGCAAAAGAAAAACACAGGGCAGGGGCGCAAGACGCATCAGGACCTGTTGGACGGGGCTGCAGCCACATGGGCCTGGAAGGGGCTTCTGAGAAACGGGTGGCCTTTCACCTCTTGACCAAAGTGGCATTTGCCTTATAGTAATTCATTAAGCCACACATTTAATTTGGGTGGTTTTCTGTATCTGTTCTAAAAAGAGTTTTAAAAAATCTTTGGGTGAGTGGCCCTTAGTGTCCTGCTGCCATGTTACATGGTCAGATTCTCTGGGAGTTTCTAGACAGTGCAGTGGGGGCTTGAGGCAGCCAGGGCCCTGAGGAGCTGTGGGGTGGGGAGACTCGAGGGGCCCTGCCCCAAATAGGCCAGGAAGAAACACTGACCTCTCACACCTACAGGCCTCGCTCTGCAGCAGGAGGACTTCTGGCCCTGCCCCTGCCTGGAGCCCTGCCGAGGGCCCAGCACCGCCCCGCACAGGCCTGTACCTTGTGGGTCAGGGCGGCATACAGCAGGTAGCCTGCCTGGGTATGGACAATGCCCTTGGGCATTCCAGTGCTCCCTGAGGTGTACAGCATGAAGAGCACGTCCTCGCTGCCCATGCTCTCTGGGGCGCATACAGGGTCCTCCTTGGCCATTTCCTGGAAGGGACAAGAAACAAAGAGCCCACCGAGGGCACTCAGCCTCTCTGAGAGCACCACTCCCCCTCCACAGCAGGACTCCGCACACGGGATTCAGAACTCACCTGCTCTGATCTGTCCAAGTTCAATTCCAAATGTGGAAAGGACACAAAACAAAAGGGTGGGTGCAATCATTTGTGTTACAGTAAGTGTTCCAATCTCCTTGTCGTATTGGAGTTTTATCTTCCCAGACAGTACTCAAGCTCACCAAATACCACAGAGGAATCCTGGGCACCTCTAGGGAACCCAAATTGAGAACTACAACCCAAGAAGTCTCAGAGCCAGCTAACTTGATAGGACCTCTCCTCAAACTGTGCAAAGTGAGGTAACCCACCTGCTCCAGCGGGATGTCCAGATCCCCCATGTGGACCTTGTTGTCTGTCCTGTGAGCCACCAGGACATGCTGCACGGTGGGGCAGTGCTTCACAGCCTCGTCCACTATTTTCTTCAGCTCCATCACGCGCCCACCCCGGAGTCCTTGGTTGAAGGTGATAACCACCTTGCACTTGGCTAACAGAGACAACACAGACATTTCTGATCAGTCTCCTCCCGACTTTGGCCCTCATACCTCTGACTCACATAGGACATCCAGGCCTAGGACTGTGAGAAACTCAGTCCAATCTTGAGTAAAAGACTCAATGGAAAAAGTGAGGGGCTGTCTGCTCTCCAGCCTTTGTGTGCCATGAAGAAGCACCAGGCCTTTGTGCAGTTCTGAGGCTAAGGGGAAGGAACCAGAGATAAATTACTTTGAAGCTCAACTCTTCCTCCTTGAGTCAGCAGCATAAAGACAATTTGCCAACCAGACTTCCACCTTTCTCTCCTGTCTGCCCAGGAGCAAACCCCAGGAAAGGGGCCATCATGCCACCTGCAGCAATCAAGGTGACAGAGAAACACCGAGAGGCAGAGACCAAGAAAGCTGGACAAACAGAGGCCAAGCCCAAAGGTGTCCCATGTGGCCAGGCCCTGTCTAGAGTGACGTGTGTGGGCCAAGAGGCTTCACTGTCCAGAGATCAGAAACTACACCCCAGTGGATGATTGGGAGCTAACTGCCCTCCTCACCTGCAGGAGAAGGCCCTCCTGATCCCACACCTGCTCTTCAATGACCAATGGTGCTCAGCCAGGCCCAGGGGGAAGCCAGGAGGACCCTAGCTTCCATGGTTAACCTAGGGGGAGGCCCAGAGCAGGGAAGAGGGGTGCACGCACAATGGGCCTCAAGACCCCAGGAAAAGGAGGTGTCTGCCATGCAGACACCTTCCCCAGTGCGGGATGACCCAGAGGGATCACAGCTGCAGAGGGTTACTACACAGCCCCTCAGGAAGAGCCTGGGACAAATGTCCAGCTGTGACCCTGACTGGCAGGGCCTCACCCACATCCCTCAGGCCTTTCAGTCATTTTGCACCAAAGGTCTCTTGCAGAGCTATGGACAGAAGTGCTTGGGAACCCTCGACCAATGACTCTCAATAGTTGGGGTACAAATCCTCGACCACCCTTTGGTGGGTACAACTCCCCACCCTTTGCATCGAGCCATTTGAGGCATGTGTGCCACATTCCTGTCCAGAGCCTCTCTGCAGATGAATCTCCGGTCACCCCCTGTGGCCTCACTCACCACTGCCCTACCACACTTCCAAGACAGACTCTGGTCTCAATGTTCCCTTTGGGAGAGTCCTACCTAAATAAATCTGAAAGCACTTTTGCACAACATGCCCACCCTTTCTCCTCCTGAGAGCCCTGGAGATGTCATGGCCATGAAGGTTCCCTGAGAATTCTGCAGCACACACAGGACCATCCAGGGATCAGAGAGATACTCTAGGCTGCCACCCCTGCCTGGCACCAAGAGCCATGGCTACACACATTCTTTGCCCTTCAAGCTTCAGCGATAGCTCACCTGGGGAAACCAAGTCAGTTGGGTGGAGCCTATCAGAGACTTTCCAGACCTACATCCCCGAGAAGGGGTTGGTCCAGGCGAGCCCCCTATGGGCGAGGAAGGGAGATAGTGCAACAGGAAGGAATGAACCTTTCTCAAGGGGATGGGAGACAAAGAAAGCTCACGGGGATGAGGATCTTTCATGAAACAGTGACCCCAACCCGTGCAACATGCTGAAACCACACTACACAGCAGGCAGTTCCTTCTCTGCCTCCCAAGGCACACACCTCGCTCCTGACTCGCACCTGTCCAGGGCCTCCCTGCCCAACAGGCTCTCCATGAGAGGCCTCCAGGAGGTACCCAGGAGCTTCTGAGCACCATAAGCATGTCTGGCCCACTGGTGCCCTCCAAGGCTGGGCCACAGCATGGGTGCTGGCAGGAACCACGTGTCACTCTGGGAGGATTTGACTTTCCCTCCCTGGATTTGAGCAGGCACCAGCATCTGCGTTCATTTTCTGCTGCTTCCATAAAAACTCAGTGGCTCGGAACACTCATTTTTAGCTCACAGTTCTGTTGTCTGGACAGGCTTGGCAGGGTTCTCTGCTTAGAGTCTCACAAGGCCAAAGTCAAGGACGGGGCTGGCTCCTATGTGGTGGCTCTGGGGAAACATCCACCTCCAGGCTCATTCAGTGGTTGGCAGAACTCAGTTCCACGTGACTGTGGGATTAAGGTCGCCCTTCCCTTGCTTACGGTCAGGCAGGGGTCATTCTCAGCGACTACAGCCACCACCTGCCCTGGTTCATGGCCCTGTTTATCTTCAAAGCCAACAATGGCGGGTAAAGTTGCTTTGAATCTCTCTGACCTCCCCTTCTGCTTCACTTCCTCTGCCTCTACTGGGAGCAAGTTCTGTGCATTTAAGGGCTACGGGATTAGATGGAGCCCACCTGGATATCCCATTGCCTTACATCTGCAAAGTCCTTTCACCATGCAAGTGACATGGCACAGCTTCCAGGGGATTACAGTGTGGCCATCTGAGTGGGTCATTATTCTGCCCCCACAGCCTCTCTCAAAGCCATTCTCCTGACCTCTATCCTCCCCTCCAACACTCTCTACTCCTCAAGCAGCCTAAAGCAAGAAGGAAGACAAATGAAGAGGGATGGTCCAAGCCTGGAAGTCAGGCCAGGGGACGGAACTCTGGAACTGCACCTGCTGACTGAGGTGGCTGCCCAGACATGTGATACCCTGGTGGTCAGACTCACAATATGCACCCACCTCCCAGCGACCAACTGAAGATGGCTGCACATTCTTTCACCTGCTCTTATAGAGAAGCCGGATCCAGGTCTCCTCCCCTTGAATCTGGAATGGCCACAGACTGGTTTGGCCAATCTAGTAAGGCAAGAGTGATGCCAGGCCTGTGCCAGCCTGGCCTGTAGGACACTGGCAGTTGCTATTTCCTTCCTCTTGGAGCCATGTGCTGCCATGTGACAAGCCTGACTGCTGAGGCTGCAAGGCTATGAGGAAGCCCAAGTCAGCCACGTGTAGAGGCCACATGGAGAGAAAGAGAGGCCCGCCAGTCCCCAACCCTTCAAGTCAACCTGACTAATGTCCCAGATGTCATGGAGCAGAGAACAGCCATTCCCCGTCCCCATCTGATTCCTGTTCCACAGACCCATGAAATAGAATAATAAAATTTATAGTTTTCAGTTGTTTTAAGCACTAAGTTTTGGAGTAGTTTGTGACACAGCAATAGAAAATCAAAACAGCCCCTCATTGACTCAAGAGGACACAGATACCCATCTTAATAGAATCTTGTCCCCAGGAACCTGGCACCTGCAGAGCTGCACAAGGAGGCTGAAGGATATCAGGGCAGAGTCCTCTTCAGAACAGACTCCTGGCCCCTGCCCTCTCATGCTTGGTTGTTTAGCAATTCTGAGGTTCTGGGAGCACCCCAGCATCCAGCTACTAAATCCCCATATGCTGAAGTCACCAAGAGTCAACTGCTATTGCTTGTTTCAAACAATCTTAACAGAAGCACTGGGTGACCATGGCCACACCAGCAAGAGACGAAAGGGGCAGCTTAGCATAATGCTGAAAGCATGAACTATGGCGGCAGAATGTCTGTGTTCAACTCCTGGCTCTGTCACTTACTAGGTATGTGACCTTAAATAAGTCACTTAAACTCTCTGCGTCTCAGTTTACTCATCTTTAGAAAGGGAACAGTAACCTCCCAACAAAGAAAAGACCAGAACCAAATGACTTCACTGGTGAAGTCTATCAAATATTTAAAGAATTAGCAACCAATCCTTCTCAAACTCTTCCAAAAAACTGAAGAGAAGGAGATACTTTCAAATTCATTTTATGAGGCCAGTATTGCCCTGATACTAAAGCCAAAGATTACTACAAAAAAAAGAAAACTAGAGACAAATATCTCATATAAACAATGATGCAAAACTCTTCCACCAAATGCTAGCAAACTGTACCCAGCAGCATATTAACAGAATACACCATGACCAATCAGGACTTACCCTAGGAAAGGTGGTTCAACATGCAGCAATCAATCACCGTAATACATCACACTACTCCAATGAAGGAAAAAACACACCTCAATTGACGCAGAACAAGCTTTTGACAAAATCCAATACCCTTAGATGATCAAAAACTTAAAACCAGGAATAGAAGGGAACTTCATTGATAAAGGGCATCTGAAAACCCACAGTTAACACCGGTAAAAGGCTGAAGCCTTCCCCCTAAGATCAGGAACAAAACAAGGATGCCCACTTTTTACCACTGCAATTCAACATTATAAAAGAAGCTGTTGCCAGAGTGATTAGGCCAAAAAAAAAAAAAAGAAAAAAGAAATAAAAGACATCCAAATTGGAAAGGAAAAAGTAAAACTATCTCTATTCACAGATGACATGATCTAATATGTATAAATCCTAATGAATCCACAAAAAAACTATTTATTAGAGCTAATCAGTAAATTTGCAAGATACAAGATCACTATGCAAAAATTAGCTGTATCTCTATATATTAACAATGAACAATACATAAAGGAAATTAGGAAAACAATTCCATTTATAAAAATTCATAAAAGAAAAAAATACTTAGGAATAGGTTTAGCCTAGGATATGCAAGACTTGGACACTGAATACTACAAAACACTGCTGAAAGAAATTTTAAAATACCTAAGTAAATGGAAAGATATTCCATGTTTGTGGATTAATATTGTTGACAAGGCAATACCCTCCAATTTTTCTACAGATTGAATGCAATTAAAATCCCAATATCTTTTTTTGCAGAAATGGAAAAGCTAATCCTAAAATTCCTATGAAAATACAAGAAACCCAGAAGAGCCAAAACGATCCTGAAAAAAGAAGAACAAAGTTGGGAGACACACTTCCTGGTTTCAAAACTTACAAAGCTACAGTGCCAAAACAGTTTGGTACTGAGATAACAATAGATAGATAATCATATGGATAAATGGAATAGAATAGAGAGCCCAGAAATAATCCCTCCCATATATGGTCAAATTATTTTCAACAAGAGTACCAAGTCCACTTAACAGGGAAAAGAATAGCCTCTTCAACAAACGGCACTGGGACCAATGGATAGCCATAGGACAAAGAATGAAACTGGACCCTTACCTCACACCCTGTACAAAAATCAGCTCAAAAGTAAAGACCTAAATGTAAAAAGGTAAAACTTACACTCTTTGAAGAAAACATATGAACAGGGAGGCCGAGGCGGGTGGATCACGAGGTTAAGAGATCGAGACCATCCTGGCCAACATGATGAAACCCCGTCTCTACTAAAACTACAAAAATTAGCTGAGTGCAGTGGCACACACCTGTAATCCCAGCTACTCGGGAGGCTGAGGCAGGAGAATCACTTGAACCCAGGAGGTGAGGTTGCAGTGAGCTGAGATCATGCCACTGCACTCCAGCCTGGCGACAGAGCGAGACTCCATCCCAAAAAAAAAAAAAGAAAGAAAAAGAAAACATAGGAAAAAATCTTCACAACATTGGATTTGGCTATGTTTTCTCAAATAATACAGCAAAGACACAAGCAGCAAAATAAAAAATAGATAAATTAGACTTCATTAAAATTTAGAACTTTTATACACCAAAGTTTACTACTGAGAAAGTGAAAAGACAACCCACAGAATGGGAGAATATTTGCAAATTATATATCTGATAGAGGTCTAATATTCATAATATATAAGTAACTTACATACTCAACAACAAAAGACAAACAAGCAATTAAAATATGGGCAAACAGCTTAAGTAGACTTTTTCCAATGAAAACATACAAATGGACAACAAGTACATAAAAGATGTTCAATATTATTCGTCATTAGGGAAATGCAAATCAAAACCACAATGAGATACCACTTCATTCTCACCACGACAGCTATAATTTTTTTAAGTGAAAAACAAGATGCAGAGAAACTGGAGCCCACATATACTATTGGTGGAATATGTGGTGGTGGAAATGTAAAATGGTACATCTCCTTAGCACAACAGTTTTGCAGTTCTTTGATAAGTTAAACATGGAATTACCACATGAGTCAGCAAGCCCACTCATAGGTACATACCCCCAAAATTAAAAGCAGGTGTTCCTATACATGAACATCCATAACAGCTCTCTTCACAATAGCCAAAAAATAGAAACAACCCAAATGGCCATCAATTAATGAATGGATATTACTCGCTTATTAAAAAAATGAAATACACGTGCCACAACATGGATGAATGGAGAATGTCTGCTTAATGGGTGTAAAGTGTACATTTTGAGTGATGAAAAACTTCAGGTATTAGTGATGATGATGACTGCATAACACTGTGAATGTACTTAATGTGACTGACTTGTACGCTTTAAGATGGTTACAACAGTAATTTTAGGAGAGGGGAATGATAATAGTGTTATTGCATAAAATACCTATGAAGACTAAGGTAAATTAAAGGACATAACCTTTGTAGAGTGCTTAGAACAGTGCCTGGTACACAGTTGGTATTACAGAGTTCTAGAGAGAGGAAGAAAAAGAGAAACAGGTGGCAGCATCAACCTTGAACGTGGGGGAGGAAACCCTGAAAGGAAGTGGAAGGGCTTCCTAGACTTTTACACAGAGGGAGGTCAACAGGGGTCTGAGAACTCTACCCACTAGTTCTATTTTCTATGAGACACAAGAGTTCTCAATGGCCCCTAGAACCTGGCACCTGCCTTGCAAAACCAGCTCAAAGGACTCCCTCCAGGAGATAGCAGGGAGCAGAGATCAGACTGCATGGACATAGGGCCACCATCCCGACACTCAGTCCTTTGACAACAGCAAAACAAGGAAGTTATTGTTCTGCACAGTGTCCAAAACACACTGACCCACATGCAGACAGAAAGACCCCCTTCACCTGACTCCAGATCCCCAAAGATGGTCCACCCCTTCGCTCCTCAGGATAGAAGGCTTCCAGTTGTTGACCTGCAGGACCTTCCCTGTGTGTCTCCAGCGTCATCCCACCTCCACACTTCCTTCCTGCTGCACTACACCCGCCTCCGCTAGGCGCTCATGCTGCGCTCCTCCTCCACTCAGCCTGTGCCTCTGCTGTTCCCTCCACCTGGAACTCTCCCTTTTTCACCTGGCTAAATTCAATGCACTCAGATCTCAGCCCACAGAACAAATTCTCATTTGGCCATGTGCCTGTCCCTAGTAGGATCTGTCATTTGTCTGTGTGACATTTTATTAATGTCTGCACTCTGATGGTCTCTACACTGATGGCCAGGCCCCCAGGAACAAGGATCAGGGAACTCCAGGATTCCTCCCTCCCCACGCCCACCTCCTCACCATCATTGATCCTCCCAGCCAAGGACGCCGCACTGAAGCCAGCAAAGATGACTGTGTGGACAGCTCCGATCCTGGCACAGGCCAGCATTGCTGCCACAGCCAGTGGGGACACGGGCATGTAGATGGCAACACAGTCCCCACGGCAGACTCCATGCCTCTTCAGCGTGTTGGCCAGGCGGCACGTGGTCTCCAGCAGTTCCCTGCAGCACAAGGAAGAGAAAGCCATCAGAGATTGAGGAGCGCCAAAACGCAGAGCAGTTTGGGGTGGAGCAATACTGCAAATGTTATGTCATATACACCCAGCCCAGTGCCAGGATAACAGGCACTTGAATACTTAATGCATGGAAAGTACTTTTCCAGAAAAAGAAAAGTTTTTAACATTTGTAGATTGCTATTGGCAGAGATTCACTGCCACATTGCTAGGGTGACAAGGCTATCCTTAAGTCCACTTATGGCAGGGTTTTGTTAAGGGAACAGGAGTGTAGGGGAGCATTTTAGAATCAATTCCATCTTAAAACTAGCAAGGCACATTCTTTGCCAGTCACGACCCACAGTCCTAAGATGTTTACAGCTGAGGAAGCAGCTTAATACCTGCAAAGGCAAACTCTTGCAACAACAGAATGTCCAGATGCCCCAATATTGCATAACATATGCTTTTAAGATGATTATAGGCATGCTTTGATGTACTTATGCACTAAAATGCCAAGGATAGCTTTCTTTCAATCAACAAAGTAATAAATGTCACTTTGTCAGCCTACCCGGAGGGAGACATAGCTTTGCTTTTACATAGATAAGACCCCTATATAAGAAATAAACAAAACAGAGGCATTCCTCCTCTTGCTGAGGAGGCCCTACTATGTAACTGAGAAGCTTTCAATAAACTATTTCTTTTCACTGAGCTCAGCCACTCGCCTTGTATTTCCTTCCTGGCAAAATCCAAGAACCTTCTCCTGGGATCTGGATGGGGACCCCTTTTTCCAGCAGCAGCTTCTCAGGGACCATAAGTGTCTGAGGCATAGATCATCATGGTTCCAAAACTTCTGAAAATGTTTGCCTCCAAAAGAAAGACTGATCTCATAAGACATTTAGTCGAGAAACGACAGGTCCCAGATTTCTGAATCAACACAGTCGAGGGGCACCAAACAATGCCCTCAGCGGACAGGCCCCCAGGCCCAGAGAGGGTGGACCCCAGCTCTGCAAAGCCACAGTGAGTCAGGAGTGAAGGCCGCACGCAGGGCAGCCACATCTCCCTGCTGCCCCGAGACAGCACGGGCAGGTAGAGCAAGCACCCTGCTTTCTCCTCAAGCTAGGGGACCATGGATGAGGGGAAGGGAAAGCACTGGGCACCCGCCCGGCCCCCATGTTGTCCCCCACATCGCCTACCTCCACGGGGTGTGCGTGCCCTTCCTCTGGCCACTCTGGGGCCTAGCACCAGGTTTACCCGCCAATCAGGGTGCAGCATCTCTCTGGGCAAGCTGATTGGTTCAGGGCTGACACGTGACCCAACCTGGTCCAGTCAGAGTCAACCATACTCAACTCTGGGAAAACCTGGAGCACGTGAGAGCTGCCCACTTGCCCGCCATGCAGCGGGAAGTGGAGGAAGTGGAAGCGATCCCAAGGTTGTCTTTCCTTTCCGGGCCTCCTCATCCCTCTGAATCTGGACCTGGCAATTGCATTAACCACTTTCCCACTCTTGCTGTACTGACTTTAATTAATTATTTGCAACAAAAAGAGCTAACACATAAGGAAGAATGAGAGGAAGCTAAGGCCCCTTCTCTCTAGGCGGGGCAGGCCACCAGCCCGCAACCTCTGCCCTCTGCAGAGGCCCAGAAAGCAGACCCTCCTCGGGCTTGCAAGGCCCCTCGCAGCGTGTTTGCATAGCTCTCCTCTGTTCAAAGGGTAGTCAAGGAAAGGGCTCCCGAGAACAGTGAAGCTCAGCGAGGCCAGCAGAATGAAATGAGCTCTCCGCATCACAGGCAGGGGCCTCAAGGAGGCCTTTGTTTCTTCCCAAGGCCATCTGCAGAGGGGACCACATGAGAACCAGCCCGCAGTTCTCCCCGCAGCCAGCACGCCTGCCCAGCCTGGCTCCAGCGGCCTCTTCTGTGGGATTTCATCGTTTTTCCTTCAGGCTTTCAGAAGGAGGACAAAGGCGCCATTCAGTGGCGCCCCACCCACCCCTTGCCAAGGTTTGTGATAAAAGACAGAACACTCCCCAGGAAAACCCCCAGCACCAAGCTCTACAGAATCTAGGGCTCAGCAACACTCCTGCTACTCCGGGGAGGAGGCTGGGGTGGCCTGTGACCGGCTGAAGAGGGAGCCGTGGTCAACAGCAGGGAAGAGTCACTCAACATCCTCGGCCAGATTCCGTTTTCATAGCTCTGAGAGCTTAAGCCTCACTGCTACGAGAGATGAAGGCTTGAATGCATGCTCAACAGTAAATGGCGATGAGATTCAGTCCCTGTTCTGCAGACGGAGGGCAGCAATCTGAAGCCAAGAAAGGACACCAGACTGTCCCAACAGAAAGGCCTGGGGTAGCTTTCTGTAGTCGCTGCCTAAGCATGGGAGCTTATCTTTCTGAGCTGCCATGTGACCATCTGAGAAACAGCAAGCACCCTCCACCTTGTACTGTCACAAGTATTAATAAGAAGCAAGACCGACTTGGAAGTCTGCCAGACATTCAGCAGGAATCGTCTTTCCCGTCAGATGGAAACTCTCAGAAATCTGTGTGTGAAATCATTTTCTAAAATGACAAAAATCAGCTAACTCACTTCAGTGAATTCCTAAGATGTTAAAAATCCCATTCTAGGCACCTTGGGAGTGAGTGGGGTGTTTGCATTGGAGAAAGAAATTGACAGGGAAAGTGTCCTCCAGGAGCACAGCTCCGATGGGGAAATGACGGCACATGTGAAGGTGTGCAGGGCACTGAGCAGCTCAGCTTGGTGGTATAGCCACTGGGGGTGGCAGGGAAGAGCAGCAGGGAGAGCTTTCTGGGTAGATAAGCTGTTGGGAGGAGGACTAGGGCAGAAAGAAGAGTGGATTTTCCCTATAGGGGCAGACGTCACCCAGTCATTGGAGCTGGACAGCTAAACGACAGCCTCCAGGGAGGGTCTAGAGACGAGGTTTCCCTGGAAGACTGAGGCCTCAACATGGGCCCAAGAGCTGAAGCAGGGTCTGGTGAGTCCCACACTCTTGCTGCTGAGTCCAGAGGAGAGGCTTCTGATAAAGGATTTGATCCAGGTAAATCTCAGATCTCTCTCCCTTCCTATTTTCTCTGGTAAGAGAAATACCTCGGCAGAGAAGTGGACAGGATCCTTGAAGTGGAAAGGATCCCTGGATGTCAGGCGGTGCAGCCTCCTTGGGGTTCTGAAATCTGGCAGCCACATTTTGGCCCACAGCAGCCCAGCCTCTGCTTAAACATCACACTGCCAGAGCTCACCTCATGGGACCACCTCTCTGTCACTTTGATAGGGAAACAGTCTACCAAAAATTGGACCAAGATTTGCAACTCTTCAAACTCTACCCCTTAGTCCTACCTCAGACCTTTAAAGCTTCCCAGAATAAATCTAATTTCTCAATGACAGCCTTTCAAATTCCTGAATACTCCCCACCCCTCATCCTCTTGGAAGCTTTTCCTCCCCCAGGTTCTCTGGTCCAGCCCTCCATGACGGCACTCAATCTCGGTAGACACCCCCAGACTTCCAAGTGAACCCCCACATTCTCATGGTGCCTGCCCAGAGCTGAATGTGGGTACCCAGACCCTTGACCTTGATTCTATATTTAACCATGTTTTTATTTTTTATTTTTTTTTTAAATTTTTCTGAGGTGGAGTTTCGCTCTTGTTGCCCAGGTTGGAGTGCAATGGCTTGATCTCAGCTCACCACAACCTCCACCTCCCAGGTTCAAACGATTCTCCCGCCTCAGCCTCTCGAGTAGTTGGGATTACAGGCACGCACCACCACACCCGGCTAATTTTGTATTTTTAATACAGATGTGGTTTCTCCATGTTGATCAGGCTGGTCTCAAACTCCCCACCTCGGCCTCCCAAAGTGCTGGGATTACAGGCATAAGCCACTATGCCAGGCTGACCATATGGATTTTTAAAATACCTGACAGGTGGCTCAAATTCAACATGAGATCACTAACCTGCACCCTCCCAACTCCTAATACATGTAGCAGATGCCCTTTAACTAGGGCTTTCTCATATTATGGCCATGGAAATGTTTTGTGTTTTTTTAAATTAGGTTTTCCATTTATCCCAATCTAATTCTATCTCAATTTCTCCCCATCTCTCCAGATGACTTTTTTTTTTTTTTTTTTTTTGAGATGGAGTCTCGCTCTGTCACCCAGGCTGGAGTGCGGTGGTGCCATCTCTGATCACTGCAACCTCCACCTCCCAGGTTCAAGGGATTCTCCTGCCTCAGCCTCCTGAGTAGCTGGGACTACAGGCGTGCACCACCACACCCAGCTAATTTTTGTATTTTTAGTAGAGACGGGTTTCACCATGTTGGCCAGGCTGGTCCAGAACTCCTGACCTCAAGTGATCCACCAGGCTTGGCCTCCCAAAATGCTGGAATTACAGGCATGAGCCACCATACCCAGCCAATTTTTGAAGCCTGGATTTTTAAGTTTAAACTCTCATTTTTCATTAGCAATATCCTCCAGACATATATTATTGGAAAACACAGTCAGCAAACCTAGGTCTTCAAATCATCGAAAACTATATGTTGTTCAAGTAAGTGATCCTGCCATTCCAAGTACTCAGCAACTATTTGAAAGCATGTTTTTGGATATTCATAATTTCTCAGACTTCCACAAACCGAAATGTTACTGTTTCTGTATCAGAAAGATAACGCAGCCACTCAGTGACTGATGCCTTGGGCTACAGTTGCAGGAAACAGTGGCTTCCTCACTACCTGCAGGATCCTCTTTTGTGGCGCCCTAGCAGGTCTCCAAAGCACGGGGATGTGCAGCTTTCTAAGTCACTAGAATGAGTTAGAGTTTTACTTTTAAGTCCAAGAAGAAATATAACACTTGTCGTTCAGGTACTGAGCAGGATATTTAAGTTTGTCTGCAATGTAGACTCTGCCGGGTCAAGCTTTTGGTGTGGATGTATGCAAATGATGTGCAGAAAAACACAAATTTGGTCTTGTGTTCCTGGTGCTCAACACTAGGAAAATGCTGACTGGCCTTGGGGAAGGAAGAAGACTTATTATCAACTCTTAACATCAACTGGGAATAACTTTTATCAATGCTAAAGATATAATCTGACTGCAAGTAATTGTGACCAACATGATAACTGCCTGAACTCAGACGATACAAATGCACCACTACCCCCCACCCCCCGCCTCGGAATTTAAAATTAGTCCAAAACAGGAAACAGCTGGAAACAGAGTTCAGAGAAAAGAGAAAAAGAAATGCACTGGTATTTATTTTTTCATCTATCTTTCAATCAGAGCTAGCTTCGTCATGGTTAATATTGAAAGTATCTTTTTCTCCTAGACATTTCCTGATGAGGGCCCAGGGTAAGTCAGTCCTGTGTGTGCTGTCGTGTTTAAGAAATAAACAAATTGAGGCTGGGCATAGTGGCTCATACCTGTAATCTCAGCACTTTGGGAGGCTGAGGCAGGCAGATCACTTGAGGTCAGGAGTTCAAGACCAGTCTGGCCAACCATAGCAAAACCCTGTATCTACTAAAAATACAGAAATTAGCTGGGCGTGGTACTGCATGTCTGAATCCCAGCTACTTGGGAGGCTGAGGCAGGAAAATCGCTTGAACCCGGGAGGTGGAGGTTGCAGTGAGCTGAGATCCCACCACTGCACTGCAGCCTGGGCGACAGAGCTAGACTCAAAAAAAAAAAAAGAAAGAAAAAAGAGAGAGACAGGGAGGGAGAGAGAGAGAGGGAAAGAGAAAGAGAAAGAGAAAGAAAAATTGAGAATGCATGATTGCTTACTGCTTACCATTATTCTGGCACTCAGTATTCATGAAATAAACACTAGCTAACAGACTTCTTTGTTGTCCATCAGGTACAAGGTCTGCTTGGGTAGAGATTTGGGTTTTGCTTATTGCCTTCTTCCCAGCATCCACCTAGCTCGTATAAGGTACTCAATAAATATTTGTTGAGCAAATGGGCACAGCAGGTGAACCTGAAGGGGAAGGACCTCAGCCAAGAGCGACACCCACCCTGTAGACACCCTGCGTCCTCCTTCCCCTGAGGTTAGGCTGTTGTCACCTTGCATCACGCTGGCATGAAAACGTGCTGCTGCTCTGAGAAGCAAATGGGAAGGACCCCCCTCTGAGAAACCAGCCTACGGATACTTTTCATTTTCTTCTGCCAATAAGGGAAGTAAACCCAGGTAATTGTCTTGATATGTGAAGGCCTCTGAAAGACACGAAGCATTTCCCCGGGCTCAGTCACTTCTCTCCAATCACTGGTGCTGACGGGGGCTGGGGGAGGTCAACTCCATGGTCTAGATCCAAAACTTGAAAGGACATTCCTATGCTGTCTCTAGAATTTGATATTTTCTTCTGCATGCTGTGTTAGGAAGATAGAGGTAGTAAGAGAAGAAAGGATCAGCCTTAGGGAAGGGAAGCCTGGCAAGGCAGACCCCTTCCCACACAGGAGGAGCGTGGAGGGCCACGCAAATCATGGATGGCCAGCTCGTGTCTCATGGACCCAGGCTTGGGGAACAGACTCCTTCCCACCTGGCAGACTCCTCTGGCCCTGACATTACTGTAGCCACTGACTGTCATTCAATGGTGGTAAGATTTGCTCACTCTGCTCTTTACTACCACTGAGAGAACAGAAGACCAGGAAGTCAGCTAGCAGGGCTCATAAACCAAGTATGAGATTTCTTACATCATTATTTGATGTCATGGCCATGACATTTAGCAAAGAGAAGTTGCCGTGAAAACATAAAGTGGCAGCCGCACTTGAACGTGAATGGTCCCCTGGGCCAAGGTGAGTCCAGGCACAGCGAGGGCCCCCAGGGGACATAAGCTGAGTTGCCAGTAGTGATGCCAGCTCAGCCAGTAACAAGATCACTAAAGCTATGTGTGTTCTAAATTCCTTATGGAAAATGAAAGTGTCTTCCCTGAGGATTTGCTATAGGCTCTGCGGAAAGTACTGAATCTGCAAGTTGATCACTCAGGAGTCTCATAGGAGGCCAAACAATGACTGATCAGAGAACAGGGTTCCCAACGCAGCACCCCACACCACTGGGGCCTCAATTGTCTAATCTGTGAAATGGCCTAATAATAGGACCCAGTACCAAGGTGGTCGTGGAGACCAAATATGAAGTTGCAGACACCTTTGAAGGTGACCTGTAAACAGTGGCCATAATGACTGCAGAAAATACAACAAGACATGGGAAAAAGAGAATTGTTGAACACTGATGGACCTTTAAGAAAGGTGGGCACCTCAGGTGCTGCCTTCTCAGGAGGGCAGGTGCAAAATGCTGGCTTGCCTTATGGAAGCTGTAGTCTCCGTGTCACCAACTCAGGGCACATGCGCCTCAGCTGTGTGAATGCCTTGCAGGAAGCCCTCACCTGCACAGCCCGCCTGCTCCATGCCCCCAAGGCAGGTGCTGAGGGCAGGAGTAGATCTGAGAAGGATGCAGAGCCTCCTACAGTTGGGGTTGCTGCCAGTCTGGGGGTTCTAGGCACTCAGTCCAAGGCCTGTGCTTCCAAAAGGCCAGAGGGAAGGCAGGTCCACCCCACATGCTCTGCACAGCCTACCACCATCTGCCATGTCATCCCGTCACTGCTCCCCTGCTGGCTACCCAAGCTTCTCCAGCATGTTTGCCTGCCACTATGAGCACAGGAAACCTCCTCTCCAGGCCCATGGCCTCCTACCTCTTCAACATCCGGGGGGTGTTCCCTCCCCTGCCTCTCCTCCCACCTGCCCTCACCCCACCCCCAGTTCACAGCCCCATCCTATGGAATGAGGACAGAACAGCTATCAAGCAAGTATCCTGTACCCGGGGCTGCTCCCATGGAGCAGGTTCCCATGGAGAACCCACTTAACTCTCACAAAAGCCCATGGGCTCCGAGCTCCCATTCCCTTCTTCACTTTCCTGATGAGGAAATTGAGGCACAGAGAAGTTGAGCCGCTTTCTCAAGGCTATTCAGCTGAAGGAGTCAGGGCTGGATTCAAACCCAGGCCCAGCTCCAGGGGCCTTGCTGTCAGCCAGCTCCTCAGTATCAGAACCACTCCTATTGCAAAGGCCCCCAGACTTCAAAAGATTTGCCCTCTGCCAATGCTATAATTATTCATCTAACATTTTTCTTGAGTTAGTTTACTTTTTTAATATAAATTGATTCTAAGAATGAACCAAAGGCTCTGAACCTGAGGCTGATTCTCTGTTCAAAAGGGAAAGTTAGCAAGAAAAGTGCCCAAAGCCCCCACACTCATGGGGGTTCAACCGAGCCTTTCTTCTTGTCACCAGAATGGAGGACAGGGCTGAGGGTGGGTGTGGAACGGTGTTTTCCTTCATCATTCAGTGTCTGGCTCCTCGCTCAGGGCCACCTGCCCAGGGCACACCTCCCCAGGCACAGTCAGGTCAAATCCCACATCCTTAGTTTTTCTTTTCTCCTCTGACCAGAGCCCAGGATGCAGTCAGCTTCTAAGAAAGCCTTGTAGGATGGAAGTACCAGGCCAGCCTCCAGAGAAGCTCTGTCCTCATTCCTGTTAACGCCTAGTTTTCCCTTCGACCTCAGCGCTTGGCTTTTGGCCCAAGTCTTTCTGGAAAGGAAGTTCTTTTTCCAGATACAAAGCCCAGCTCACATGACTGCAGGAATCAGGTGTCAATGCCTGAAGAACTTGGGAGGCTCCTGCAGGCTGGCAGCC
The DNA here is from genome assembly GCF_043159975.1 of Macaca nemestrina. Lineage (NCBI taxonomy): Eukaryota > Metazoa > Chordata > Mammalia > Primates > Cercopithecidae > Macaca > Macaca nemestrina. The sequence goes on from NC_092139.1 coordinate 58,564,749, forward strand.
CAGGACAAGAGCACACTGGGGGACTCGGGTCCTGGAAGCCAGCCCTGAGAATAGCTGGTTCCCTGGCAGAACATTCACCCCTGGCTGGACAGACTTGTTTACCTCCTGGGAGAAAGCCACAGAAGTGAGTCCTTTCCCTAGTGGAATTTGGAAAGGGATGTAGGTTTTAACATTCTGTAAACATTCACTTTTCCCTGTGGTTGAAAAAAAAAACCACAGGAGATTTTGCAGGTGCCACTCCAGGTTTGCACGCCCCACATGCCCTCTGTTCCGTCTCTCTGAATGGCTCTACCAGAGCCCATTCGGCTGCCACAGACACAGCACAACACAGGACAGCCAACTTCACACAGAACGCTGCAGAGCCTGGACGCAGGTTGGGGGTCCTTCTATTTATCAGGCCTTCCTAGAAGTCCACAGAACATTCCAGATTAACACCTAGAGGAGAATAAGCCCTGGAGGGGAAGTTCGCAGACATAGCCACACAGGTGGAAATCCAGAGAGCACAGTCGCTTGGCATACCTGCCTCGGGCCCAGCGACTTTCCCTGCTTCTTGGCAGCAGCCTAGAGAAGCATCAAACTCCTACAAAGAACAGGAGGCTCCTGCTCCCCAGTGCTGTGCTTGATAACAACCAGTTTCTCAGCAAAAGAAGCCCTGACTTACAACATTTGCCAGTGATCACTGTGCCAAATATTTCCACCACTGATTTTCAGCTCCTGATAGGACTGACTGGACAAGGCGTTGGGAAGATATGCACACACAACTACTCTGCGGAGCCCGTTCGACAGTAACCCCAGCCTGGGAGCCTGCAGCCCGAGTGCCCAAACCACCTAGCCCCAGGAGCAGCCTCCTCCTCTTTCTTTGCAGCCACACCCCAGAAGCTGCCCAGATGCCCCACCCCAGGCCACCCTTAAAGTTCACTGGAACTAATTTTCCCCTTTATAAAACAATAATTGTTAATAATTTATGATTTCATTCCTTTTATTTAAGGATTATTCATTTAATGATAAGTAATTTGGCCAGGCACGGTGGCTCATGCTTGTAATCCCAGCACTTTGGGAGGCCAAGGCGAGCGGATCACGAGGTCAGGAGATCGAGACCATCCTGGCTAACACGGTGAAACCCGGTCTCTGTTAAAAGTACAAAAAATTAGCTGGGCGTGGTGGCGGGTGCCTGTAGTCCCAGCTACTTGGGAGGCTGAGGCAGGAGAATGGCGTGAACCTGGGAGGTGGAGCTTTCAGTCAGCTGAGATCGCACCACTGTACTCCAGCCTGGGCAACAGAGCGAGACTCTGTCTCAAAAAAAATAAATAAAAATTTAAAAAACTTAATTTGGAAGGAAGGGGAGAAGCAAAAGCATGCAGCTTTTTTTAGTCCACCCCTTGTGACCTCAAGACCACAGTCCCTCTGATCCTGGGTTTAAGATGACATGGAGGGTCTGCATAAGCTCGGGGCTGGGCTTCCACAGAGGGCACCGTACTCCCGGGCATAAGGCCAAGGGCTGAGAGCACACTCACACTCTCTCCATGGCAGCCCTTGTCCCCAGGCCACTTCACATGGCCTTGCAGCTCATCCCTGTTCAAAGCCACTACCCCAGGGATGCTGGAATCTGCACCAGGCTGAATACCCTATTGGAAGGGGAGCCCTTCCACAAAAGTGGCCCCATTTGCACCGGGAAAACATGCTAGAAACCACACTAAATGTTAGCCTGGAAAACTGTCCCACAATGTAGTTGTGAAGTCCAAAAAACTAATGGGTTTCTAATGTGAAGATAGAAGACTATTCTTGTTGAAAACGGGCTGGCCTGCAGGGAATCCACATGAGATGGGCCACCATGGGTAGAATGAATACATCAGGGTGAAGACCAGAGCCTGTTAGTTAGAGCAGATTTTGAACAGCTGTGGTGGCCAAAGGCCTTTGCACACTGGAGTGACTTTGAGGGTTTGGTCACCTGCATGAGGAGGAAGGACTGCCAGGCTCCATTTGAGTGGCCTGGGATCTGAGAAGGTACAGGTGGGATCCTTCTGTCCTAACAGTGGGTTGTGGAGCCCAGGTATCAGCCCAGTCAGGTTCCACAACCCACCCGCTGGCCTAGAATTGCCTGTGGTCACCACAGCGTCTTCTCCCTCCACATCCACGCCAGCCTGGCATCCTCCACCAGAGTCGCCCTTGCTCCCGAGGTTCTGCCGGTGAATCAGCATCAGACAGCTGCGCATGGGAGTGCCTGCAAGGCGTGCTGCTGCTCTGCTGCTGCGCAGAGCGGCTAGAGGATGCTGGGTTTCCTGGGGCAGCCCCGCTCGCTGTGAGGGTGCCGAGACACAGGTGAACCAGAAGCAATGGTGGTTTCCCGAGTCCTGGACCCAAGCTGCAGGAGAATGTTTGGAAACTCAACAGTGCCAGTGAGGTCTCTGGAGGCCCTTCTGATTGTGCCAGAGGTCGAGGCTGAAGATCCCCCCCAGAGGCTGCTCTTCCTACCTCCCAGGGATTTGGAAGCACACTGCCTAAACTCCCTTTCCACTTAAAAGAACAGTGGTGACTTCTCTTTTCTACAACTGAATCCTGACAGATTTCTGACAAGCCATTGCTGCGGCATTCCCAGGGATGCATTTTCAAATACAGATTCCCATGACCTTCCCAGAAACTCAGAATGGCCCAAGCAAAGCCTGGGTACTATCTCACTAGAAACCCTCCCCAGGGGACTCTGAGGCATGGCCTGCAGCTGGAAATCACTGCTGTAAATTCCAGCCAGAGTGACACAGTTGTTAAAGCTGCCTGGCAATTTCCTTGGCATGTTTGGAGACCATGAGGAATTCCTGAAGACATTCATGGCTGAGAAGATCCCACGTGACCACTTCTGAAGTCCCTGTCCACATGGCCTGTCTCCCTTGGTCGAGGCCGTTCCCCTAAAGGCTTCATCCACGCAGAAGCAGCAGGGAGAGTGGGACTGTGCTGGCCCGAACAGGGGGTAGACACATTCACCATATCTGCAAGCGGCCCTGAAACCTCTCTCCAGGCTTCTCAGGGGAACTAGACTGGATTTGCTGATGGGAAATTGTCAAGTCCCCACCCATCCTGACCCCCTACTGTCAGATGACCCCCTAATGTTCAGATGAGGTCAAGACAGCCACAGGGAGGGTCAGGAGAAAGAATGACAGGGGAGGCCCCTGTTGCAAGAGGCCAGCAGCACCGTGCCACCACCTCCTGTCCTGGCACCAGTAACTCCACAGCCTTTGATCCTACCTCCTCTAGCAGCCGACCCTCACTCTCTGAACCCTGCACAAGGGGTCCTGGAGTCCTCTGGCATGAGCCCCCTAAACTCTAGCTGGTGTCAGTGCCTGATGAGTGTCCACTGGTCCTCTGAGGCCCCAGACACCTGGAAGACATGGCCCTGGCCAGCAATATGGCATCCTGTCTGCATGCAGCAGAGTTCAGCCTGGGCACACCAGGACGATGTTTATTTAGACGTGTGTGGAGGGCCAGAAGCCTCAGCTGCAGAGCCCAGGGGTCCCATTCAGACCTGAACTCCACTTCTGATGGGACTATAGACTCCTCAGTACATCCACCACAGTCAGAGCTGGGGAACCTTTTCAGCTGCATGAACTCCCAAGTTCCTAAAGCTCTGTGGATACCAGAGTCCCCAGCTTTAAAAATCAGGGTCCCAGACAAACATCAATATGAACTGAGATCCTTGGTGTCAGCTCCTGTCCAAGGCCAGACCCACAGAGGCAGTGTAAGGGTGGCAAGGCCAGACTGGACACCGAGGAGATACCAGGTGACTTGAGGAGGATGGAGGGCTCGTGCCGCATCCATCCAAGGCCTCGTGTGCAGGCCTGTTGCCAGGAGTTAGGGGTTCCTGGGCCAGCTGGGAGGTCTAGTCCATCCTCACCCCACTGTCGTACCCCACCCGGGGCTGCACTGGGCACCCTGCCACAGGGGCATACTCACTACTGAATGAGCTTTGGTTTCCATTCCGTGCACTGGACCCCACATCTAACCCACGGTGACACCTTCATTCTGTGTCTGCCTAGCAGGGGAGGAGGCAGTGTCAAGGGCAGGAACTTGGGAATGAAGATGTAGCCCCTCCATGGGGAAGGGATGGGGGTGAGCTGAGCTGAGCTGCAGTTCTGGACTGGTGAGAAAGTTTCATCCACTGGCCCCTGTGCTGCCCACACTGTGCTGGTGGGGACTGGACACGGGCAGGACTGAGGGACCCCACAGTGCAGCCCATAGCAAAGCTGCGAGTCACTTACCCCCTGCCTAGTGCCTGCAGAAACAGGAGGGAAAACGCAAAACAGGAGCCACAAAGCTGTGTCCTGGTCCTCACAGACTCATCTCCAGGCGTGACCCTCCCCCTAGGGAGGCTGTGCCCCCACCAGCCCACGCCCCTCCCCACCTCCTCACCATCACCCGCTAGCTCCCACCCCTCCGCTCTGCCAGCTGTTCCACCCCTTCCCAGAACTGGGCCAACTCCAACAGCCCCTGCATGGTAGCAGGGGGTCACAGAAGCCGGGATCCAGCCTGCGTGGTAGCAGGGGGGTCACAGAAGCCGGGATCCAGCCTGCGTGGTAGCAGGGGGGTCACAGAAGCCGGGATCCAGCCTGCGTGGTAGCAGGCGTGTCACAGAAGCCGGGATCCAGCCTGCGTGGTAGCAGGGGGTCACAAAAGCCGGGATCCAGCTCCACCGCAGGCGTTTGCTCGCGTGTGGACATAAAGATAAACTCCCTCAGTGTGGGTTACTGCACTGCAGTCTGAAGATGGGGCCTTTCTAAACTACGAAGTGCCAGGACCTCAGCACCCAGGAGAACGCAAGGGAGCACAGACAGCGTGCATAGGAAGACCCCAAATATTCCAGCGGCAGCAGCTGCAGCCCAGGGCTGGAGGAAAGGTGGATGCTGCTTTAAAAACAGCCCGTCCCAAGTAACATGGATTCCTATCAGATTCTGGCTCTAGCATGCAGATTCCAGACCAAGCGTCCCAGCCCGAGTCTCAGAGGCTGCCTGGGCACCCTCCTCTCAGGTGGGGCAGCTAGGCCGGGACTCCACGCCTCACCCGCCCTGGGAGCCCCACAGACCACACCGAGTTTGCCTTCCACGACAGCCGCTGTGTCACACATGGGTCAGCGAGGCTGTTTCCCCACAGCCTCCCGTGAGTTAGGATCCTCCCCAAGCTGCCCTGATGTTTTCATAAGGGAGTGTGCTCATTAGGGTAATTAACTTGGGGGGGGTGAGCAGAAGAGCAAAGGGCAAGGGTCACCCACTAGGGACATAGGGAAGGGGCACATTTTAGCTGATGCACGTGTCCTCCCAGGCAAAGTCCCACTGAGTACCGTCACCCCTGAAATCACCACCCACCCACTCTCAGCCCCAGCAGCCTCGGGGCCACCCATGTCTTGCCCTTCTTCAAATCTGAAACCCTCTGCTGGCCTTCCTTCACCTGGCCCCGACCTGCGGCTGCAACGGACCCTCATCTTCCAGGCACCCCTCTGGTTTTCATCCCACGTGTCCCTCTCCACCCCCAGCAGCCCGGTGGAGGAGAAGTGTGACTGCATTTTGCAAATGCGCAAACCAAGGGTGGGAGAGGTGGAGCGACAGGCTCTAGGTCCACAGCCAGGGTCAGGGTGGATAGAGCACAGCCTCCTGCCTCCACCAGGTCCAGGGCTCTGGCCCCTCCCCCTGCCAGGGTCAAGGCAGGCAGGACACAGCATCCCGCCTCCACCAGTTCCCAGACCTTGGCCCCTCCCCCTGCCGTGTCCTCACCAGTCCCCCACTCCTGCCCTCATCACACTTCCCCTTCCTCTGCCTCTCAAAACTCAACCCTCCACAAAGCCTTCTCCAACTAAGTGTCTGTGACAGGACTTCCTGCTTCCTGCTCCCCTCAAGGGACCAGCCACTTCTGTGACCCCCCTAAATGGCTGTGTTTGAAGATATCCAGGGTGGACGACAGAAACAAGCCTCTCAGAGAGGTGGCCCCAGGCTCAGTCCCCGCCCCACCTCAGCTGTAGTGTGTGGCAGCTCCCTCTCCCTAGGGTGAACAGACAGGCCCTGTCTTGCACAGCCCTGCGGGCCTCCATGTCAGGTGCCAGGCTGCACAGATTCGCAGTAAAGCCCCATGCCCAGCCCAGCACGCCCACGGAGAAAGCCTTCCCTCAATCCCCTGGGACTCTGAGGCAGCTGGGGTTGGGGGAGGCCTGACATCCCCTCTGCTCCTCTAGTCAGGGGCTTCTCACTGTGCAGGACCCTGCCCAATAAAAAGGCCGGGAAATAACAGTCACAGAAATTACCCCCACCAGCGGGAGTTTCCACAGGGCAACAGCTCCCGGAGTGGCACACAGTGACTGTGCTTCCTCGCAGACTCGGGGCCCAGTTCTGCCCCTCCGTGTTTCATGCACGCCTGCCAGGGCTGGAACACTGGGGCCATCGAATCCCTCCTTTTACAGATGAGGACACTAAAGCCCAGAGGGATGGGTCTGAGGCCACAGGACAAGCCAGAGCTAAAACCTGGTCCTCTGGCTTAAGACGCTCTCATTTAAGTTCAAGTTCAAGTTCACACCCCCTACAGAGACCCTCAGAGAAGAGGTTCACTGATTTGGAGCCTCTGCAGGCACCCCCAGCCTGGCACCCACAGTCCGGTCTCTCCTCTCTGTGGGGGCACACCCTGCTGGCTGAGAAGATCTGGACCTGCACAGGGCCCCAGGCTGCTTCCTGCACCTAGAATCCAGCCCTAGCCTGGAAATTCCTGGCCCAGACCCCAGACCCCAGACTCCAGGCTCCAGTCAGGGAGAAACACACCAGCTAGGCAGCAGCCATCTCAAAGCCTCATTCATCTACCTGGGCCACCGCTTTCCCGAAAGAGAGGAATTTGCATTTCTCCACATGGCCACCCCCCAGGGTCTCTAGAACCTGCCCATGCGAACTACAGTGTGAAGGACAGTCTTCTAAAACAGGCACCGGCCGGGTGCGTTGGCTCACCCCTGGAATCCCAGTACTACTTGGGAGGCCATGGTGGGCAGATCACTCCAACCCAGGAGTTCCAGACCCACCTGGGCAGCATAGCGAGATCCCATCTCTACAAAACATAAAAAGCTTAGCCAGGCTTGGTGGCACACACCTGTAGTCCCAGCTACTGGGAGGCTGAGGCAGGAGAATCACTTGAGCCCAGGAGATTGAGGCTACAGTGAGTTGTGACAGCACCACTACACTCCAGCCTGGGTGACATTTTTGAGCCCCTGTCTCAAAAATAAATAAATAAAAATAAAATAAAATGGGCATCTGCTGGAGAAGTGCAGGTAAACAGCCAAAAAGAACCACTGCCCTCCCAGAGTGCTGCCTGGACCCACAACCTCAGGGCCACCAGGCCCACAGCCTCTGGCAGGCACTGTTCTGCTCTGGGCATTCAGCCTGCTGCTTCACCAGGGGAGAAGGGCTGCCTCAGCTAGCTCTGGGCAGAGGAAGGCTGTAAATGGAGCTGGGACCTGGAATTGGGTGGCAGACTGCCCTGGGAGATGAGTGCAGATGTCCCAGGCTGAGCCCTTCACCTCCCAGTGGGAAGTGAGCGCTGCAATTATGAAGGAGGAAGCGGGGTAAAACCGCAGCAGGGAAGGGGCTCCTCCTTCCCGAGCCCTGCAGCCAGCCAGCACGAGGCCCAACGTCGCTGCCCAGTTACAATGCTGAAAACAGCTCTGGAATCCAGTGAGTACTCAATAAATAGCAGCTACATCATCATCACGGCTATTCTTACTTGCTAGTGCGTTCAAGCTGTCATCTCCCTGTGCCTACTTTACAGTCATCTCCATTGTGACAATTACCCTGGGTGTACAGATGGGAAAGTCACACCCGGGGAGATTAGGGAGCCACACAAGGGCACAGGCCAGCAGCAAGATGGTACTGAACTAGAGCTACAACGTGCCTCTTTCTGCAGACCCTGTACCCCCGAGGACCTGGGGAAGCAGGGACTGCAAATCCTGCACTTGCAGGGTAAAGGCCATGGGCATCCGTCCCAGCGCTGCATCTGCCTGTGTTGACCCAGCGTCACCTGTGCCTAAGGTCACGGTGGGGGTCAGAGTGGGGAAGTTTCCTTTGCCAGGTCACCTGGGATTGTAACACACAGACTTCCTCACTGCCTGCAAGCTTCCTGCATCGCCACCGGCATCCCAATCTCTACCAGCCCCAAGGGGTTTCTTTAACAGGCCCAGGCTGCTAGTCTGTACATTGATCTTCCAGCCGAGGAGGCCTGCAACCCTCCTAGGCACCTTAAGTGCTGTGGCACGAGGCCCATGGGCAGGAAAGCACTGTGTTCAGTGGCAGTGATATGTCTGCTGGGAGGACAACCAGCACCAATGTCTGGGGGCTTCCCTCAGAGAAAGGAAGAAGAAAACCTCACATCAGAAACTTAGCATGACCAGGACAGTAAGGAACTCACATCCCTCAAATACTAGCTGCAATTACAGGTAACACTTTTCACTCAAACAGTAAACAGAAATGGTCACCTCGTATTAAGCCTGGCTAAAGTCTGCAAAACCATTTTGGAAGAAGTCTGTTTATTTTTATTTTTTTATTTATTTTTTGAGATGGAGTCTGGCTCTGTCACCCAGGATGGAGTGCAGTGGCACAATCTTGGCTCACTGCAACATCCACCTCCCGGATTCAAACGTTTCTCCTGCTTCAGCCTCCCAAGTAGCTGGGACTACAGGCACACATCACCACACCCAACTAATTTTGGTATTTTTAGTACAGACAGGGTTTCACCATGTTGGCCAAGTTGGTCTCAAACTCCTGACCTCAAGTGATCCGCCCACCTCACCGTCCCAAAATTCTGGGTTTACAGGCGTGAGCCACTGCGACCGGCCCCTGTTTATTTTTGGAGACAGAGTAATAAGTACTTTGCCAGGGCCATTTCAGTGCCATGGACCTGAAGCTGTCCTTAGTTTTCACAGGCTGGCTGCAGTCCTGAGAATTCTCACATGGTTTATGTTTAACCACACATCTCCACAGGGCTCCAGCCCCACTCACAGACCGAACCGCTGCTTAGCATGCACTCAGTGCACCCACGGGCAGCGTCCAGCCGAGAGGGCATTGCATACGGCCCACCGGCCCCAGGGTTCAGGCACACCTGAGAGACTGATGGAGGGAAACTGGCCTTTCGGGGAGTGCCATGGCTGGGCCCGCCCTGCCGGACCTCCAGGTGCAGCTCCTTTAGCTCCCGACCCCCAACAGAAGGATTTCATCTTTTACTGAAGAACAACTCCCGGGGCAGCAGCCTCAAGTTCCTTCTCAGAAGGGGGTTTGTTCGCAGGCAAATGGAGCTGGGCCCACCATGGTGAGGGGCGGTTGCAGCAGCTTGGGTCTTCAGAGCCCCTGCACTCCAGTGTGCAGGGGCCACCTGGGGGGCCGCTCAGTTGTCCACTGGGGCCCGAGGCTCCCGGGCAGCAGAATGCTGCTGGCCTGTGGGCCACATGGCATCTGCAACCAGGGACTAGAGATAAGAAATGCATGCTATATAGGCTGTAAGTCTGACCGGTGGGGAGACGGGTCAGCAAAGGAGCCCTGGCCGAGGCTGGTGGAGGCTGTGATGGGCCTGAGGGCTCCTGGGGGCCGAGGGGAGGAACAAGCAGGACAGGGCCCACTGGGAGCCGCAGCAGATCCACTAGCATCACTTGTCTGCATCCAATAGTCGGCGTGAGTGCAGTTTTAGCAGGTTTGGTGAATTTGGTCTGTGATAAAATTGGAGTTCAAGAAACAAACAGGAAACTACAAGTGCCCCTTCGCCCCCAGGTCACCCGAGTGGCAGGGCAGTGACTACTGCTCTCAGGCTGCCCAGTGTGGACCTGCCTGTCAGAATGCTCCTCCTCTACGTTCCCTCGCTCCCGTGTTCCAGCCACGTGTACCTTCCTTCTACTTCTGGGACCCCTGGACCAGGTCTGCCCCTGTCTCCTCAGGACTGCTCCTCTTGGCCCATAGGACCTCAGCTGAAGCATTGTCTCCTCCAAGAGGCCTTCCAGACTATTCAGCTCACAGTGGCCACCCAGCCATGCTCTGCCATGTGCTTGGGGATTGTTTGTTACTGCAACATACCCCAGCCCATATCGACACGAAGGCACCCAGTGAAGACCTGGTAAGTAATTGGACAAGAAGACCGTGGAGCTGCCCCCAGGAGAGTAATCACGCTGGATGATTGTGTGTGATGGGGACTTAGGAACTCACAGTTTAGAGGCACAGTGGGCCTGAGGCATCTCTGTAAGGGTAAGGTAAGCCTCAGGCAAAAGGGGTTTGCATGGAGAACAAAGGTGCTGCACCGACACAGCAGCTCCTACAGGAAGCAGCTTGGGGAAGACCAGTGCAAACCCCCCAACGCACACAGCATCTGAAACATGCTGGGCACATAGAATATGCTTAAGGAATCAGACACTAAAAAGATCAGCTTAAAAACAAAATAACTCTTCTAAAGATGATTTTATTTATCGTCCCACCCTCACAAGGCACTGAGAGTGTGGCCAGGCAGGCTAGACCGGCTTTTACTGTGTTTCATTCTGCTTGCGTTCACGTTTACTTTTCCTGGATAAGAGAGCATTTGCGAAGCCAAAATGCACTCCTTGAGACTCACACAGCCCCTCCCTGACAGCCACTCAGTACACAGGACCGGGCTGGGTGCCTCCCTTGCACCTTGAACATTTGAGGGCACACAGTACCTGTAGGTGATCCTCACTTCCGTTCCAGGCTCATCGCGCTCCCAGATCAACGCAACGCTCTCCGGGGACTTCCGAACATGCTGGTCCAAGCAGTTGACTGTACAAAAAGAGGGTTTGCAGATGTTACACTTGGTGCTTTTGGAGTGAGAATTCAGCCAGGGTGAGGGATTGGAGCGGGGGTCTATTTTGCTGTGGCTCTCTCTTCTCCCACTGACAGGGACCTTGTCCTCATCAGTGATGATGTTTCTACCCCCTTGCAAGGAGAACAGTGAACAAACATGATCTCAGAGGTATAAGGTGATGTCCTGCAAATATTCTGAAGTGGTTGCTTCACACTAGTGGACCCAACCCTGGCTGCATATTGGCATCTCCTGGGCCACCCCTAGAGACCCTACCCAATGGGCCCTGGGCCTTCAAAGCCTCAAAGACACCATGGTTGGTTCTGATGTGCAGCCAGGGCTGGGCAGTGCAGCCTGAGCTGTTGGAAAGAACACTCAGCGCAAACAGGTCATTCCTGTTTCAGGGCTTGGCTCCTGCAGTTCCCATCTGCCCAGTGCTTTCTTGCCCCCAAGGTTAAAGGCGCAAGAAGGGATGAGGACCCAACTCCCCCACGTGTTCCACCAGTACCCAGTAAACCAGCCTTGTTCCAAGAAGTGGCTCGTGATGGGGACATGTCCTCCTGGTTTTGCAGAAGGCTCAGCTCCCTCCCTCTCCATTACCCAAGCTCCCACACATGACCCTCCAGCAGAAACAGTCAGCTCTGCGGCACACCGGCACACTGTGAGACTGAGGATTAGCAGCACGGGCTCCTCCGCCAGCAGGCTGGTCACTACTCATTAGATTCCAAAGCTGAGCCCCTTCTGACAACCCTCAAGCCAGCTCTCTTCACTCACTGGCCCATCGGTGGGTCCCCGGGTATGCAGGGACACAAGCCCCATGATTGGCTTTGGGGGCAGCAGCACCTGCCCACCTGGTCTCTCAGGTCACCCCTGTATCCTGTTTGTAAATTACACCTCAAAAAATGTAATAAATGAAGACAGATGCCAGGAAAAAATTATTAATACTAGCAACAGACACAGGAAACTTCTTTGAACTACTATTAACAGAAAAATAAAAGAGAAGAAATGCCCCCAAACTAAGAAGGGGCTCAGTGGCAGACCTGAATTTACATAAGGAACCCGACATCTCTGTGTGTGTTGGGGGAGTGGGCACGTTAACCTCTGTTCACTGTGGTCATGCCAAGTGCAGCATTAACCCCACAATGTTTTGCTGGGTGTTGGGTAGTCTCTTAGGAGCAAAGAGAAGCAGCATACAACCCTGAGATGGTTTAACCCAACCAGTCCTGGGTGCCAATCCTGATCAAGGCACCATGCTGAGCACTGAGGGAAATGCCAGGGCAGATTCGAAACCCCTGTCGTGGGTGCAAGAGACAGATGCAAACGTAAGAAACATGCAAAGTGACCAAACACATAAGGTCGGTGGTGGCAGGCTCATAACACTTGTCCAAACAGGGAAATGGAGCTGAATTTACCCTGGGGAGGCAAACCCTAGGAAGTTAAGAGCAGCCTGGGGCTGAAACAATAATTACTGCAAGAGCCTCCACAGAGCGAGCGCCCACACCACCAGCATCTCCCATTACGGATGGGAAAACAGAGGTCCTGAGAAGTTAACCTGCCCGCCCAAGGTCACACAGAGGCGGAGCTGGATTCAACACAGGCAGATTGGCTCCACAGTCTGTCCCACCATCCTACCCTCCAAAGTCACCTGATAACAGTCCAATTCTTCACCAGGCAGTGGAGAACTGCTCTATGCAACAAGTGGGAGGGAAGCAAGCTTTGCCAGTAGTGGGGGAAGAGGGGAGGAGGGAAGAATCAGGCTTGGTCTTACAGACAGGGGAAAGAATAGTGAGGCCAATTCAGGCAGGCGAGAGGAACATGTAAACCCTGAAGGAGATGGAAAAACAACACAACTGCCAGGGAGAAAATTAAAACACAGGTACAGCCGATATTTGCCAACGTGGTCCCTAGGCTGAGTCCAGTATACAGATGTGCTAAGCACCCTGACCAGGGTGTGTGGGCGTGTGTGTGTGAATCCAGCCCAATAGTTACAAATCAAGAGATTTCACATGAAAGCGATGGACTTCTGGCTTCTGAACAATCAGCAGGAGATCATCCCTCCATAGAGGGTCCTATCCACCGCTGCCTGCCTGTCACCTCCAGTGACTCTGGGCAGCTATGACAAGCCTGGGAATGCCCAGCTGAGGTTAGACATTGTCTGTACCCGCCAGCCCCCCCAGGAGCTGGTCACAAATGCAAACTGTCAGTCCCACCCAGACCTGCTGAGTCCCAACCAGCCTCATAAGAAGCCCCAGGAGATGTGAACCCACTCTCACATCTGAAAAGCTCTGCCTGACACACTTGCTCCACTCCAAATTTGATCCTGGAGCCCCCCAGAAGAGTGGCCTGCCCAGGCGTAGATGAGAAAATGCCTCTGAATGGCACAGTGACCTACCCAAGGCCCCAGCCAGGACGAAGCAGGAAGGGCTGGAACCACGCTGGACACTTCGCCTTGGCATTCATCTCATTGCTTCACCTGCTCCCACAGCAGCTAGGGCACCAGGACACTTCTCTCAGAGAGAGTGACTGCCCGACTTCAAACAGGCCCTCACAACCTCCCAGCCCAGCATGACATCCTGCACCATTTTATACCAAGCAGGAAGGCAGAGCTGAGGAAGGTGGAGAGGGGCAGGCCAGCCCCAGGATGGACAGCACCCAGGTGCAGCTAGGTGGCCCGTGAGATAAGCCACGTGTCCCTATCTTTCCAGGACTGACAGGTGGCCTGAGTCCAGCAGATCAGAACGGAGCCCCAAACACAGTGTCCTCCAGGTGCCTCACCACATGCAGAAGGTGCTCAAAAAGTGGCCACCAAGGCCCCAATGACCTGCCTCTCCCTGCTGGCCAAGCCACGTCTGGTGAGCTCCCCTGCCCTGGGGCCTTTGCTGTGGCTTCTCCCTGCGCCGTGCCCTCCTCACACCCACACTGCAGGTCTCAGCCCGACGCGCTCACTCTCCCAAGCACCTCACTGTCCGGGACCCTGTGCACCCCCCAACTCTTCCAGATGCTCACTGCCTGCTGCGCTCCCTAGGGCGCTGGCTGAGTGTCCTGCTGGGGTCTGGGTTCAGGTAGCCTAGTCCAGAGCACAGAGCCGAGAAACAGACCACTTGCGTCCTCGAGCCAAAGGGTCCTATTGGGGTGTAACTGGCGACAGGTGGTCCCCTCACACCCAAGGGAGGGAGCAGACCTCTTCTTGTCTTTGTGGCTTCATCCCTCAAGTAGAAGACGCTCTCTTTTTTGGCCCAAATCCGCGCTTCTCAATCTTGAGTGGCATCAGAAATCCCCAGAGGGTGTGTTAGCTGGAGCTGGTGTGCCCCGCCCCCACTCTGGGCATCTGCATTTCTAACAAGATCCTAGTGATGCAACTGCTGCTGGTCCTGGGACCCGACTGACGATGCATGCACATGGACTTGCATGCATGTCCACTTTCTACACAGATGCCAGATTTCCAGTGGTTTTCCTTTTCCTCTGGGACAGGGGTGATTACACACACTTGCCAGCCTCGTGAGCCACTGGCTGGCAGCCTGGAGTCATCACTAAAAACTCAGGGTCCAAAGTCCAGCCCCTGTCCAGCCACTCACTAACCACAGACAATGCATGTATCATTTAATCCAAGCCCATTTCCTAATCCTTGGAGTGGGTATAATGATCCTTGGTCTGGGTGGGACTGGAAGGATTAGGTGCCATTGGATTATTGTTGACTGTGGGTCTGATGGAGTCAAGGTGTCCCAGGAAGACAAACAGAACAACCCTCCCCCCGTCTTTGTTCTAGCCACCACGGCTGATGCTCAGACCACACAAGCACCTGGAGAAAGCTCCATGTGGGGTTTGGGGGGACAGTGGCCCTAACACTCATGTGCACATGGCTCTTCGCACATAGTTATGGTTCCTGCTGGTGCTTCAATTTCAGGATGAAAAGGCGGAAGGGAGGGGGAGGAAGGAGGTAAGAAGGTGAGGAAGGACGGAAAGGAGGAGAGAAGAGGGGAGGAGAGGAAGGAGGAAAAGAAAATTTTTTAAAAATCTGCCCAAAGAACTGGGCAGTGGGACAAGAAAATTCCATTTCTCAGCATTTCCAAAAAGAGATGGGCAAGGACTTATGGCAATTTAAGGTGTAGCTGAAACTCCACTTCCTATTTCCAGCCTTTCCCAAGTTTCCCAACACATGATGACCTGTACTTCCCCTGTCAGTGGCCCACACCATTTCACACTGCCCCATGCTGCCCAGTGGTCCCCACTATGGGACACAATGCCATTCCCCAAGGGCAGGGACCATGTCCCTAAGATTCCTTTATCATGGGGACCAGGGTTGGGAATTACATCACAATCCCCCGCCCAGCCCAGTGTGGACTTACTCATTTACTGACTTATGGTTCATCTCCTCATTAGAATGTGGGCTTTATGGTATTGAGCATTTTCTGGATTATTCATTGCTGTACATGAACTGGAGCCTTTATTTCCACATCTGTGCAATGGGACCACCAACCGCTTCACATTGGTGTCATGAGGATGCGACAAGCCATGCAGAGCAGATGGCCGTCCCGCCAGGGCGCTCCATCGCGCTCACAGATGCCCAGGGCCCCGCCCAGGGCCTCACACAGCTGGAGGCAGTCAGCCAATGCCCGTGGCTGGAGCAGGGGCTTGGTATTTTGTTTAAAAAGCATTATAAGAGTATTGGCATTTCCATTATAAACCTGACACACATGTAGGAATCTTCAAGTACTCTTGTTGGTTATTGAAATACATCCCTCACACTCACACACCCTAACTGAAAGTGGAACCCAACATATGGAAATTCAATTTGAATAGGGAGTTACTATTCACAATGGGCTTTTTTTTTTTTTTTTTGGAGACAGGGTCTCACTCTGTTGCCCAGGCTGGAGTGCAGTGGCGTGATCTCAGCTCACTGCAACCTCCACCTCCTGGGCTCAAGGGATCCTCTCACCTCAGCCTTCCAAGTAACTGGGACTACAGGTGTGCACCACCATGCTTGGCTAATTTTTTTTTAAGAGGTGGGGGTCTCACTGTTTTGCAAGGCTGGTCACAAACTCCTGAGCTCAAGCGATCTGCCCACCTCAGCCTCCCAAAGTACTGGGATTCCAGGCATGAGCCCCGGCCCCGGCCCACAATGGACTTTCTTTTAATAGCAATCTTCCCTGGCACGCTTTGAGATATTACGTCAGTCACAAAAATTGTTTTGGAAAATTTTCCCAGAGCATCTGTTATTTAAAATAAGTTGTGCCCCTGACAGCTGGAGAGGACTTGGATTCCTCGGGAGGACCCTCCTCCTAAGATTAGGGTTCCTTTTTCATGTAGAGTTACCTGAAAAACCTTTAAAAAGTTACTTGAATCACTGGAGTGACTAGGAGGAAAATGAAACACAGGCACACAGCGTCTTGCCGCCGTCAGTGTCCTGCCTTCTGAACTATTGGAGGCATGCCACAGAGAGGAAACTACAGCCAACAGAGAGGAACTACAGCAAAAGGGCCTCTATTCCTGCAATTAATCTCCAAAAAGCATCCGAGAAATTTCCCAGTGCTCAATGCTTGGTTACAAAGAGGATTTTTACACTCTTGCTTAAGAGTATACACACTGAAAAACATCACTTAAAATAGGGGGTTTAAAAAATAGAGCTTAGCTGTGTGTTTTGAAAGTAACACATGTCATTACCCTCTGGTTCTGCATTTACAACTTCCTGATATCTTGAGTTGATATGCCACAGGGCAAAAACAGCTGCAGAGCCCTACAAAGGACAGAGCCAAATTTCACAGGTGGGAAAGAATCCCTTTTAGAACCTGGCTTTCCAAAGAACCTTCTGCAAGGCAGTTTTACACAACAGAAGCAAGTCACAGAAGGGCACAGACACTCTGTCTACCCTGCCCAGTGGGCCTCAGACACCATAACCTCGTCTGGCTATTGGAGTTGCGGGATGAGCAGGATACTGTGGTGTTTTGAAAGCCACCTCAGCCACCTGCATGCTCTCCGAAGCCTATTCCCCACCTATCCCAGGCTGATCAGATGCAAGCTCATGTGGTCCAGTTCAAATGAAGCTCAGCTCTCTCAGCAGCACTGCTGAAGGCCAAGCACAAGGTCACAGCCTCCCCACATGCTTCATTAATAAATAACAAATGGCCAGTGATTGGGGATGTATAATGTGTTAAGAAAGTGCTGAGTGCCTTACAAGCGTTTTCTTATTTCATTCTAACAGCCCTGGGGTATGTGTGCTGATAGATACTCCGATGGATAACAAAACAGGTGCAAACAGTCAGGTCCCCTTCCCCAGGTCAGAAGATGCCTAATAGTGTCTGTGCTGGTCTCTTGGACCTCTGGTTGCCGGACATTGCCTGGGCCCAGCCACCACGCTGTGACAAGCCCCAGGAGGTGCTTTGGGTCACAGGTCTGGCTGAAGTCAGCCTGCAAGTTGTCCCAAACCAGGCCCCAGACTTGGGAGTGAGAAACAGGCAGATGACTCCAACCTCAGACATTGAGGAGCAGAAGCAAGTGTTAAATAAAATGTATAGGAGGCCACTGGTCTGGACTGAGCCGCATCAGGCCCAATAGATCACACAAAAATGGAGTCACTCTTGCTAAAGTGCCGTGTCACCAAATGGAAACTAAGTTGTTTATCTAGCCTTCTAAGAAACAAGGAGAGTGAGAGATAGCTCGATCTCCAAACAAGCTGGCATAGTAAGGGAGCTCCTTCCACTTTCACCTTTACAGCAAAAGTAGCTTTGAAATAACCAGTCCACTTTTTGTTCTCCGTGTCCGCATTCTTCAGACCCTTCTGTCTATAAAACCATCCTCCTCTGCTCAACTCATCAAACATTCATTCTGTTTTATGGAATTAGGTGTTTCCCAATTCTATAATCACGAAAAAAGTGAATTAAGATCTTTAAACTAAATTTGTCGGAATTTTGCCCTTTGACACAAGTCATCCCCATCTGGCCCTGTCCAAAGTTCTGACCCACAGACTCTGCGAGGAATGTAAAATTGTTGTTATCTTGTACCACTAAGCTTAGGGGTGGTTTGATGTGCATCGATAGTAACTAGGACATAATTCAGTTACATACTGCCCTTGTTTTACAGATGAGGAAACATGCAAAGTGCAGTACAGGGAAAGCAAGAAATCAACCCGAGTCCTGATTCTAAAGACACCTGGAGCCACAAAACGGTGTTGCACCATCCACAGCCCATTGTTTGTTTGCTCTTTGTTTAACAGGGCCATGGCCGGGCACTAATCCCAATTCTGTTTCAGAAGTGCCTTCATCTGCCCTGTTTTGAGGCGTACAGACCAGTGGTTCTCAAGCCCGAGTGTCCTCTAGAGCACCTGAAGGGCTCGTTATAAACACAGGTGTCAGGTCCCACCCAGGGTTTCTGATTCCAGATATCCAGGATGGGCTCCAGAATTTCTGTTTCTCAAAAGTTCTCAGGTAATGCTGATGCTGCTGGTCTGAGGACCATGCGTTGAGAACCACTGGTATTCTTGAAGGAGTGAGGTGAAGTTTTCTTCAAGAGTGATATTCCTTTGGAACAAGCCATCTGACTTTATCACACACAGCTGACAGATCAGGCCAAAGTGTTCTCACCTATCCCATGACTTTCTAGGGGCTCCCAGAGGAGTCATGGCCTGGCCTGGCCCTTTTTCATACTGTCCCCACTATGGTTTGCAGACACCGACAAAGGAAAGAGATATTGCTGACCCATGAACAGGTGGGCACGCACATCCCGGGGAGAAAGTTGCTGAAAAGCTGTTTTTCAAGTTAGTTTTCTGAAGCTCAATTTCTGGCTAAGGTAGCCGTAAAGGCCATATTATCAGGAGAAATAAGTGAAGGAAAAGGAGACAGAAGAATGCTTGCTGACCACACCCTGATCCTGACCCAGCGAGGTTCAGAAGGTCCTTGCTGTTGGCCCCAGGAGGTCCGCCCCGCTGTCTTATCTGAGTGGGGCTGCAACTGTGCACAGGCCAACTGTGAATGTTCCCCATGACCTTGGCCTCACAAGTCCAGAGCAGGTCACTTTCCATTTCTGTCCTTGGGCAAGCTGCTCTAGTCCCCTTCAAGGGCACATTGCACCAACTCTGCAAACCAAAGGGTTTGGTTTTTTTCCCAGTAGTTAGAGGGCACTTGCTGCTGACTCAAGGTTAAAGAAAACACTTATCTAGTAAGTGACTCATTTTAATTAAACCAGCAAAGTAATATACAATATCGGGGGGAGGTCCAAAGTTCCTTTCAATTTCTTTGAAAACTAACTACAAGACACTACCTACAACTGTATGGCTATATCTGAAGTTAAACTAAAATCGCTACTGCCTGTGGGTCACCAGTAAGAGCTGGGTCTGCTGCATACCTTGCAGCACTCAGCCTAACCTCTGAGCATGACTGCCCCCCTCCTCACAATGTGGACACTGAGGGCTAGCGGGGCAGAACAACAGGGATAACTGAGGGAGGAGCTGGAGAAAATGGGGCCCTGGTGACCCTGCCATAAAGACCCTCAAGTCCTTTCTCAAACACTCCCAAATCCAGCAAGCTGGTTATGGCCACTCTTCTGGCCTGCATCCCTCTGATCAACACCGTGTCTGCCAGGCCCTCCCTGCAGGCCCCACACCCAGGCCCACCCTGCATCCAGGGCCCACCCTGCACTTGGCACCCACCCTGCGTGGCCAGCCCTGCCTGCAGTTCAGGGCTTCCCCCTCGCTGCCCAGTCAGCGCCTTAGGTGGGGGCGAGGGTGCAGTGTACGACCCCCAGCCCCAAATCTTAGCAGAGCAGCAGAGGCCTCTGCTCAGCAAGTTTCAGACCACTGACCACCGGGAACCTCAGACCCCGCGGGTCCAAAGCAGGCCTTGGGTCGCTGGGGTGCAGTTCTCTGAGGCCGAGAACGAGAACCCGGAGGCCGCTGTTACTTCCTTCCCGCCCACAGGCCCCAGGCCCGCAGCGAGGAAATAACTGGTTCCAGCTGCCACGCCGGGTTTCCTCCTCCCCAGGTCGCCCGCCACAGCTCTGTTTGTTTATGTGGGCAGGGCTTGTCCTCAGGCTGATCCCCGGGCACCGCAGCCCCCAGTGACAACCGCCACCGCTTTGTTTTTCCGTCCACCCCGGTATAGCAACGGGAAAGTCCCGACTCCAGGGCGCTCGGGTGTAGCCCGCGGCTCCCCGCCGGCTCTGGCTCCGCGGCGCTATGCACCCGGTAACGCAACTCTGGAGTCAGCAGAGCGAGGAGCCGCGCCGAGCAAGGCCAGCAGCGGGGCGTCCCAAGCGGCCACCGGGTCCCCGCGGGCACCGGCCCGAGCTGGGCACGTGGATCTGGGGCCGGATGGGATGAGGGACGGGGTGACGTGGAGCCACTGCTTAGAGCTGGCGGGGCGGACGGAATACCGGAGGAGGGGCCCCTGCAGGGGTGCGATCCGCGCAGCCGGGGGACGGCTGCCGCAGGCGAGAGGCTCCGAGTTCCCTCTGGACGCAAGAGTTGGGGGCGACCTGGGTCTCCCGAAGCCCACTCACCAGAGACGTTTAACTGGCCTCCCAGGAACCAGCCGATCTTGCCAGTGCTGAAGTCGCAGTCCCAGACGGTGTGGTAGGGGGTGTCCCACAGTAGAGTGTCCCGCGCCAGAGGACCCCAGAAGGCGGCCGGCTCCCGGGCTGCCTGTGCACTCAGCGCGGGGTACGAGCCGGGCTGTGAGGCTGCGGCAACTGCGGGGGCGCTGCCCGAGGGTCCCGAGGCCGCCCTGCGCGGCGCGCTCACCCGACACAGCGGCCGCGCGGGCTGCCCCGAGAGCCCTCGCAGGCTGCCCAGCAGCCTCCCGACGCCGCGGCCCAGGCTGCGCGCCGCCATCTAGCCGGACTACCTGAGTTCTCTGTGCTTCCAGAGTGGGTGCCTCACGCCCGGGGCGCCCCTTGGAGTCTCCGCGGGCCCCGCCCCTGCTCCGCCCTTCGGCCACCATCCATTCCTCCAGGGCCCCTTCCCAGAGCCCGCCCGAGTCCCACCCCTTCTTCTGCTGCCCGGGAGAGGGGGGGACGCTTAGGAAGAGGGGAGCAGCGTGGGGAAGGGGTGCAGAGGAGCGCGGGGCCGAGCCCAGGCTCCCAGGCCCTGGCCCAGGAGCTGTGCTCCCGCGGGTCTGCAGTCCCCCCCGGACGTTCCTCGCGTCGGCCTGTTTTGGTTTCAGTTTGCGCGCTCTCCTGCAAGCCCCGACAGCTTCTTCGAGCTGCCAGAGGCACGTGCGGCCCAGGACTAGGGGGCCCTCTGGGATGGGAAGGAGGCGGGAGGGAGCCGGTACCAACGTTAAGAGGGCTGGTGCACCCAAGCGCACTGTTGGGTCCCAAGACGATAGGTCGGTCAGTTCCGCATCTCAGAGGCTGAAGTAAGGTTTTCATGCCTTTGTGCGCCCCTGAGAGTGAACCCCTCCCCTGGCTTCTCAGCGGAATGCGAAGGAGGTTGGCAGGGAGCCCAGAAGCCGGGAGGCTGCGCAGGCCTGAGTCCGTGGTCTGGGGTCCCATGCTCCAGCCCCCCAGCTGCCGGCCTCCGTCCTGGCGGGGGTCACGTTCTGCTGGGGGTCGGTGGTGGGTGATATGGGGCGATGAGGACTTTATCCAGTTGCTCCAGCATCTGTGGCCTGAGTTCAAATTCTGTGACCTTGAGCAAGTTCCGTAACTTGTTGGTGCCTCGTTTTCCTTTTGGGGAAAACGGAAGTAATGCCTCCCTGGGGGACGGGGACGGCGGGGGTGGGGAGCTGCAGTAAGGAATACATCAGACAATGTCTGTCAAGCGTCTACCCTTGCGTGGCCCCATAGTAAGCTCAGTAGTGGGGGTGATGTTTTTGCAGCTGTGGAGCCAGGAAGGACAGAAGGAAATGTATAAAACTGGTCTCCACCGAGTTCTTAAATATTTCGACACCCAAGAAGTAAATTCATAACAAAGGGGTAAACATAGCGGAAGAGAGGTTTTGGAAAACTGGTTTCTTGAGTTCTTTCTGATGTTAAAGTTTCTTTCCCTTGAGCTGTAGGGCTTGCAGAGGGGAGGAGCCTGCCATTAGAGGAGCCTCTGCGTGGGCCAGCCACCAGCCCCTGCTGGGGAATGCTGCTGTCTGCCAGAGAAGACAGGAATGTACCTAAGGGCTGGAGAATCAGTGACATCTACTAGCATAACACATGCCCTGCACAGTGCTCGCACTTGACCTGCATTTTCTCCTTTGTTTATTTATTTATGATACTTTTTTAGAGATAGGGTCTGTAGCCCAGGCTGGAGTGCAGTGGTTCCCATCATAGCTCACTACAGCCTGGAACTCCTGAGCTCAAGCGATCCTCCTGACTCAGCCTCCTGAGTATGTGGAACTACAAGCGTGTGCCACGACACCCGGCTAGTCTACTTAATTTAAAACTTATCTAGTGCTGTCCACCCCCCACCGACTGTCAAACTCCAGGTGGAACAAATGAGGAAACTGAACCCAAACAAATAAAAGGGCTTACTAAAGAGCATTCGACTGGCTAAGGGAAGAGCAAGACTAATACCCAGTGCCCCCAGTGGGGAGCTCTTTGGCCTAAGTTCCCATTTGAATATAATATTAAAGACACCCAGTATAGGGCACTGAGAGGCAGAGGTCAGTGAGTAGTAAAATTGTAAATTGAGAAAGCTCTTAACTGTAGCAGGTGGTCACATAGATGGCTACCAACTCTTCCTTCCCATACCTGCATGTGATGGCGCGCTGCTCTGTCCAGAGGAGGACCCTGGCTGGCTGTATTGCTTTGGCCAGTACAACCTGGTGGGAGGGATGCTCTGACAGTTCCACCTGGAGGCCCTGAGAGACCCTGCAGCCCCAGCTTGTCCTCCCATGGAACCCAGCTGCGAGCTGTGAGGAAGCAGGGCTGGCCTTCCAGAGGAAGGGGCCAAGGGAGAGAATAAAGCTGCCCCATGCACAGCCAGGACCAAATCCCAGACAGGAACGAGGCCAGTGTGGAGGCTCCCTCCCCAGCCAAGGCAGCCTCATGAGTCACCCCAGATAACGCCCGGGATGCAAAGGAACCTCCCAGTCCACTTACAGAATTGTAGAAGGAATACATTGTTGTTTTAAGCCACTAAACTTTGGGGTGGTTTGTAACTCAGTAGTAGGTAACTGATACAACAATTGAAGCTGAAAAATGCATGGTTCTTTCACTCACTGACTTCTGCCTCTCAGTGCCCTGTACTGGGTGCCTTTCCTCTCTCTGCCCTCCAAGTGTTGAAGTGCCCAGGCGCTCAGCCCTCAAATCCCCCTTTCTCCCCTGCTCCCTAGGAAACAGCAACCAGCTCTCTAATCTCTGACTTTCATATTGACACCTCCCGCCTGGACCTTTCCTCCACATCTCAGTCCTGTATTCAAATGTCTCATTCACATCTGAAACATACCAAGTCCTGGGATTCTTCCCCCCAACACGGATCTTCTGTGTCAGTGAATGGAAACGGCATTTTCCTGCTGTTTGGGCTCATACCCTTTTCATCCTAGATTCCTCCCCCTCACACTCCACGTGCAGCCTGTCAGCAAATCCTGTGGCTCACCTTCAGAACACCTGCAGCACTAACCTCTTCCCCCATCACCATCCTCTCCTGCCACCATCCCAACCACACCCATCTCTTCTTAGGATTATTCAGTAGGCTTCAAATTGCTTTCACCCTTGCCCCTGACAGCCTAACCAGCAGCAGTGCAATTCCTTTTAAACAAAAGTCAGAGGAACTTGCTCTGGAGCTTAGAGCAATCCAAGGGCTCCCCAGTCTCCTTAAAACAAAGGCCACATCATTCCCTGGCCCACAGGCTATAGCCTTACTACTCAATGTGTGGTCCATGGGCCAGCAGCATCACTTGGACACTGCAGAAATGCAGAATGCCAGGCTCCATCTCAGACCTGCTGCTTCAGAATCTGCATCTTAAGCCCCCAGGGGAGCTGCATGTGCATTCAAGTTAGAGAAGCGCTGCCCTCCCTGAGCCAGCGTCCCCTCTTCCTCTGCTCTCCCTCACTCATTGGGGCTCCAGCACATTGGCCTCCTCCTGTCCTTCCCATCACCAGGCAGGCTTCCACCTCATGACCGCCACAAGCTGTCCCTTCTGCCTGGAATGCTCCACCCAGATGTCCACAGAGACTCCCCCTCACCTCCTTCAGGTGTCTTCAAACATCCATTCCATCCAAGAGCCCTTCCTTCCCTGTCACCTACATAAAGTTGTATCTCTGCCCTCATTCCCTAGTCCTAACCCCTGACTTGATTTTTCTCCATGGCTCTTACTTATTAGCTCTGTGTTTATCTTCCCAGTCCTCCTACCAGGAGGGAGCTCTGTGAGAGAAGGGACACCAGCTACGCTGCTTGTGACTGGGCCCAGCACCGACAGCCACCCCGTGGCGAGTGCACGGTGATGGCTCCTTCTTCCCACTACCTTCATTTCTAAGGTCTTCTACAACTGCAATGAAAAAAAGTACATACAACTAACTCTGTTTTAAAATAAATACTACCTCATTCTTTCTGGTTGGATAAGAAGAAGTGATCATTTCAGAACCAAACATGTCAGAACCAACCAGGTGGTGCAGAACTGCACTTCTTGCTGCCCGAGTTACCTAGAGGTGGCCTTGAGACCTTCCTTCTGAGTGTCACAGCCCAGGCCAAGGTCGTCCCCATTGCTTCCCTCCTGGCAGCCAGTCATCAACTCTCGCAGAACAAGCACAAGGTTGAACTCCACCCCACTGCACCCGCTCCTGGCCCTGCATCCCGGAGGGCCCTCAGAGGTGTTGAGAGGGCAGCAGGCTATAAGGGCAGCGCTGGTCACATATTCTCCCCAAGAAGCCCGTGGCCTCAACTTCAGGAGAGCTCACCTTGGAACACCAGATGCTGTCAGGCAGGGGCTGCAGACACACGAAGGGCTTGGGAGGTAGGGTCTTGGGAATCTGGGCTTCGCTTCTGTCTCGGGACTGATGTTTAGGCCAGAAATGCCAGCACAGCTGTGACTACTGACCCTACGACCCGCAGCAGTGAATGCTCTTGCCCTCACTGTACATGTGTGAAAATGAGCAGGAGGACAGAAGCTCACTCGAGACCACCAGCTAGTAGGTAGCAGAGCCATAGCCTCCAGAGCATCTTAACAGTTTTAGGGGTAGAGCCCACCAACACCACCTTCGCCATTTGCCTTCATAGCTCCTGCCATGCCTATTACTCCAGAGTCGCAGTGCTCGGGTGCTCAAGAAACAGTCTTGGCTGATAACGGATCCCCACCCACTCCCTGTGCACTCTGTGGTCTCCAAAGAGCTGGTAAAGCCCTCCCTTCCTCTTCTTTCCTCCATCTCTCCCTCTTCCTGTTCTCTTCATTTGTCTCTGTGACCCCACACACACACCTCTTTCCAATGACACTCAGAAGAAACTGTGAACTTCTCCCACGTGCACCACCAAGAGCTGAGGGCTGTCAGCTGGACAAGGATGGTCCAGTTATGGTCCCTGCAAGCAAGCAGGTCACAATTCAAATTGGGGAGGAACAGACACTGTTCAAATAGCTGAAATGCAGAGTAAAACCAAAACACAGAATTTAGAAGAGCGTGACAGAGCTCAGAGCAAGTACAGGACCCACATGCTGGGAGTCTGGTATTGGCTTTGTCACCAGTACACTGAGTTCTTTCTCAACTCTGCATCGGCTACAAAGAACGATCACCAGATTGGGGAAAGGGCAAGCAGGTTTTATTCCCAGCCAGGCATGGAGAAGGAGAGAGCGCTTGCTCTAAAGACAGCTTCTTCCAGAGCAGTGCGAAGCTGGGGAATGTTACAGGGTTAGATGTGGGGCAGGGGCTATGTAAGCTTGTGTGGGGAAGAACTTCAGACACGCAGGTGCAGATCATGAACATGCTCTTCATACGACACGTGTGCAGAAAGTGGCAGCGATTCTCTTCTGTGAGTGGAGACTTTAGCATTATAATGACATGCCAATGATCTAAAGGTGGCAGGGGCCACTGGTTCTGGTTTGCTCTGGTTTTGTGCAGGCCTTATCTTCCTCTGGTAATTGGTGAAGCGTCCTGAAGTTCCCAGGTCACCCGAAGTTCTTTTAAGCAAGCTTACCTATAGATAAGGGGATTAGAAAAAAATTGCATAAGAAAAAATAAGGAGCTTTCTCCGCTATATCTCCAGGGCTGCCCTGGTAGCAGCTTCACAAGGTGACAGGGCTCCCTTCCCTTCGGGCTCATGTTTCTCAATGTGCCCATGAATTCCGGGTGATGATGAGGTATGTGGAGTCTACGCATACATCTGCTTCAGCAGGGGGCTAGAGGATCCCATATGGCTGCAACACACCACAACCTCACGCACTGTGGCACCATGCACCAAGCCCTGCAGATGTGCAGTGTGCCCCCGACCCTGCGGGGTCAACCCAACAACACACAGGGAAGCACGGAACAAGAGAGGGTGGCCACAAGCACAAAAAGGTCTGGGAAGTAGAAGCGCAATCCAGCAACTGCCCAGCATCCTTCCTGGGGCTGCGGGATGCCCGGCCAGGCAGCTATGCTCTGTGACGCTCTAAGGGCGGTGCGGGAGGCAGAACAGTTGGGCTCTGTGGTGGGGCCAGCTCCTGGTCAGCACAAGCGACATGGTAACTCAGTTCCAGCAGCACCAAATCATGGTAACTCTTAATCACTCACCCCAGCCATCCATGAGCATGCAAGGCTGGGGACATCATCCATCCACCCATAGAAAGGACTTCCCCACAAGACCCCTTGTAGCCCTCCGTGGTCAAGGAAGATACCATGAGAATCTTACACCTGGGAGAACCAGTCCCTTAACTGCCAGGCCTGCAGGGCCAAGAGGGGCACAGCAAGACCCCCTACATGCCAATGTCCCCTTCCCCGTTCCCAAGCTGCCTCTCCTGGGGGTCCCCCACTGCCATAGCTGCACTGCCTGCTCTCGCTCAAGACCAGGTGTCACTTTTAGTGCTACTTGAGAGCCGTAAGTCTCTGAGATCACAGGGACATCTCGGGGTCACTCCAAGGGCAAAGCCCTGAGAACTTTGAGCTGTGGCCACCATCCTGCCTCCCGTGTGGATCAAAAATGGCTTCCTCCTTCATGGACACCCTGAGTGTACAGATAGCACTAGACAGGGAGCCCAGAGAGAGGCTTAGATCCCCTCCTGGCTTCTACCCTCTGTTCTGCCTCCAACCTGCCACGTGGCAAGGCCCCTGACATCTCTAGGCCTCAGTTTTCTCATCTGCAAAATGAACCAATGATATCCAAATTCTGAATCCTTGAGCTCTAAAATTCCAAGAGGTGTATGAGTCCCATTAAGGACACGCCAGACTTCATAGCCAGAGTTTCTTCTCCTTTCCTAAAATCACAGCCTCTGTCAGTGTGGGGCCCTCCACAGATTTACCTAAGGACCACCAGACTCTGGCTCTGGAGAACTCCTGCCCTCCTTCCTTCCGTTCAATGTCTTCTTTGGCTCACAACTGTCCCACCCTCATCAAGGGGGAGCTGTCACTCTGGGCCAGGGACAACTGCTGTTTCTTACGCTACTTTAGGGCTGGAGCAGAGACATAGCCACCCAAGCCCATGTCTGAGCGATATAGACAGGAACACCCTTTGTGGTTTTCTTTTCATGTTGGTTCAACTAGAATTAACTTTATCCTGGACTTAAGTGTAAGCAGGCATTGACATTTTGGTAGATTTCCAGTAAGCTAGCTTCTGAGAATAGCAGCCAGCTCTGGCTGGGAAAGTTTAGATTTTGACTTGCATAAAACTAAAAATTGAGAGGTGAAGCTAGGAAATGTATCCTCAGCTAGAACTCGGCGTTTGCTTTAGTTTGAATTTGAGTGACAACTAGAGTGTGGAGCTTAGAGGAGGAGGCTTATAGTCCAGAGGACAAAAGGGATAGTCCCCCAAGTTCAACACTGTACTTGGAGAAACAGACTCCCACACCTAGGCAGAGGCACGGCAGCAGCAGAGTTTCCACTGCACCCAAAAGACCAGGGGCTCCCTGCCCTCATGGCTTTGTCCTGTGGTTTCATTGTCCAGCAGAAGCCTGAACCCCTCCCCCCCCACACACACGCAGGGCCAGGGGTCCTGCTGTCTGCTGGTGGCCCATCCTGTCCCCTGAGTGATCTTGGAGCCAGATGCACTGCTTGAGCAGTCGCGCAGATATTGCCCGGGTGCTTGTTTTGCAGCAATCACCTGGCTTCTTGACCCTTCCATGATAAGAGGCTACAAGGGGGAGAGGGAAACCAGGGAATAGCCTTTGGCTAGATCTGAGCTGTCGGCCCCTTTGCTCTGTCCTGAGAAGGCAAAGGCCACTAAAACTGCCATCGCATCTCTGCCTACGCCCTCAGGAACTTCTTGGACTTCCCAGCCTCTCAGCTCAAACTCAAGGGTGAAGGTTTATGATGCAGTCACAGCTTTGAGCAGAGATCACAGGCAGGGGAGGAATTTGTCTGCAAAGGTGCTGATCGCTAGGGCTGGACATGGCTTTCTCAGAGACCAGTTTCTGTGGATCCCAAAGAGAGATTAAACATGGCCCCAGCCCTGAAAACACCAGCGGGGACCCAAGAGGATGTGTATCTATTGATGAGGAACTAATAGCATTAGTCAAATTTCTCACCCGGCTGAATGTTGAGAAATTGTAAAGCTGGCCAACACTGCCCCCTGGCGCTGTAACTGATGCTGCTTTCCAGCCTGTCTAAGCAATCTGTCAAGTCTTCCACAGGACAAGCCAACCAGAAGAACTCACGCATTCCTTAAGATCATATCGCCATCAAAGGAAGCCCAGGAGCATTTCCCTAATAATAAGCCCTCTTAGAATAGACTTTGTCTCCTTAGTAAATTAATCAACACAGATTGACTATGGCCAGGGCAGTGTGATAGTCCTGAACTAGGGGAATTCCGGATGAGGACATGAGAAATCTCTTCGCCCGGGCAAAGATACCTACTCCATCAAGACGGAGGACGGGATACGGGAAGTGTATAGATAGATAGATAGATAGATAGATAGATAGATAGATAGATTCCTTTAAAGGTCTAATAAATTGGGAAAACGCAAATCCCTTGGTGGAAGAGAAATTCTGAGGAGGAACCCCTGGCAGGTAGCAGGCAAATAGGTTGGAATTCAAGGCAGAAACTATAACTGACGGATATAGTCAGGAACACCCTTTGTGGTTTTCTTTTCATATTAGTTTAACTAGAATTAACTTTATCCTGGACTTACTGTGCAAACAGGCATTGACGTTTTGGTAGATTTCCCCTCCAGTAGCTTCTGACAATGGCAGCCAGACCTGGGAAGTGGCTTGAGAGGGCAGCTGGGAACACTGCGAAGGTGCTCTGGGAAAACCGTCAGGATTTTTGGCTGGGGACCAGGGAGAAGTAGAAGTAAAGTAAAGCCATGCAAAAGTTTTTGTCTGGGTGGAGGAATGATATAAATGCAGGCTAACTCTACATAGTGGTAGAAACATAGGTTTATTTGGTATGTTTAAATTTTATGTATAATTCTTAGACAACTAAAAGGAGTATGTGATTTCCAAACCATTGGTGAAAGAAATGGAACAAAAATTGGTCAATTTTAAAGAAACAAAATAGGAAAGGGTGGAGTGGGGAAGGAACAAGCAAGGATGGCAAGTTGGGAAATATAAAATAAGATCAAGAGATATGTCCATACATCATATCAGTAATAACTGAATTAATTAAATTTTCCCATTAAATAGAAATTGTAGCATAGAGTAAAAAAGAAAGAAAATTTAGAAAAGAGGATGCAAGACATGGGGCATGGGATAGACACACATACACACACACCACACACACACGGACACACCACACACACACCACGCACACACCAAACACACACACCACACACACAGACACACCATACATACACCAGACACACGCACACACCACATATACACCAGACACACGCACACACCACACATACACCACACACAGACACACCACACACATGCACACCACACACACACGCACACACCACACACAGACACCCACCACACACCACACACACGCACACACCAAATACACCACACACACACACACACCACACACAACACACACACGTGCGCACATACAAAGACACTGCACACACCACACATGCACACACCACACAGACACACACACACATGCACGCACACACACCACACAGCCACACACATGCACACACCACACACACTACATGCATAGACACCACTCGCACACACCACATACCACACCATACACACCAGAAACACCCTCACACTCCCCCACACCACACACACACTACACACGTCATACACACGCACACATCACACACAGGCACCACACCACACACACATCACACACACGCACACACCACACACACACACACATCACACACGCACCACACACAACCACACAGCATGCACACACACCAGACACAAACCTACACAACCACACCGCACACACTCGCACACACATACCACACACGTGCACACACCACACATACGCACACATCACTAACACACACCACACACTTGCAGACACACACACCACATACATGCACACACAGACACACAACACACACACACCCCACATGCCACATACACACAGCACACACACACGTGGTCACAAATACCACACGCACCTGCACACACCACTAATACACACATGCACAAACACCACACACAGATTACACATACCACACACACACTTCACACACACCACACATGCACACACACATACCACACATGCGCCCGCACACACATACAACACACAAACATGCACACACCACACACTCCCACACAACTACACCATATGCACACAAACCACACACAGGCACACACCCACACACACGTGCACACACCACCACACATACGCACGTGCACACACAACACGCACGCACACACCAAACACACACCATACATGGGCATGCTCACACACACACGTGCTCACATACACCACACACACACTTGTGAGCAAACGTGCACATACACGCATGCAGTCACACACATTACACATGCCCACGTGCACACCACACACACGTGTGCACACACACCACACCACACACACACCAAACACATGCACACACCACACATGTACCACACGTGCACGCACACAGCACACGCACACACACCACACAGATGCACATATGCGCACACACAAAGATAAAAACATTTGGAGTTTTAGAAGGAGAGAATGGGGAGAGGAAATATTCAATGAATTAAAAGCTGCAACACTTCTAGAATTAATGAAAGACAATACTCGGACTCAGGAAGTACACAAATTCCAATTGACCTAAATAAAAATGAAAGCAGCACCTCAACACATGATTGCGAAACTGTCACAAACCAAAATACACAAATTCCAATTGACCTAAATAAAAATGAAAGCAGCACCTCAACACATGATTGCAAAACTGTCACAAACCAAAGATAAGCAGCAAGTCTTTAAAAAGTCAGAGAGTGAAGACAGATTACCTACACAGGAATGGTGTTTAGACTGACAGCTGACAGCTGAGTAAAATCTTTAAGGTATTTCAGGAAAATAATTGTCAACTTTGAATAGCGAAATCATCTTTCAAGAACAAGCACAAAATACATTTTCAGACAAACAAAAACTAATAGGCTTTTCACCCTATTACTTCAGGATTATTTCCAGAAGAAGAAAAATTATCCCCCAAATGAGGATAATAAGGGTGATGTGCCTGCAATGGAAGGACAGTGAGCAAGGAAATTGTTACACTTGTGGGTAAATCTAAAGAAACATTAGTGATATGAAATTATAGCAATAACGCCTGCATCATGGGGTTAAGAAAAAAACAAGGTAAAAGAAAAGTCCTGAACAAGAGTGTAGAAAGTAATTAAGAAATCAAAAGTAGCATCCTATAATTCCTCAAATGTTCAGGACAGTTTTACATTTACATCAATATGCATGTCAAATTTTCTAGATTAACCACAAATAGAAGCAGAATATATACCTTGTAATCTAGTAGAGGGAGACAAGGGGTAAGAAAACTGAGCAGTTTAAAAAATGAAAAAAGGAGAAATAGACTTAAAAGGGTAAAAAACATTTGCAAATACAAAAAATAAATTTGTTAAAATAAAATTTAAATGTCAACAATTATAATTGATATAAATGGAGTAAATTCTCTAGTTAAAGAAAAGATTTTTGGAACGGATTTTCAAAATCTCAACTACATACTCCTCAAGAGACAAACCTAAACCTAAAACATATTTAGAAATGTTGATAGTAAAAGTATAGAAAATATTTACCAAATAAATATGAATTAAATATCAGACAAAATGCACAGTAAGACAAAATGCAAAAAAAAGTTAAAAGGGGAAACTTTGTATGATAAATGTTCACCAGGAAGAACTAGAAGTTCTTAACTTACAGACACCTAATAATACAACTCCAAAAATATGAGCAAAAATTGATGGAAATACAAGGGGAAACTGAAAAATTGACCCTCATAGTATTTTCAGGCCATGTATAAGAAATCCCAAAATCATTTTTTTAATTGGGGCAGGGACTGTATATCATCTAAATCCACAAAAGTGGCCACTTCACTGGATTCAAACTTTGTTTACAAAACTGAACTCGGTAAAACCAGTTTGTGTGTACAGATGGAACTTTAGGTCATAATAGTTCTTTCAGATTCTGTGATGCATTCAGTCATGGCTGGGGTTGTTGGCCGTGGCAACCTGTCCCACTCCTGCTCCCAGTTTTGTGGGCCTGTGGGCAGGTGCCTTGATTTGGGAGAGGATGCAGGACTGAGGAGTGGGAGAGGGGATGGGCAGAATGTCCAGCAAGTGTTCCTTCTCCAGTCTGTCACGCCAAGGGCAACCAGGGCTGGGTGTCACCCAGATCTTCATGTTGCTGCATAGAATGATTTCAGAGGTCTCCATCACAGAGGCAAAAGAGGAGAATTTATCACAAGAACTCCCCTGACTGGTCACGGGCTGCCTTGTGTGTGCTATGGACTTCTTCTAGGAAGGCCTTCAGGGTCCACAGGTGGAAGTACCAAGCAGGGGTACCTAAGACGTCCACATCTCAAAGTCAGAGAAGCCCCAGGGCAGTGTTAAAAGAAAAATCTTAGGCAAACTAAATGTAACAGAGTTTAACTGAGTAAAGGATGATTTGTGAATTGGGCAGCCCTGAACGGGAATAGGTTCAGAGAGACACCAGTGCTGCCACATGGCCAAAGAAGATTCACGAACAGAAAAAGGAAAGTCACACACAGAAAATGGAAGTGAGGTACAGAAACAGTTGGACTGGTTACAGCTTGATGTCTTATTTGAACATGGTTTGAACAGTTGGCCCACTGTGATTGGCCAAAATCTCAGTGATTGGCACGAGAGTAGGTTACAGCCTGTTTACACATCCAGATAGGTTATAGTTTACTATGTACAAAGAAACCTATTGGCCAGACTTAAATATGTAAGGAGGCAGCTTTAGACTAAACTGAATTTAACAGCGGGAAGCAAGACCAGTTGCTGTGGCAATGGCCGGAGTAAGAGATATTTGAGGAGATGTGATCCAGGGCAGAGAAGTGTACCATGCAGGAATTTCTTGCAAGACTCATTGCATTACTTGGGAAAAGGAATGCCGCCCCCAACCCCCTGCACATACACACTCCTGTGCAATATTTGGCTTCACCTTGGTCATTGTTATGGAATCCCTGGCCCTCCAAGGGCTCCCTAATGGGACAGTAAAGGAGATCCCAGAATCTCCTCCACTTCCCAGTTTAGTTACTGCACAAAATTGACTGTGTTAAAGAGGGAAATAGAAAAGAGGCAACCTGGCTGGTCGAAGGACAAAAAATTTCAGTTCTGCAGGAGGAATGAGTTTAAGTTCTGTATACACGGTGACTATAGTTACTAACAATGTGTTACATACTCGAAATCACTGAAGGGGTAGATTTTAAGTGTTCACACCACACACACACAAAAATTATGTGAGGTAATGCTATGTTAATTACCTGGATTTAGTCCTTCCACAATGTATACACATTCCAAAACATTATGTCTTACACCATAAATATATACAATTTTAATTTATCTATTAAAATGTAATTCTTATAAAGAAAGAATGAAAAGGAGGAAGTACTCCTTTTTAGTAGGCGATCTTCAACAGAAGAAAGTGAAAAAAAGTCCTAAAATGTCAGTATGAGACAACGGATTCTGCAATGACAGGAAGGGTGGGTAACAGACAATTACGTGAACAAACACATTTCAAAACCCGGGTTGAGATCAGGGGTCAAAGAGGAGACGACCACGGCTGGTGACTTAGAGGGTCAGTAAGAGGGACCAGGGCAGAAAAGCACAGAAACTCCTCTGCTTAAAATTTCAGGCTGTGAACTCACATGGGTGCCTAGCTGAGTGCCCAGGCAGACGCAGGTCAGCCACGCTGGCCGAAGGGGATGCCCGTGTGTCACTCATGATGGAAAGAGGGGAAAAGGGCAGCCAGCCTGGGGTGAACTCTTAAGAGTTGGAAGTAGCTGGGGCAGTGGTTCACGCTGTAATCCTAGCAACACGGGAGGCTGAGGTGGGAGGATCACTTGAGCCCAGGAGGTAGAGGTTGCAGTGAGCTATGATCGTGCCACTGCACTCCAGCCTGGAGACAGAGTAAGACCCTCCCCTAACCCTCAGTGTCTTTTTTTTTTTTTCTTCAAGGCATTTTGGGTTGAGGAAGTCCAGAAAAGTCAGAACAATGCCCTGGTATGACATTTCCCTTTCAACAGATAATCTTGCGTAGAAGCAGTTCCGAGTGATAGACAAAGCCTCTTAAATAAGGAGGGGCATTTCTGTAAGAGCAGTTTTCTGCACCTGTCACTTGGACCTAGCTGTCATGACTGCAGGTTTATTCTCATCAGCTGGTAACAGATACGGGAAAGCACACGCTGAACTTGGAAGACCAACGCTTTCAACTCCCAGGCTATTGAATTCCTTGCACATCAGGGTGCCCTGCAGGGGGCAAGTCTGGTAGCAGTGATCATCAAGGATGACACAGGAAAATTGGCATGCTTCCTGAGGCAGAACAATGCTACCTGAGCTCTTCTCCAGAGGGGCAGACTTTAGCAGCATTACAGGGTTCAGCTGAAGGTCATCAGGCACCACAGCAGGGTTTGGGGAGCCTGTGTGTCTCCTGCAAAGTCCAGTGAATAGGAGCCTCCAGGAGCAGAAGTTTGCACTGGAAAATGGAGAGCATTTCTCAACAACTCTTGTATATATGTAGGTAGAAAGAGAGGGGAAGGTGGGGCTGAGAGAGAACAAGAGACTGTGGCTTGGCGAACCTAGCTGAAATAGATGCACACAGTTGTGAGCTTAAAATGATTGTTTTAAGCCACAGTTTGGGGAGAATTGAAGGATCTTCTAAATCAAAACATCTGAAAGTTTTATAGTTTTGCCTTTCACACACCAAACATATACACCATGTCTTTAATCCACTTGGAAGTGTTTTCCTGTAAGGTGTGAAGTACAGGTCCAATTGTATGTTTTCCCATATGGACAAATAGTTGTCCCAGTAACTTACCAAAAAGCCAGCCCTCCCCGGGTGTCAGCCACACCAGCTTTGTGTCCACACTGTGTGTGCTGCCTGCTCCTTTTCCTGCTGCATGGGTCCATTCTTCCCCCTGAGCCAATACTATCCCACTGTGGTGATCACAGCCTTATCAAAGCACTGGCCTGGGACAGACTCAGCCATCACCTCGTTCTTCAAGGGTGTTTTCCCGATCCTTGGCTCTGAGTTTCTCATCCATTTGACAATCGGCTTAGCAGGTTCATTTCATTTCTCTGCGGCCCAATGTCTCATCCTCTGAGAATGCAAAAGGATAATGAATTTAAACATGATTCATTGACCACAGAAAACAATTTGTGTTTTCATATATTGTTTTTATATGATTAAACCTAAGGAAAAAGCATTATTTGTTATATCTTGTTCTTCTGTCATTTCTGAAAATATCACCTTAATTCATGAATGTCCTCAAGTCCTGAGCTGCTGCCTCCTGCTGCTACAGAGACAGTAGTGTTAACACTGGTTCCTATTAGGAATGTTTTCAAATTCGCCTTACTAAAATTGTAATTTTTTGAAATCTCCTTTTAGATTTTAACAGCCGCATTTCAGCTGGCAAACGGTTTTGAAAACTGGAAACAATTCAGTCCTACTGTCAGTCTGTGGCCAGATTCCAATCTGACGTGCTGCGGGATTTGAGTGAGGGCTGACAGGACCACGTGTAAAATCCTGCTGGTCTCTTCATCCTCAGATGGGCACTGTGAGAACCACGCAGGAGTCACTGGCAAGATGTGAACTCTTTATCCTGAAAAACTTTCACACGATATTTTTAAAAGCATTTTTGTCTCATGTGAATTTAACCCTATATTGAGAAAGTGGTGTTAATATTTTAATAATGTTAATAATAAAAATTATTTTATTTTTACATACGAATTTTACAAAACTTAGAACATATTTAAAAATTCAAAGTATCCATTTGTCCATGATCTGAAAAATTTTATGAATATTTTAAAGAATTTTCGTCTATTTTTTCATCTTTCTGCACACGTTTCTTGTTTTCTCTCTTAATATTACACACACACTACTTTATCTCCTGTATAGGGATGACCTATTGGTTGGTTGGTTGGTCAGCAGTCATACCCCTTTCCTTCTTGTCTGTTGAAAGGGGCCAAATTACATTAGTTAACGGGCAAAAGAGCAGGGGCTGGCCACAATCCAGGCCCAGAGGTGAATTTTGATTGGACTAAACCAAACAAGGAATTCTGCCCACCTGGCTGGTGACGACTGGCTTAGGCCCCAGCGTGACATGCAGTGCTGACCACTGAGGAGTGAGAGGGGGCTCTGCTTGCCGGTGGGGGTTTACTCCTTGATGAAGTGTGGCCGTAAGTGGTCTCCACTGTGATGTCTGGACTTCAGGAGCCTCCAGTGACCTTGCGGGGACAAGCTTGAGTTCTGGATTCCTGATGATGTTCCTGAGCAGCTCAAAGTCCTTATCCCCAGACTCTAGTCCCACAGGACAGTGGTGGTCCTCTGTGGGGCGTGGCCAGTTGAGCTCCTGGTCCTTGCACAGCCAGAGAGAGAGAGCAGCCCAGTGACACACCGGGCCCTGCTCTGAGGGTGACATTTTGCTGTGTTCCTAGAGTTCTTCTTGAGTTGTTGCAGACCATTCCAACAAGCTAATATTCCATGATTTCTTTTGTTGGTCCCATATTGTCAAATAATGATAATGATAACAAACTTCCTCACTTGAATTTTGACATTAATAGAAATGCCAATAATTACAGTAATAATAGTTAAATATTTAATTTGTTCCTTCCTCAGTTACACCAGAAACTGAGCCAAGTACATTACTCATGTCATCTCATTTAATCTTCAGAAAAACGAGTGTTCTGCTGTTATCCCCATTTTACAGTTGAAAAACCGACAGATCAGAAAGGTAGTGTAACCCATCCAAGGTCACATGGCTAGAGGTGGCAAAGTCTCCTCAAAGACTATGCTCTTACATTATATGTGTATATATACACACGTATAAGTATGTATACATTATAAAATATTAGTCTGCCATATTGAAGAGAGTTCCTTATGTTAAGAAAGCATCCTTCCATTTTTACTTTAGTGCTTCTAGCCCCTTTGTCTTGTGCCACTTCCTATTTTCTCCTTTTCCTTTGTAACATTACACAGAGATTTGTCCACTACTTGTATATTTTGTATGCAGAACCAGTTGTCAAGGTTATTTATTTCATTTTCATTCTGCCTTACATATTTGTTTATTTCTATCTTTGTTCTTTTATTTAGGGATTTTTTTACTCAGCAATATTTTGTCAGCATCATTTCACATTAATAAATAGGGCTTACTGTTACAATTTTAGTGGCTGCCCGTATTGTCTAAGTGTGATGTATATAAGTTGCACAGCTTACTGGTTCCGTCTCCCAAACTCAATCCTGGATAAGCTAAGGAAGAGGGATGGAAGCAACAACCAAGGAGTAAACATGAGGAAACGTGTTGAGAACCTTCTGGGAGGCAGAACCTGTGTGGCCCCAGAGCCCGGAGCCAGGGCTGCTGTCTCTAAACAGGAAAGACAGAAGAACTTCCAGAGTTCATGCCAACTGCTCATTATGGATGCAGTCTCAGGCCTCAGTTATGATCTCTAGTAGCCAGAATTAATACAAGAACACAGGGCTCATCATTTTCTGTTGCTACAGAAAGGAATTGGTGATGTTTAATTTTCCCAACAGTATGGAACTAGCATAGAATGAGAAAAATTGGCCAAAGGGAGAGAGCTTCTGTTTTCTTACCTGCAGAGATGGGACCACCAAGCCTGGCCTGACAGATCACTGTGCCAGTTCGCAGAGAAAGCCCTCACAATGAGCAGCTCCACACTTTCCTTGCACTGCCCTTCCTTCTTCACGAAGCACCACATTTTCCCATCAACTAGAAGGTATCTCTCTGGACTCTGAACTCCAAAGAGTGAGTCAGACACAGCTGCTGCCCCAGAGGAGTTGACAAAGCAACACATGATAAGAGCTGCAGCCTGAAGAATAAATAAAATGTGTCACGTGTCCCCAGATTGAGAAGGGGTGAAGGGAGAGTTTGGCTGGGATCAGAGATAGTGGAGATGTGCATGTGTGTAATAGAGGGAGTGCCTTGAGAAGCAAACACACCACAAAATGTTTATTTTTTAAATAATAAAGAAATGGCAAAGGAAACGCAGGAAAGGAAACATTTACAAAATCCAAGTCACTAAAGTGCTTTCAATCAAAAATTGTAAAAGACCAAAAGCCTGGTCTGACCTAAAAACACTGTTTCCAGCTATCCAACAATTGTTTAAATGTGATCCCATGCTATTTTTGAAGGAAATGCAGAAACGCCCAGAGTATGGCTTTCTTTGAGTTCCAATATAAATAGCCTATCAAGTGACACTCAGGAAAACGTAAATTACCCTGTAACAAGGAAATTGAAATATCCAAGGCCAAGTTCAAGGTAAAGACAATATAATTAATTCATGTGTCTGTATGGAGTCTTCACTATAATGATATCAGATTCTTCTGGAGATTAAAGAATTTTATATTTCCTAATTGAGAATGAGGACATCAGACCTAACCTGTTCATCTGTATAGCACATTGAACCACACATCTCAAATGATGCCCAGCAGTGAAATCATTTTTGAACTTCGGGTCCTCCCTGCTCAAGCTACAAAAGAGAATCAAAAGTTTTGCACCAAATTAACTGGTTAAAGTGCCATTAAGGAACCATTTCCATTCTAGAATGAAATAGAATTTTCCCTAGGTCACTCATCTGTCCTCTTAAAGCAAGTGGCATTGCATTTTATCTTGACAGTGTCAGAAGAAAATCAAACTGAGAGTATATGTCTTGGACCATTTTTATCTTTTGGAAAATGCCAGTGAGGAATATGCACATTTTCAGCCTTTGATGGTGGGACTTGTGGGTCTCATATGGCTCCCACTTTCCCTGGCTGGGGCCCCTCCAGTGCCATGGAGTTGGAGCCTCCTTGAGCACCAGCCCCAGGGTGCACTTTCTTGGTCTCCTGCCGGGCAGAGCTGGAGAGGTCGATAGCCACATCTTCCAAGCCATGCTCAGGGCTCACTTTATCCGAGCCTCTCTGTGGTCCTGACTCACTCTGGCTAGAACCTTCTTTGAAGTGGTCAGAGCCCCAGAGTCCTGCCAACTTATCTTCACTTCCTGGCTTCCTTATCATCCCCATGGATTTTTTATGCATCCCTTGCAAAAAAAAAAAAAAAAAAAAGGAAAAAATAAAAATATAAATTTAAATTCAGCAATGAAGTAAATGTCCTTCTTATTGTTCTCTAAATCCCACTAGAATTGTCCTTGTCAGTGCCTATCTCTGGGCCTACAGGAAAGGCAGGTAGGTAACTCCCACCTTAGGGGTTTAAAGCAGGTGTCTGACCCCGGGTCACATCCAGCAAAGGTGTTTTGGATGACAGTGATTGGCATTGGGCCCACTTTCCCCAAGGCTGCGGTCTGGTGGATGCCAGTAAGCCACCTCCCCACCTGCTTGTGTAATTTCAGATGAGTCGGCTTGGGTCACTGCCCACAATGCTCCCTCTATTGTTTCAGTCCTTGAGAGCAAAGTGGAGACATATCTATGATTAGAACCTCCAGTGCCCAGCATAGGGCAGCTTGGTAGCTGTTCAAAAACTGTTCGGTGAGCAAAAAACTTCCTCCATCTAAACCTAAAATGCCACCATGATCCTCCTAACTAGTCCCCCCATGCCCGGAGGTACTCATCTGTGACTCATTCCCACAATCTGCGATCCCTGCCTGATGGTTTCTGGCAACAGCAAACAGGGCAACAAGGGTGGAGCATCCTGAGAGTGCCCAACAGCGAAGTTTGGACCTCAGCAGCGGAGACTGTTGAAGCACCAAAAATCCAAGGGACAGAAAAGCCACTCGGCAGGTTGTTCATGACAGAACCAAGCCCGGGGCCAGCTCTCCTGACTCAGATGGAGGGGCTCACTGTCTCTAGGGGTCGCTGCTCAGCACCGCCCTGTTTCCTATTACCAAGTGCCCTAAATTGTACGGTTTCTAAAAATTCTAACAGCATTCAACACTTGGGAAACATATTTCACATAATGCAATGATGTCATTTCACCCTTAAATCCCAAATTATTTAGCATGCATAGCCCGGTGAGACTTCCACACAGCCTAGACAATCTCTGTGAAAAATGAGGCAACCATTCAGATGCTGCAAGCTTTGTTATTAATTAAAAATAATAAGAACGGTTCTGGACCTGCATCTCAGTAAACTGACGTTGCTTTGCTTTGGAAATGGCTGCCTCGGTGGGGACCCCCGGGGATTCCCCCACCTCCTACAACACCTCGAGCAGTGCGCTCCCGGGGACCCTTCCTTACCCAGGAGCCAGGGCGCGCAGGAGCCCAGCAGGCCACCCTCGGCGGAGTTGAGCACGGAGTCGGGCAGCGGGATGCAGTGGCGCACCATGGCCCCGTACAGCCCGTACTCGGCCATCACGCTGCTGCCGCCCCAGCGCTTCTCCCGCTTGCGCCACTTGGCCCTGCGGTTTTGAAACCAGACCTGATTGGAGGCAGGAGAAGCAGAGAGCACACAGAAGAGACAGTGAAGAGAGGCGCCTGGAGGAGCGGAGGCGGCGTCCCTGGGCTCGGAGCTTCTCTCCCGAGCATGATCCCATGCTATTTCTGAAGGAAATAGCTCCCGAGGGCCAACCAGCCGCCCCCAGGGAGCGCGCCCAGGAGCCCCCAGCGGCGCCCATGTGCGGTCCGGACTCACGGGCATTCAGCGCGGTAGGGACACGCGTGACCAAGTCCACTGAAGTTTCCATAGAGTCAGGAATGAAAAAAACTAAATAATCAAACTCCCTTTTCCCACATTGTGTGACGAGGTCAACTACAGTGTTTCCTGCTTTTTCTCATTGATTGGAAAGAGTTCACTGGGGCAATGGCTCCTTCCAAGCTTAGACTCTTGGGATGCTGGTGATATTTCTCATTAAAAACATTATGTTAATAAGAGACTATTATGAACTCCGGTGTAGCTGTTAAAAAACAGTTAGTGACATATCTTCTGACAAAACCAAGAGCAAAATTCTGTGTATGCATCTCAGCGTGTGTACATATGCAGGTAGATGTGTGTATGCACATACATATTCAGGGGCAGATAATATACTCCACAAAGTGGAGAAAGGTCTTCTCAGGCATTTATGTTGATTTCTTTCAGGGTTTGAGATGGAGAGGCAGTATTTTTTTTTCATTGACATATCTTTTATAGTTTCTAGTTGCAGCACACACTGTCGTGTGATTTTAAAGAATGATTTGATACTAAATAATAATAAAATTTAAAAAGGCATGAGGGTCACAGGGACATGCTCTTGTGGTGCCTTCAGCTAAGGGAGTTTCTGTGCAAAGGGAGAGTGTTGGCTGTAGAGAAGGGACTGCTGATTGGCTCACTGAATGTGGGAATGACACCTTCTCTGTGGTGTCTTTGGAAACGAGAAAAGGGACCCCAGACACCTGTATCCGGTCTTCAGGGAGCTCAGTTTTCACAGCCAGCATTTCTCGGGCATACACATCAGGGTAGTGGGCCTCGCTGAACGCCTTCTCCAGCTCTTCCAGCTGGTGAGCAGTGAAAACTGTCCTGCAAGGACCCCAAAACACACACGTGGGCACGTGTCCCCTGGGGACAGCAGCCTCCCTGGCCTTAAGGACCACCGTGCCTCCTTCCCCTGCTGTTCACACCCTAGAAGCCACCTCATGATAATGGAACACCCCACCTCTGAATGATTAGCTGATGTAAAGTCCAGAAATTTCATTCAAACAAAAACAGTTCTTTAGCTCTTTCTTAATGAATTCCATCAGCTCACTCTGACAAAATCCATTTGACAGACCCACAAAATTGTCTTTAAAATACTGCCAAAAAAAAAAATGCTAGCAAGATTGTAGCATTTTCCCAGCCTCCTAGGAACAGCAGAATTATCTTCCCAAATGGCTTCTGTGCCCTTCCTACTGCCAACCAGGAGACCGCTGGGCCTGCCATCACGCAGGGTCATAAACTCTCAGATGCAGGTACCATACAACCTGGGCTGTGTCCCGAGGAAAGGCAGGCAGAGGGGACTGCCTGGCCCTGTACCTGTGCCGCCGCTTCTTCCTCTTGCCCAGGGTGGGGGATGCCTTTAGGTCATTCCTGTCTTCATACGGGCTGTCCTCATCTGCTGGCACAAAAAGAAGAAGAGGACTTTAAAGGTGATCATATTCTGCCCTCTATTTCCTGGATTTTAATGTGAGGATTGAAGTTATGAACCTCTTGGGTATTTGAGTAGTTAA
This sequence comes from Macaca nemestrina, assembly GCF_043159975.1. NCBI lineage: Eukaryota > Metazoa > Chordata > Mammalia > Primates > Cercopithecidae > Macaca > Macaca nemestrina. Next base: position 58,607,316 of record NC_092139.1, read on the forward strand.
CAATATGAACTAGCATTTTTAGTGCCTACTAGATCCCAGGTTCTGTGCTTAACACTGTCCATACATTATCTCAAGTATTCTTAATATAATAATAAAACACCAAAATGACTGCTATCATTATCATCCTATTTTTACAGATGAGGAAACTGAGGCACAGAATGGTTAAGTAATTTGCCCAAGATCACACAGTTAGTAAATGGTGAAGTTGAGAATTCAAATCCCAGATTATCTGAAGCCAAAACTACTTGGTTACTGATTGCACCTTCTGTCCCCACACTGCTTCCAAACACACCCACCCCTCTGCCCCCAGCCTCATCATCTTAACCTCTACACCAACATTTCCCAAAGGAAGTCTGGGGCTTGTGACATCAGAATGCTTGTCAGAACTGCACCCCTTCCCTGATGCACCAAATCAGAATCTCTGGAGGTGGGGTCTAGGAGGCTCATTCTTGACAAGTGTGCTCAGATGATTTGTAGTTGCCCTTGAAAATTCAAGAACCATTCCACTGTGCTTTATCTTTTTATACCCATTATATCAAAAAGTCCAGATGGAAAAGAAGGTTAGAACTATTGTGAGATTCATTGCTAGAAAGCATAATTGCCTCAAAATATTTTTAAAATGAATAAAGGCAAAAATAACTAAATACTACTAGTTTTACTCATCCATCAATTAGTTCACCAGAAACCTGACTTGGATGAAAACATTCTGTATTGGACTGTCCAACCTATGGGACATGAGACACATAAGGTTATCGAGCACAAGAAATGTGGCCAGTCAGATCAAGACATGCTGTAAACATAAATCACTCAGTGGAGTTAGAAGACTTAGTGCTCCTAAAAAGTAAAATATTTTTGTATCGATTATGTGTAAAATGATAATATTTGTGATCATTGTTGGGTTAAAATATAGTATTTAGATTCATTTCACTTTTAATGTGACTGTGAGAAATTTCCATCAAACATGTAATAATCACATTGCATTTCTCTTGGACAGCTCTGCTCCAGACTTTCAGAAACGCCGCCAGAGTAGGATTTAGCTGCCTTTGGTTTTGTAAGAAGGAACCCATCCCATGAAGACAGTTTTTGCATTTTTAGTGACACTAATAGCGAGTTTCATTTTATCTTATATAGAGGCTCATGAAATAAAGTCCTTTCAGAGTGGAGCGAAAATGTGCCTGCCTGTTGATTTGACATGCTTCCTTTTAGTATCAGAGACCCAATGTATTCTTTTTGCCTTGGCTGCCTGGATGCTCAGCTCTAGGTTCTACCACGTACCTTCGCTAGTCCACCCTTTCTTGTATAATTCTTTCTTTTCTCTCCCACACCCAAAACCACTCGCTTTCTTAGCCCTTGACCTTTATAGAATTTCATTGCTTCCTTCTCTTTCCCCGCGACCCGCCAGGATTTCTTTGGGGAAATGGGTAGGCCAGGAACACATCTCTAGGCGTAACTACAATGAATCCTCGAGGTTGCTTGTTTCTCCTGCACGGGGGACTGCGTGGACGCCGCGCCGGCAGAGGAGCAAGGTACCCGGGACTCCCTTTTCAGCACCCCGATGGGCGGACAGTTCCAGGGCTCCAGGCCCCGTGCTCTTCAAGGACCTTCAATCATTCGATCATTTCCGCCCGCGTTTCCACCTGGTACCTTGTTCCGTGCTGCTGGTGAACAACAAAGGTCCGGGCCTTCCCGATTCACACCGCTGCCAGAGGCCGAGACTGGCGCCTGGCGCTGGGGGAAAAAAGGCCCTCTGGAGATGGTTGTTGGGGTGCCAAGACCCCAGGGTCTCATCAAAAGGTTCCAGGTGGTGGAACCAGGTGGTGGCGGTCCCACATCGCTAACGGAACAGCACCCCGGATGAGAGGCAGGGATTTGGGATGCAGCAAGGGGCAAGCGGCGCAGTTCCGCGAATGCCCCTCCAGCGACGGGGCCTCGCTCTGGGCTCCCCGCTTAGATCTGGGACGCTGGGGCCAGGGGCGCGGTGGGGCGATGGTCTGTGACCCCTGCGCGGTTCAGAGCCTAGGGGACCGGGGTAGGAGCGTAAAGCGCGGGCCTGATTACCGGACGTCGAGACGCTCTCGCTGCGCTTCTGGCGGCCGAGCGCAGGCGGCTGACGGCTGGGGGCCTGCGAGGCAGCGGGCTCGGGGCCCCTGGGCGGCAGGAACGGCACGTCCGCTAGGAGCAGGCAGGGCGCTCGAGCGGCCGTCGGCGGCTGCGTGCCGAAGCCGCAGAGGAGGCCGAGTCCCAGCGGAAGGGCCCCACGCGCGAGGCTGGAGCGGTCAAGCCCCGGGCCTAGGCACGGCGCTGCCGCCGGACCCTCGCAGCCGGATCCCTGTCCCGGGCCGGCGGGCACAGGCAGCTCGGCCTCCAAGCCCAGCAGGTCCGTGATGGCGAAGCCCCGGGGGCGCGAGCCCCTGGGGGAACCGCCAGGCACCAGCGCCCTGCTGCTAGTGCGCCCGTCGGACAGCTCGTCCCGGCCGGTCATGGTTCCTTAGCAAGCAAGGCACGAGCCTCTCTGGATCCGGTTTGCGGAGGGCCCAGCTTAGAGGAAGCTTTATAGGATTGGGCTGTCGGTCGGGCGCTGGAGGCCTGAAGGGCTCCAATCAGCTGGGCGCCGGCGCGTCGCCGTTCCGGAACCCGCGAGATGGGGACGCCACCAGTTCCCCTCCCCTTGGTTACCGCCCTCCCAGCTGCAGTCCCCTCGGTCACCTCCTTCTCCTCTCTTCTCTCCAGCCCACCCCACCCCACCCCACCCCATTCTAGGATGGAGGGGAGGAAAGAAGGGAAGGGACAATGACTCCGCTCTCTGCCTGTCCCTCGAAAAGTCGCAAGTTCTACATCCTGGCGTGGTCTTCTCCTTCCTTCCAGACTCTGGGTGGAGGCCCACTCCCGGTTGCCCAGAAGCTTCTTTGATGTGACCCAACTGCCTATTAAGACCTAGGGACCCCACTGCCAACCACACCCCGGTAGCTACCACCTATACGTGCCCAGCCAGCCCTCCACCTCCGCCGCCGGTGCCAGGAAGGCCTTCTTGCAGGAAGGCCTTCTCTGAAAATCTCCAAGGGGAAAGGAATGAAAACCGTGTATTTAATCCATGGTCATTCTACCTCCAACCAAATCCACCACCAAGTCCATCCCCAACTCCCCACCGGCTGAACTGTAGGGGGTTGCAGACTCTCACCAGCTGGGGAAAGGGAGAGAAGCACAGACAGGAGTGGACTGCCGGGGGCTGAGACGGGCAGGGTACTAGGTTTAACCAACAAAACACGGTAGACTCAATGAAATGTGAATTTCAGATAAACAAGGAGGGTTTTTTGTTTGTTTGTTTGTTTGTTTGTAGGAGTATGTATCAGTATTTTATCCAGCCACCCTAAATTGGGGAGGAGTGGAGGGAGGTAAATTGGAATAAAATAGGGTCTGTCTACTGGAAAGCACACATTTTCATCGGGGCTTACAATTTATTGTCCGATTTCACGATTATTCAAGGAAAGCCTGATTCTTTGAATAATCAGTGAAACTTTCATATTCGCTAAAGTTGGCCCCAAATCACGTGGGTAAGTCACTCCTGGTTAGCGCTTTGAACCCACCAGCCCTCATCGCTGGGAGCCCTGAGTCCCCCCTTCCCAATGCCAGAACCCCGGAAGCAGATATCTTCAGTCCCACTCCCTGAGGGGCCTACAGTTGGAGGTCCCGCAGCGAGGGAGGAGCAAACGCCTGAGCTCTGCGGGAACCCGGCGCGGCTGCCTGCACGCACGCAGGGACCGGAGCCCGAGCCCGGGCCCTGCAAAGTGGGTCTCCCACTCTCTGCGCATTCGAGTGGAGCCTCAGCTAAACATGCAGATTAAACAAGGGGCTTCCGATAAGGATAATTACAGAAGTCTGCGTATTAACTTTCCATTACTAAAGGAAGACCCAAATCTCCCCTTGCAAGCTGTTCCCGGGATTACCAAAACAATAACTTTCCTTTGAGATAATTGTCTTTTGAATCGCTCCAGCTCGGGGGAGAACGCTTTAGTCGCCGGCGTTGCTTTCGGCTCCGCGAGGAATTTTCCCCCAGATTTATCTCTGGGTTTAGGGAAGGCGTTGGGCACACGGGACTGCGTAGTCGTTTGTAAATCCGAATTTGGGGTCGCAGTTAAGGGAGATACCTACTCTTCCACACAGTTTGTAGCCCGAGACCGGTCAGGCAGGCAGAGTAGTCGGTTGTAAGGTGGCCCGACCGGGGTCTTCCGCGAGTGGAAAGACTAAGAGAGGCGGGCTGACGAAGGCGCCGCGCCTGCAGCCCCGGGTGCCGACCAAGTGGCCTCACCTGGGACAGGTCTTGGGGTCTACCTCCCCTCGGTCTCCCTGGAAGGTAGGCGATCACCGGAGTGACAGACCCAGAGTAGATAGCCAGTGATTCAAAGACACCCACAGGCCAGGCAGTGGGAGCCCAGCCTTGGACACTCTATGGTGACCGTGGCGCATTGCCAAGAACACCCCAGTTTCCAAATCCTCGGGAAGAATCGTCGTAAACTCATTTTACAGGTGAGAGCAACTGGGACTTATTAACCCAGTCACATCGGACACAGACAGAGACGTGGGGAGGGCGACACAGAGCAAGAGACTCGATCAAGGAGCCCGTGTTGAGGCTCTAAGGGGACTCAGAGATGGAGAAGGAACGAACTTCTAAGGGGTCTTGCAATTCCTGAACTGAGGCGTTCCTAACTCATCCCGGGACCTCAATGTCAGGGAGAGGCCTGCAGGACCCCAGCGGTGGGGAGTTGGGTCCTGGGTCACCTTGTGTTTCACAGCGTGGGGATGGCAGGAGCGCAGCGCGGGAGGACACTTTCATTGCCTCCTACAGTGAGAAATGACCCCCACCCGAAGCTGCGCTAATCTGTGTCCCCGCTGCTGCCGAGGCTCTGGGATCCACTTGCGCGCCCTGCGTAGTGGGGATCCTCTCAGAGCCCAGCGTCAAGTTATACTTCGCTCAGCGTCAGCCAAGACCAGAGAAACACTTCTTGCCGTTTAGGAGACGTCTGCAAGAGACAAAGAGCTAGCCCACGATCCACCCACAATCCTCGTGTCCCCGGGGTGCCCTCGCAGTTGCCAAATCTACGTGCCAACTCTACGTGCCGTGTTTAGGGGACGCCTCCGCGCCCTGGCGGCCAGAAAAATGGCTCCCTCCAGCTTCCCCCTCCTGGATACCACCTGCAAATCTACGGCCATAGGCGCAGCCCCAGCGAGCGTTCCCGCCCCAGGCCGCCCCCAGGAGTCGTTTTGGGTCCCTAAATCCGTTGAGGGTTCCGAATCTGTCTTCATCAGCCAGGATTACCCGGGATTTAACTAATCAATAAAGATTTCTCCGCTCATTATTTTCTAGGGAAGATCTCCAGCCCCTCTGTCGCCGACCGCGACAGCGCCAGGCTGAGGTTGGACCGGCTGTGGGTGGCTCAGCAGACACCCCTTTTGGGCTTCTCAGAGCCGCGGCTGGCCAGGCTGGCGGGATAAAGTGCTCAGACACAATGGGGTGGGATGCCGGAGAAGGTGAAACGGATCGCCCTGTGCGTCTGTGAAAATGACGCCCCGCAGCTCCGTTCTTCTGATTTTCCTCCCACCTCTGGCTGCTCCGTCTCGGATGCTTTTGTGTCTTCAGTTAAAAGTTGTAGCAGACGCTGTTTGGCCCTGCCCACCTCCAGCCTGACCCCTCCACCTGCACGCCTGCCCAGCCTCCAGTGCCCGCCACATCTTTACCTGGGGACTTTTCCCGACCTTCAGAGCTCACTCTGCCCAGTAGCCAAAGGTGCCAATAATTAACACGTGGAGCTATACGGGACCAAACACTGACGGGAATTGCGGTGTAAGCACCACCCCCCACCCCCCGACACACACCCCCCTGCACAGAGTGACTCTTAGAGGCGCCTTCTACTCCGCCTCCCAGAGATCCGAGCAGGAGAAGCTTTAGTTGATTGCATTCCTTATTGCCTCCTACGTAAATGCTGTTGTGCCTACCGAGACTCCCTTTCCAGAACTGTCGCACCTTCTTTCAGCTGCTGTGAGTGTGGGACCCTCGAATAGGAAGAATTGCCCTCGGCTGACAAAGGCCCCTTAATCCAGAGCCCCCCACCCCCTGACAAACACACACACTGTGTCATCAACAGAAGGATGATACGAGGTCTCTCCTCTTGTTTCAAAGGACAGCTCTGCAGAGGCATTTCTGCCCCAAGCCCCTCTCCCTTCATGGATCAGACCAAGTCAGCTCCTTGCTCAGCTTGTTCCCACCCCATCTTGGCCCCTCATTCCTGAGACCTTGTCTCAATATTTCTCAGGCACCCAGACCCCGTCCCTGGCTCTGCTTCTAGGAACTTGAGCTCAGACACTTCCTGTCTCCATCTTGCTTTTACCTGGGTGTTCCTGGAATGCTCAGCTCAAAGTCTACAGAGCCCTTCTTTCACCTCAGGTGGAACTCCACAGGGCAATCACCATCTCCCTGCCCAGACCTCCGGAATCTTCTCCAATCTGGACCCCACTCCCAAAGCCCAGGCTGCTGTCTCAATGTACTCCTGCATGTCTGACCCAGTCTCCCGGGGCGCTGAAATGCAGCACACTCAGAGCTGAACACAGCAGCCTCCCCTGCAGCCTACACCTCCCCAGGTCTCCTCTTCCCCCACCCCGGGGCCCACACAGAATCGAGCGTCATCCTCAGCCCCTCACTCTCTCCACAGGCTCTCCTCCCAGGACTGAAAGTGATGGCGATGGCCGACCTCTCTTGGCTTCTTACTGGGGGCAGCTATTATTATAAATACCTTGTCACAATGGCCACATTTCAACCTGACCACAGCTCTATGGGTAGATAATATTATTGTCCACATCCTTCAGATGAGGAAGTGAAAATTTCAAGTGATCGAATAATTGCATAAATTGCCCGAGGTCACTCACTATCCAGTGGCAAAGATAGGATGTGAATATAAGCAGTGAGAGCTCACAGCCTAACTCTGACTCTGGGTGACTTGCCACCCTGCATCCCTCTTCAGATCCTCTCAAAGTGGCGTCTTCTCTCCTTTGCCTGCTCTGATTTGACTGTGTGCCCTGAAGTTCATTTGTTGCACCTTAATCTCCAATGCAGCAGTGTTGAGAGGTGGAGGCTTTAGCGGGTGATTAGGTCAGGAGGGCTCTGCCCTGAGGAGTGGATCGATACCATTGTTGTGGGAGTGGGTTAGTTATTGTGGGAATGGGTTAGTTATCGTGAGCGTGGGTTAGTGACCACGGGAGTGGGCACATGAGTTTGGCCCCTTCCTGTCCCCTCTTCTGCTCTCTCTTCCTCTCTCACCATGTGACACCTTCCACCATGTGATGTGGCAGCAAGAAGGCCCTCCCCTGATGTGGTCCTTTGACCTTGAACTTCTTTCCAGTCTCCAAACCATGAGCCAAATAAAAGTGGTTTGTTTATGAATTACGCAGTCTGCGGTATTCTGTTATCGTAGCACAGAACAGACCATGACACTACCCATTGCCACAGGATGGTTCAGACCAATTGCTCACTTGCTGGAGTGGAATTTATTTTTTAATCGAGGGCTATTCAGTATACAAATGAGTTTCAGAGTACCCTAAAGAGGTGGCTTCTAAAAAACAAAAACAAAAACACAAAACAGCAGGTAAAGTCCTCCTTGTCCCACTCCTTGGCAGTTCTGTGACCTTGACCCAGGGACACAGGGAGTGGGAGGGTTTTCTGCAGCAGCGATGGTGGGTGTCCCGTGGCTACCCTGCATGCTATGGCATGCTCACTGCTGTGCCCTGTGGTGATTTGGTCTTGTTCCCAGGTTCCTGGGCTGCACATCCCTGTCCATCCTCTGCAGCTGCCCATCAGTCTGGGTAGGGAAGTGTACAGGGGAGAAATAATGCCATTCAGTGAGGCTATTTTCTGTGTAAATTGGCTGGATGACATTTCTGTGATTTGCATCCAATAACCCTGTCTAGGATGTATGGCCAGGGCTCTGCCCTCTGGAATCTCCACCTACCTCCTTCATGCCCCTTCCTGTACCCCACCACTGCCATCTTTATTCCACAGCCACAGTGATCCTTACTTAAGCACAGCCTATTGCTCCCTACTGCAAATTCCTCAGTGGCTTCCCCTTGCCACGTGGGCAATGCTGACTCCTAACTCCTTCCTGCTAGTGACTGAAGAAGCGATGGTATCACATGCCCAGCACGTCAGTGAACAAGTGGGCTCTCGAGAGTCAGCAATCCGGTATATCCTATAAAACTAACCCAGGGTGCTGGGATCAGAGTTGTCCATCCTCTCATCAGCCCCATGAGAGCATCAACCCCCGAGTTCCCTTTCTTGGCTGGATGTTCTGGTTACTATTTTAAGGTAACACATTATCCCAAAACTTAGCTACTTAAAATAAATGATTTCATTTTGGTCACAGTTTTGTGGCTGAAAAATCTGGGGAGAGCTCAGCAGGCCGTTATCACTTAGAGCCCTCCCGTGGTTGCTGACTGAGACTGCAGTCATCTGAGGGCTCAACGGGGCTGGGCTGGGTGCTCAAGGCAGTTCGCTCACATGGCCCAGGCTGATAGGCCTCGTGGGCTCTCGGGGGGAGTTGGGAGCATCCCATAAGAACCAGGCAGACGCTGCACGGCCTTTCCTGGCCCTTTCACAGAAGTCAGAGCATTACTTCCATCACGTTCAATCAGCGAGGCCATAGTGTGACTTTTGGGGAAATGGCACTTTTGCTTTCATGGGCTCCTTCTTCTATAAAAATATTTAAAGGTATATTTTGTGCCTATGTTGGTATAAAGGTGAATATAATCCAGTCTAGATTCATTGTTGTATGTTCTTTATTATCGTATTCATTTTTCCTTCTGATTTTAAAATATATTCAAGGGCATTAGAAGCATAGGTCCTGGGCATTGTACCCAGGGTATTAGCGTGCACTGGCCTTGATGACTGGTCTAATCAGCCACAAGCCACCATATTCAAGGATGAAACACAGATTCAAGGTGGAACACAGGACCCACCACATCGCACTTGCAGGGCCAGCACCAAGCAGTGCTCAGCCATCCATCAACGCCCAGTCCAAATGGTTCCTCACCGCAGGGCCTCCCCAGGTTTTCCTGCCCCAGCTGGAACAAAATCACTGCTGCACTCTTGAAGCACTTCATGGTCCTTTGGTCTTATTGTCTGATTCTTAAGCTCTTTTCGTTAACACATCCCCTGGACAAATGTTCTTTACCTTTCAGGACAGTGGCTTCGCCGGTGGCCTCTGGAAGAGGCCTCCTTACTATGTGCCAGTGGTTCTCAAAGTGTGGTTCCCAAAAGTGGTTCTGGCCATCTGGGCACTGGCCAGAAAAACAAACTCTAGGACCCCACCCAGACCTCTGACATCAGAGACCTTGGGGAGATCCAAGATCTGTGTGTTCACAAGTCCCCCAGGGGACCCTGAGCCCCACTCAAGTTTGAGAACCACATCTTCTATTAATGCTTCATGAACCATGTATCCTGACTGATTTTACAAATATGTTCTGGGTGCAGAAACACACAGTTATTCTCAAATGCTCTAAGGAGCTATGAGGAAAGCTTGAGTTCAGCACTAGGATAATAGTCAGCACCAGACATGAGCTTAGGGAATCAGGAAATTGAGGTTCCAAAAGGAGAAGGAAAAAAAGAAAAGAGAAAATTTTATTTTAAAATGTTACATATCAAAAAATACATTCGTGGGAAAACTTACAGTCACTATCGGTGGGGCCCTTGGTCTGTGCCAGGCACTGCAGGGCTTCACAAGAACCCGTTCACTTAGCACTTGTGACAGCTCTGATGAGGGAGGTCCTGTATTGTCCCCATTCTGTGGGTGAGAAAACCAAGGCCCAGAGCTGGGACCAGCCCAACAGCCAGGGGAGCAGTCAGGACCCGAATCCTGATGGTCAGGCTGGAAGCAGCGAAATCTCCACGGGGCGTGGTCTGTGGCTTAACCTTGGTTTTGTTATTCATGTTGCAGCGCTTGGGATCTAGAGAGGTCTGACTCTTAAGCTGTTCCAACTGCTGTAGATGCATGGCGCTATGGGCTTGAGGCAGATTTCCCAGAGGCTCACATACACCATGGCTGGTCTTTTCCCTTTAGGTCCTGAGACAATAGGAAAATCCTGGGTAAGAATCCAAGTAACACTTTGATTCCAAAAAACATATTTCTCTTTCTCCTTTTCCAGCCTCTTCACTGTCTCTCTCCTCTCCTCTCTCTCCTCTTCTCTTCCTTAGCTTCTTCTTGTTAAGTTCCATCTGTAAGAAAAAGGAACCCAGGGGCAAGTTAAGCTCAGGAGAGGACACAGCAACCAGCCCCTGAGCTAAGACCACCCTCCAACCCCATAGCAGAAAAGGTCAAGAGCAGAGGGCACAGAAGGATCTGCCTCTCCTCCTCTCCCCCGTGGCAGACAAAAGCAGGTGCACTGTGTGGACCTCAAGAGGGTACGAAGGAGGTGACACAAGCCACGCCAACCAGAAGACCACACCTGGGCATGCGAGGGGCCACTGAAGGACAGCCCGAGAGCTGCCGCTGAGCTTCATTTCCGGCGTTAAACAAGCACTAGGTCATCTCTTGGCAATGGAGAAACCTACCCGGCCACTGATGATGCGCTTTTAACGAGCTCATATCAGAAGTGAACGCAATCACCATCCTAGCTCACAGCTAGCACCGAGGCTCTAGGCAAAGGTCAGAACAGCTCTCCCAGGGCCACGTGACTGAGGGTTCCAGCCTCTGCTTGCTGGGTGCCCACCTACTACAAGGAGGCAGGCATGAGCTATGACCCTATTTGGAGGTCTTTGTACCTCCTTCTGTGCTCAACTCCCAGTCAGCTCCGTCCAAGGCACCCGCTACAATTGCAACCATTCACTCACCTGCTGGTTTACTGCTTTACCTGTCCGCCTTGCCAGATGCTGCAGCTGACAGTGCTGGGTCACCTGCTGCCTCTGTATACAGTTCACACACACACCACGGCTCCTGCCTGCAGCGCCTGCCACTCAACCAGAGGATGCCCCAAACCGAGGAGTGTACCAGTTAGGGCTGAAGTCCTGGAATCAGAGGGTGATGCCTCCAGCAGCCACTCTTGACAGATGACACGGGTTGATGGGTGATACCTGGCCAAGGGGTGCAATTATCCTGTTGTAGGAAAATCCCAAGGAGAAATCACCTTGCATAGTCACCCGAGGTCCTGGTGTGATTGAGCCTTGGGAAATGCCACTTATTGTCACAGCTTCTCTGTGTCCCCGCCCCCTCCCCTACTAGAACTCCCTGGGTTCCTCCCACATTACTTACTTCATTCAAATCCCTGTCTCAGAGTCTGCCATGGAAAACCCAAACCTAGACTGCCCATAAGCTCCAGAACAGGGCTGGGTCTGGCCTGGGGCTGCTGCATGCCAGGGCCCCGCACACTCCTGGTGCAGAGCCAGTGCTTGGTGAAGGTCTGCAGCAGGGGAACAGGCCATAAGATGGAGGAGACTCAACCATATGCCTGTTGACTGACAGGGTCTCCTGGGAGAAACTCAGCTCTTCCGCATTCGCTCCACATTAGATCTGGAGTCCTCTCCCCAGTCCTGTGCCCACACTCAAGGTCTGATCCAAGGAAGACTGGCTGGGAGCATGTCATCCACTGTAACCTCAGTGCTCAAGAGGAAATAACGGCGCCCCAACAACAGACTCTCACAGCCCAGCCCTGGGACTGTCCTCCTGCAGGAAGAGGCTGAATATTTTTAAAAATACAAGAGGAAGAGGCTGAGGGATTTACAAACCTGTTTCGTCCACTGGTTTCAACTAAAGCGTGGAAATGAATGTCACTGAGCTGCCACCCTGAAACTGCTTTGTTTGTGCTGGGTTTTCACTGATGAAGGCCAGCAGAAGTGGCAGCGTGGCTGGGGCACGTTGGAGACTCTGGCATGTTGGCTGCAGCAGCCATCTGTGTGGACCCAGTACCTCCAGTCCATCACCCTGAGTGGAGGGTTGCAGCATGCTTGTCTGATTACTGACTCTTCTTCTAGCTCACTCCCCCAAACACACTAATAACCAGACATCCTGAGATCAGTCGGAGAAATGCTCATGAAAGAGTGGAGGAAGAAGAGAAGGAGGAATCAGAAGTGAGAGGGTTCAACAATGAAGAAGACCCATCCATCGCAGACACTGGCCACCACATGCATTAAATCAGCCCTTCCTGGACACAACAAAGGCCACTATCCTAAGTTCAGCTCCCTGGAGAGACAGGAAATGCCAAATGCTGAGACATTTTTTTCCTAAACTACAATTATAGTCAAGTCTTTTGTCTGCCAAAGGGGAAAGTATTCTGCAGTGGTTTATGCTCTTCATCCTCTCACACACTTAGAGGAACTTTGAGTACATACTTCCCATACTGCTGAGAGTACATCATAGGTTCTGGTCCTGAGGGCTCCTGTCTTTCATTTCAAGTAGGAGGTAAATTTTAGAGTGCCCTGGCCAAGGAGGGAGCCCATTCAGATGGTTGCAGGAAGGTGGGGGGGCCTTCAAATTTTATTTTTGGTTTACATAATACTTAAGATGCATGCACCTAACAACAGAGGATCAAAACACAGGAAGTAAAAACTGATAGAACAGCAAGGAAAATATAAGCTATATAAAATTCTTTACTACATTAATGGTTGGAGACTTCAACACTCCTCTATCAGTAATTGGTAGATCTAGTGGGCATAAAATCAGTCAGGATATAGTAAGGAACAGCAACATTTATCACTGGATCTAACTGACATCTATAGAGTACTTCAACCAACAACAGCAGAATACATATTTTTCTCAAGATCACGTGGAACATTCAACACATATGCCATATTCGAGGCCATAACGCATATCTTAACAAATTTAAAAGAATAGAAATTATACGAAATATGTTCTCAGAGCACAGTGGAATTAAACTAGAAGTCAAAAACAAAAATCTACCAGAAGCTGAAAAAAAATCCCCAAATATATGGAGATTAAGCAATGTACTTCTATTTTACAAAAGAATTTAAAAAGTGTCAAGAAAAATTAAAAAGTATTTTTAACTTAATGAAAATGAAAATACAACTTACCAAATGTGTGGAATGCAGTGAAAACAGCACTTAGAGGAAAACATGTAACATTAAATTCATTTGCTAAAAAAAAAGGAAGGGCCGGGCGCAGTGGCTCAAGCTTGTAATCGCAGCACTTTAGGAGGCTGAGACGGGTAGATCACCTGAGGTCAGGAGTTGGAGACCAGTCTGGCCAACATGGTGAAACCCTGTCTTTACTAAAAATATAAAAATCAGCTGGGCATAGTGGTGCACACCCGTAGTCCCAGCTACTTGGGAGGCTGAGGCAGGAGAATCGCTTGAACCTAGGAGGTAGAGGTTGCAGTGAGCCGAAATGGTACCATTGCACTCTAGCCTGGGCGACAGAGTAAGACTCTGTCTCCAAAAAAAAAAAAAAGAAAAGAAGGAATATCTTAAATCAATCATCCAATCTTCCAACTTAGGAAATTAGAAAAAAAGAAGGGCAAATTAAATCAAAAGTAGATATAAGAAAATAAATTTTAAAATTAGAGAATAATTCAATAAAATGGAAAGTAATAAATCATTAGAAAAAATAAATGAAACCAAAAGCTGACTCTCTGAAAAGATCAATAAAATCAGTAAACCTCTATTCTGGCTAAGTGAAAAAGAAAGAGCTACAAATTGCTCATACGATAAATAAAAGAAAGGTAATCACTGCTGATCCCATGAACATTAAAAAGATAATAAAGAAATATTATAAACAATTATATGCATACATTTGATAAGTTGGATGAAATGGATAATTTTTCTGAAAGACACAAATTACCAAAACTCACAAAAAGAGAAATAGATATTCTAAGTAGGTCTGTATCTACTGAGGAAATTAAATCAATAACTAATAGCCCTCAAAAAAAAAATAAAGCACTAAGCCCAGGTTATTTCACTGGTTGCTTCCACCAAACCATTTAAGGACAAAATAATACAAATTCTCTAAAGTCTCTTCCAAAATATAAAAACAAAGGGAATTCTTCCTAATTCATTCTATGAGGCCAACATTACTGTACTACCAAAACTAGATAAGGACATTATAAGAAAGGAAAAATACAAACCAGTATCTCTCATGAACACAGATGCAAAAATTATCATCAAAATATTAGCAAATTAACCCAAAAGTGTATAAAAAGAATTATGCCAGGGACAATGGCTCATGTTTGTAATTCCAACAACTCAGGAGGTTAAACTAGGAGGATTGCGTAAGGCCAGGAATTAGAGACCAGCTGGGCAACATATAAAGACCCCTGTCTCTAACAATAAAAATAAAAATAAATTAAATAGCCAGCCATGGTGCTGTATGCCTTTAGTCCCACTACTAGGGAGGCTAAGGCAGGAAGATCCTTTGAGCCTAGGAGTTCATGACTCCTAGCTATGACTAGAGCTATGACTGTGCCACTGTACTCCAGCCTGGGTAACAGATTTAATCCCAGGTATGCAAGCCTGGTTCTACATTTAAAAATCAATTAATGTGGCCAGGCACAGTGGCTCATGCCCGTAATCCCAACACTTTGGGAGGCCAAGGCAGGTGGATCACTTGAGGTCAGGAGTTCAAGACCAGCCTGGCCAACATGGTAAAACCCCATCTCTACTAAAAAGATACAAAAATTAGCTGAGCATGGTGGCAGGTACTTGTAATCCCAGCTACTCAGGAAGGCTGAAGCAGGAAAATTGCTTGAACCCAGAAGGCGGAGGTTGCAGTGAGCCAGGATCATACCACTGTACTCTAGTCTGGGTAACAGAGCGAGACTCTGTCTCAAAAAAAAAAAATCAATCAATGTAATCTATCACATAGAAAAGAAGAAATCATATTGTCATATCTTCAAATGCAGAAAAAATGACAAAATGTGACACCCATTCCAGATAAAGAAAAAAATCCTCTCAGAAAACTAGGAATAGAGGAAGACTTTCTCAACTTGATAAAGAACATCTACAAAAAACCCACAACTCCACAAAACAACCAGAAAACAACAAAATGGCAGGACTAAGTTCTTACTTATCAATAATAACATGGAATGCAAATGGACAAAACTGTCTAATAAAAAGATATAGAGTGGCTCAATGGATTAAAAAACAAGACCTACAATAAACACATTTAATCTATAAAGACACACATAGACTGAAAATAAAGAAATGGACAAAGATATTCCATGCCAGGGGAAACCAAAAAAGAGCAGGAGTGGCTATGCTTATATCAGACAAAATAGATTTCAAGACACAAACTATCAGAAAAGACAAAGAAGCTCACTATATAATAATAAAGGGGCCAGATCAGCAAGAAGATATAAAAATTATAAATACATATACACTTAACATTAGAATACATAAAGAAAATATTATTAGAGCTAAAGAAAGAGATAGGCCCCAACACAATAACAGTTCCCTTACTTTCAACATTGGATAGATCTTCCAGACAGAAAATCAGCAAAGAAACATCAGACTTAACCTGCACTACAGAAAAAATTGACATAGGAAGTAGAGGTCATTTTGTTAAGTGAAAATTGCTCCCATGTTTTCAGGTATCTTTATAGCAATGCCCCACATCTTTGGTACCAATTTTCTGTATTAGTCTGTTATCACACTGCTTTAAAGAACTCCCTGAAACTGGGTAATTTATTTTACAAAGAGGTTTAATTAACTTACAGTTCCATAGGCTATGTAGAAGGCATGACTGGAGAGGCCTCAGAAAACTTACAATCATGATGGAAGAGTGAATGGGAAGCAAGCATGTCTTCACAGGGTTGCAGGAGAAAGAGAGAGAGTGAAGGGGAAGTGCTACACACTTCAAACAATCAGGTATCATGAGAAGTCACTCACTATCATAAGAAGAGCGAGGGGAAAATCTTCCCCCATGATCCAATCGCCTCCCACCAGGTCCCTTACTCAACACTGGAGATTACAATTCAACATGAGATTTGGATGGGGACACAGAGTCAAACCATGTCACCCATAAATATATACACCTACTATGTACCCACAAAAACTAAAAATAAATTTTTTAAAAGCCTACAGCTAACTTCATACTTAGTGATGAGAAACTAGATGCTGTCCCGTTAATTTTGGGTAAAAGGTAAGAATGTCCCCTGTCACCACTCCTATTCAATATCATACTGGAAGTCCTAGTCAATGCAATGAGAAAAGAAAAGGCATATAAATTGGGAGGGAAGAAATAAAACTGTCTTTGGTTGCAGATGAAATGATTGTCTACGTAGAACATTTCAAAGCATCAGGGAAAACTCCTGGAGCTAATACACCATCACAGCAAGGTGGCAGGATACAGGAGTAATAAGCAAAGTTAATTGCTGCCTTATATGGCACCAATGAGTAAATGGGATTTCAAATTAAAAATAGAACACCATTTACATTAGCACAAATAAATGAAATGTTTATACCTAAATGAAATGTTTAGGTATAAATCTAAGAAAATGTGTACAGAATCTATATGAGGAAAACGATAAAACTTTGATGAAAGAAATCAAATATCTAAATAAATGGAGAGATATCCAAGTTCATGAATATGAAGACTAAATATTGTTAAGATGTCAATTCTTCCTAACTTAATCTATAGATTCAAAACTATCCCAATCAAAATCCCAGCAAGTTGCTTTGTGGATATCAACAAAGTAATTCTAAAGTTTGTGTGGAAAGGTAAAAGACTCATAAAAGCCAACACAGTTGCGTTGGCTGAAACAGAACAAGGCTAGAGGACTGACATTACCTAATTTCCAGACTTGCTATAAAACTACAGTAATAAAGACAAAATGGTATACATGAAAGAAGAGACACATAGGTTAATGGAACAGAACAGAAAGCGTAGGAGTGGACCTACATAAATACATTCAACCGATCTTAACAAAGACACGAACACAATTTACTGGAGACAGGATAGGTTTTTCAACAAATGATATGGGAATAATTAACACCCACAGTCAAAAAAATAACATTACA
Organism: Macaca nemestrina; assembly: GCF_043159975.1. NCBI lineage: Eukaryota > Metazoa > Chordata > Mammalia > Primates > Cercopithecidae > Macaca > Macaca nemestrina. Next base: position 58,624,318 of record NC_092139.1, read on the forward strand.
CCTTACCCAAAAAATAACTCAAGATGAATCATAGACTTAAATGTAAAACACAAAACTATAAAACTTCTAGATGATAATTTAGAAGGAAATCTAAATGATCTTGGATTTGGTGATGACTTTTTAGATACAACCCCAAAAGCACAATCCATGACAAAAATAACTGATGTTAGACTTTATTAAAATTAAAAACATCTGCTCAGTGATACACATTGTTAAGATAATGAAAAGACAAGCCACAGACTGGGAAAAAATATTTGCAAAGCACAGATCTGCTAAAGGTCTTGTATTCAATACATAGAAAGAACTCTTAAAATTCAGCAAGAAAACAAAAAACCCAGTTTTTAAGTGGGCAAAAGATCCGAACAGACACTTACGAAAGAAGATATACAGATGGCAACAATTATATGAAATGATGCTCAACATCATATGTCATTAAGGAACTTCAAATTAAAACAATGAGATTACACGCCGAACACAATGATGAAAACCCAAAACACCCACAACACCAAATGCTGATGGAATTGTGGAACAACAGGAACTCTCATTCATTGCAGGGAATGCAAAATGGTACAGCTAGCTTGGAGAATGGTGTGGCCACTTGTTACAAAGCTAAACAGTCTTACCATGTGGTCCGGCAATCACACACCTTGCTGTTTACTCAATTGAGTTGATAATTTATGCCCTCACAAGAACCTGCATAGGAATGTTGATAGCAGCTTTTTCCTAGTAGCCAAAAACTGAAATCAATCAAGATGCTCCTTCAATTGGTGAATATATAAATAAATCCAGGCAATGGAATATCTTTCAGTGATAAAAAGAAGTGAGTTATCTAGCCATGAAAAGATGTGGAGCAACCTCACATGCAATGCATGTTGGTAAATAAAAGACACTAAAGTGACATAAGTGTCATACTTATTGTATGATTCCAACTATGGGATATTTTGGAAAAGGCAAAACAATGAAGACAGTAAAAAGATCTGTGGTTGCCAGGAATTTGGAGGGAGGAAGAGACGGATGAATAGGCAGAATGCAGAGGACTTTTAGGGCAATGAAACTGTTGTATATGATGCTATAATGGTGGATACATAACATTATACATTTGTCCAAAACCACAGAATGTAAAACACAGCCAGGCATGGTGGCTCATGCTTGTAATCCCAATGCTCTGGGAGGCCAAGGTGGGAGGATTACTTGACCCAGGAGTTCGAGACCAGCCTGGGCAACATAGGGAGACCTCATCTCTACAAAAAAAATTTTTTTTAAATAATGCACAACACAAAGAATGAACCCTAATGTGAAATGCAGACTTTACTTAATAAGGCACCAATATTGGTTCATTGGTTATAACAAATGTACCACACCACTGCAAGATGTTAATAATAAGGGAAACTGTGGAGGAGGAGGGGTGTATTGGGAACTCTGTACTTTCTGCTCAATTTTTTAAAATAAAGAAAAAGTCTGGTTGCTAAAGCTGGCAAGGTCCACAAAGCAGTTCTTCTCACCACTCTGGTTTTTACCCTTTATTTGTGGCCCCTGAAAATTCCCCTTAAATGATGAGAGATAAGCTGTGACTTTAAGAGGACACGTACGACATCCAAGTTCAAGAAGCACTGTATTGCAGCCTCCCACTGCTCCCTGATTCCTCCAGAAAAGCACAAGGATTTAATCCAGATAGATATAAATTTCACCTGGGATCATTTATTATTCCACATTCTTCTTTAAGAAATATGCTAGGCTGGGCGCAGTGGCTGACGCCAGTAATCCCAACACTTTGGGAGGCCGAGGCGGGTGGATCAAGAGATCAGGATATCAAAACGATCCTGGCTAACACGGTGAAACCCAATCTCCACTGAAAAATACAAAAAAATTAGCCAGGCATGGTGGCGGGCGCCTGTAGTCCCAGCTACTCAGGAGGAGACAATAGGGGGCTCTGGGAGGTGGAGCTTGCTGTGAGCAGAGATTGCGCCACTGCACTTCAGCCTGGGTGACAGAGCGAGACTCCGTCTCAAAAAAAAAAAAAAAAAAAAAAAGAAAAGAAAAGAAATATGCTAAAGAGCCGCAGATTGAGTCTTCATGAAAACAAAGGAAAGGCCATGAAGTTTCCAGAGTATAATTAGCATCATCATCATTCTGGCTGGAACACCTACACTCATCATTGGCTCTGGTATTTCAGGGAGACACTCCATCACAGTCACTACTCTCACCCCAGCTGGGAACACTGGGTAGGATGGAATCCTGAGCTGCACTTTTGAACTTGACATCAAACTTTCTGATATTGTGATACAATGGCTGATGGAAGGGGTTATAGGCTTTGTCCATGAGTTCAAAGAAGGCAAAGATGAGCTGTCAGAGCAGGATGAAATGTTCAGAGGCCTGATAGCAATGCTTGCTGATCAAGTGATAGTTGGCAATGCCTCTCTGCGGCTGAAAAACATACAACTCACAGATGCTGGCACCTACAAATGTTATATCATCACTTCTAAATGCAAGGGAATGCTAACCTTGCATATAAAACTGGAGCCTTCAGCATGCCAGAGGTGAAAGTAGACTATAATGCCAGCTCAGAGACCTTGCAATGTGAGGCTCCCTGATGGTACCCCCGGACCACAGTGGTCTGAAGATCCCTAGTTGACTAGGGAGCCAAATTCTCGGAAGTCTCCAATACCATCTTTGAGCTGAACTCTGAGAATGTGACCATGAAGGTTGTGTCTGTGCTCTACGATGTTATGATCAACAACACGTACTCCTGTATGATTGAAAATGACATTACCAAAGCAACGGGAGATATCAAAGCGACAGAATCTGAGATCAAAAGGTAGAGCCACCTACAGCTGCTGAACCCAAAGCCTTCTCTGTGTGTCTCTTCTTTTTTTGCCATCAGTTGGGCACTTCTGCCTCTCGCCCCTTACCTCATGCTAAAATGATGTGACTCGGCCACAAAAAAGCCTGCAAAGTCACTGTTGCAACAGGGATCTACAGAACTATTTTGCCACCATATACGTCCTAGTTTTATATTTCTGGGAGGAAACGAATTCATATTTAGAAGTCTGGAGTGAGCAAACAAGAACAAGAAACAAAAAGAAGCCAAAAGCAGAAGGCTCCAATATGAACAAGATAAATCTATCTTCAAAGACATATTCGAAGTTGGGAAAATAATTCATCTGAACTGGACAAGTGTGTTAAGAGTAATAAGGAAAATCCAAGTAGAGACAAGTGCATCCCCAGATATCAGTGACCTCCCCCTACCTATCAACTGGGGAATGAGAGGATAGGATACTGCGTATCCTTTGTCTCTGAAATTTTAGTTATCTGTGCTGTAATGTTTCTCTGAGGAAGCTCCTGGAAAGTCTCTATCCCAACATATCCACATCTTATATTCCACAAATTAAGCTGTAGTGTATATTCTAAGACGTTGCTAATTGACTGCCACTTCGCAACTCAGGGACGGCTGCATTTTAGTAATGGGTCAAATGATTCACTTTTTATGATGCTTCCAAAGGTGTCTCAGCTTCTCTTCCCAACTGAAAAATGCCAAAGATCATAACTTTAGCATAAACAAACCAGTCTGTGGCACCGATTTTATAAGTAAACTGAGCACCTTCTTTTCAAACAAATGCAGGTTTATTTCTCAGATGATGTTCATCCGTGACTGGTCCAGGGAAGGACCTTTCACCGTGACTATGCTGCATTATGTCATCACAAGCTCTGAGGCTTCTCCTCTCCACCCTGCGTGGACAGCTATGACCTCAGTTTTCAACAGCATCTGGAGCAGCGGGACTCAACTGGGGTGATTTCGCCCCCCATCCCCGGGGGAATGTCTGAAGACAGTCTTGGTTGCCACAGTGAGGGAGTGAAGGAGGCCACAGTGCCATTAGCATCTAGTGGATAGAGGCCAGGGGTGCTGTTTAACCTCCTGCTGTGTACAGGACATCTCCCCATTACCACACCCAGTCCCAAGTGTCAACTGTGTCAGGGCTAAGAAATCCTGATTTAGAGTAGAAAAGGGCCTAGAAAGAGGGGAACAAACAAATCTCTCTGCTTCCTCACATTAGTCATTGGCAAATAAGCATTCTGTCTCTTTGGCTGCTGCCTCAGCACAGACAGCCAAAACTCTATCGGACACCAGGATAACATCTTTCAGAGAACAGAGTTGACAAGGCCTGTGGGAAATGCCTGATGGCATTATCTTCAGCTTGTTGAGCCTCTAAGTTCCTTTCCCTTCATTCTACCCTATAAGCCAAGTTCTGTAAGAGAACTGCCTGAGTTCTACCTCAGGTTTTCTCACTCTGAATTTAGATCTCCAGACCCTGCGTGGCCACAATTCAAATTAAGGCAACAAACATATACCTTCCACGAAGCATGCAGAGACTTTTGAAAGCAGGGACAAGGACTGTTTGAATGGAGGACTTGAGGAATGAAGCTTTGATGGAAAAGAATGCTTTGTTTCCAGCGCCCTTCCTACACTTTTCGTGTCTTAACCACTGTCTTCCTGGCCCTTGGAGCCACCGCGTCTGTATTACATTTTGTTATAGAAAACTGATTTTAGAGTTCTGATCATTCAAGAGAATGATTAAATATATATTTCCTTAAAAAAAAAAGACACATATATTTTATTTAGCATTTCTAGAGAAAGTTTTCAGTTTAACCAGTTCACAAATACTATTAAAAATGGAAACCAAATACTCTCCTTCAGATAAAATTTTCAAGGTGCTTCTGGTTGCAAGCATCAAAACCAACTGTGACTGATTTAGGCAAAAGGGGAATTTATTGGCTTGTAGCATGGCCTGTTAGTCAATTTGCATTGCTATAAAGGAATATCTGAGACTAGGTACTTTATAAAGAAACAAAGTTTCTTGTTTTGTTTTGATGTTGTTTTTTGTTTTTGGTTTGTTTGTTTTGTTTTTTGAGACAGAGTCTCGCTCCATCACCCAGGCTGGAGTGCAGTGGCGTGATTTCAGCTCACTGTAACCTCCACCTTCCAGGTTCAAGCAATTCTTCTGCCTCAGCCTCCCAAGTAACTGGGATTACAGGCACCCACCACTAAACCCAGTTAAATATATATATATATATTGTATATTTAGTAGAGACTGGGTTTTGCCATGTTGGCCAGCCTGGTCTCAAACTCCTGACCTCAGGTGATCCACCTGCTTCACCCTCCCAAAGTGCTGGGATTACAGGCATCAGCCCCCGTGCCTGGCCAAGAAATGAGTTTTATTTGGCTCGTGATTCTTCAGGCTGTACAAGCATGGCACAGGCATCTGCTCAGCTTCTGGTGGGGCCTCAGGAAGCTTTTAGTCACAGCAGAAGGTGAAGCAGGAGCCAGTGTATCACAAGGTGAGATGGGGAGCAAGAGAGAGAGGGAGGGGTAGCCAGCTTCTTTTAAACAACCAGATCCCACGTGAACTCATAGAGTGAGAACTCACTCATCACTTGGAGGAGAGCACCAACCTGTTCATGAGGCATCCCCATCATAACCCAAACACCACCCACTAGGCTCCACCTCCAACACCAGAGATCCCATTTCAACAGGAGATTTGGAGGGGACAAAACATCTGTGTCAAATTGGGCCGCTTATGTGACAACTGAGAACAGATCATAGTGCCGCTGGACCTGCAGAAACAATTGTGGGCAGCCCCCCTCCTTTGGCTCCATGTCTATGGGCCGCAGGCTTTGCCTCACTGAAGCATGTTCTCTGCCACCCTCCAGAGCAGTGCCCCACATGGGATCCGTGCCCAGGAAGGATGCTGCTGGGGCCACCCACCCACCCCTATGGGCCGTCTGGAGGGAGGGAGCATTTAGAGGAAGAGACAGCCACTGCAGGCACAGAGTGTATTGTGTCTACGCTTTCACCTCTTTTCTACCTCCTGTGTGTTGTGATGAAACTGTCCTGGGGAGAGAAGGAAAGGAGATGGAGTTGGCCATGGCTCTGTGGTCACAGTATATTGAAGGAGTGTAGGAGGCTGTAGAGTCAAAGGCAGAGAGGCTGGTCTGCCTACAAAACGAGAGGCCCTGGCACTGGAGCTCAGGAGCTAAAGGGGCTGACCACTTCTTGACAGAGCAGGAGTTTCACCATCTTGGACAAGCAGTGTCATTTTAAAGTTCACCTTAATCAAAAACCACCTAATCCAAAGGGCGTAAGCCTAATGGCTAAGGTCAACATGACCATAAACCACAAATAACATCTCTCATCAGAAACATTCCAAACTCCTCCCTGACCAGAGACATGCTAGCCCCAAGATAAGCCCCCTCTGGGCAGGAAGATGTCAGCCCCAAGGTAACAGACATTCTGACCCCACCATAAACTTCTCCCCACACAGGAACATTCCAAGCTTGTGATAAGCCCCCTCACCCTAAAACCAATATATACTCTTAGTCTGTAAGAGAAAGCACTTCTGACCGAAATCAGCCAGAAGCCCCTCTCGGATTTTTTCTTAAATAAACCTGTCTTTAACTGTTAAGCTGTGTTTCATGTTTCTCTCCTCTTTAACTCTTACACTTCTCTTCTAGCTTTGCTCCCCAGAGAGGCGGGCTGGGATGCCCAGGGTGGTGCGGGCGTAGGACGCCTCTATCAGTAGTTCTACTGAGACACCATGAAAGCAGGGCGTGTCCCCAAAGAGAAATGCAGGTGGCCCCAAAAGAAGGAGGAAGGATTGCTGGGCAGGCAGAGATGGCAGATGGGGTATCAGAAGGATAGGGCCACTGCCAGGGCCAGGAATTAGGCAAGAGAAGGAATCTTTCTCCTGGTATAAAACTAGACAATGCTGTGTCCACATCACATGATGAGACCTGTTCAAAAGAACTAGTGGGGAAATAGCCTGGAGCTCTCCTAGAGGGACAATGAACCTGAATCAGAGTTAGGAAAGGGCCAGAGCACAGCTTTCCCCAACCCCCAGGCATAGGACAGAGCCCAGCCTCCTCCTTCCCCAGTGATGAGGCCAGAACCCAGCCTTGTCCTTCCCCAGCCACAGGGCCAGAGGCCAGCCTCGTCATTCCCCAGCCACAGGATCAGAGCCCAGCCTCATCCTTCCCCGGCCATGGGGCCAGATCCCAGCCTCCTCCCTCTTCAGTACTGGGGCCAGAGTCCAGCCTCCTCCTTCCCCAGTGATGAGCCTAGAGCCCAGCCTCCTCCTTCCCCAGTGATGAGCCTAGAGCCCAGCCTCCTCCTTCCCCAGTAATGGGGCCAGAGCCCAGCCTCCTCCTTCTCCAACCATAGGGCTGGGGAATTGCCCCAGGCCATCCACCTCAGAGTCAGCAAAGTCTGAGCAAATATCTCCTTTACATCAAGCGTATACTGGAGGTTGGCAAGACCCAGAGAGGAGTATCTCTGTCACCTGGGGGACTGGGGAGGGTGGAGGGAATGGGAAAGCGGGGGCTGTTGAGAGAGGCGGGCTGTTGACAGAGGAGGGGGTCCCTCCACACATGGCTTTCCTGAGGCCCTTTGACTCCTAGGTGAAGAATTTCATGCCCTCATGGGACATGGGCCAAGGGAGCATTTGGGGAGCAAATGCCCTTCCCTGGCCATTGTGTGGGGGTGGGGCTCAGGTACAAATGGGGTTAGAAGGGCATGGGCCTGTGGACTGTCCAGGGCCTTGTGGGTCCAGAAGAGACCCACCGGCATGAAGACCCTCCAGGCTCAAGACTAAAAGCCATTCCCTGCAGGGCTCAGCTGGAAACTAAGGAGCCCCATCACCGCCCTCCACGGCCCCCCATTGTAACAGCTGCTGCTCACTCTGTAACCAGGAGAGCACAGGCAAGGGGGGACTCAGCAAGAGGAGCTGGGGGCTGGGGAGGACGCATCTCTGACATTCCGAGCTCCCGCTACCACACAGCTGGCGGCTGTGCTGCCCCTTTAGGCTCCACCACTCCCTCGAACCCTTGCCTGCTGCCCTCCTTCCCCTCCACAGCCAGGCCGCCCTCTGCATCTGCAGCCCCATAGCAGGTGGCCTCATCCTGGTGGGTGAGACCAGGGCTCAGGGAGGCTCGGTGCTTCCTGCAGTCACAAGGTGAGTGGGGCCTGGCTGTCTCCATCCTGAAGCTGTGTTCTCTCTGTGACACTCAGCTGCTCCCACTCCCCATCTGAGAATTAGTCATCAGTAGGGCCACCTTCAGCTTCTCCTGAGTCCCAACAGCAGGGAGCCCAGAAGTAATGTGGTGGTGGTGTTTAAGCCACTGTTGTCTGGAATGGCTTTTGACGTAGCAATACATCACTGAAAGAGTTCACGTTTTAAGTAGCCACAAAGAATATTCCCAGCACACTGTCCATATGAAGAGCTTTAAGTGAAATTATTAGAGTGCTCTTTTTAAATAAAAGGCAATTTGATACCCAGCATCATCCACTTTAGAAAATACATTAACAAACATTTCCTTTTCAGTGAGAAATTTAACACTGTTCCTTTCACGCCTTGAATTTGTATTTATTCCAGTTCCCCCAAAGAATTTGACCCTAATATATATGTTTTGTGCTTGAAGATCTTTCATTGAACAATGTCATATGTTTCTATAACAAAAAATTTATCATTTTAATTCTAATTTTAAAAAATTTCTGGCTGGGCATTGTGGCTCACGCCTGTAATCCCAGCACTTTGGGATGCCAAGGTGGGCAGATCACGAGGTCAAGAGTTCGAGACCAGTCTGGCCAACATGGTAAAATCCCATCTCTACTAAAATACAAAAATTAGCCAGGCGTGGCAGTGGGTGCCTGTAATCCCAGCTACTCGAGAGGCTGAGGCAGGAGAATTGCTTGAACCTGATCTCTTGAGCCAAGATCGTGCCACTGCACTCCAGCCTGGGCGACAGAGTGAGACTTAGTCTAAAAAAAAAAAAAAAATTCCTGCAACCACATGTTTCTATGTATTTAAAATGTCATCTGGGTTGAATTATAATTATTATTAATGCACAGTTGAGCAGTAGTAAATATACTTAAAATTTAAAGAATGATTAAACATAAAAACTCATATTTCATTGGAGGAATGTATCTTTTTTGAAATAGAACGTTTTTGATTGGTTCATCATGCATAGGTGGATGCTGTTTATTGCTAGCCTGACAGTTTCATCACCCATTTCATCTCTTTTCTTAGTTTTACAAATGGAGCATCAAGATACCTGCTCACATGAAGTCCATGGGACTGGAAGCAGTTTCTCTATAGCAACATCCCTCAAATATTTGGTGGGGATTTTTGCTTTTTTGTTTGTTTCTTTGTTTTTAGACAGGGTCTTGTTCTGTCACTCAGGCTGGAATGCAGTGGCACCATCACAACTCACTCCAGCTTCTGCCTCCCAGTTTCAAGAGATTCTGGTGCCTCAGCCTCCCTAGTAGCTGGGACTACAGGTGGACACCACCATACCCAGCTAATTTTTGTATTTTTTTGTAGAGATGGGGTTTTGCCATGTTTCCCAGGCTGGTCTCAAACTCCTGAGCTCAAGCAATCCACCCTCCTCAGCCTCCTAAAGTGCTGGGATTACAGATGTGAGCCACTGCACCCGGCCCACTCAAATATATGAAGCCCTTCCCAGTTACATGCTGCAGACTCCATTTTTGCTCGATTATCTATCAGTTGACAACCTAATCAGGTGCTCTTTAGATTTGTTAAAACAAATAATAAGAAAACACCTGACATGCAAAGTTATTTCTTATCCAGTCTTTAGAGCCTTATTTTTGAGGAATTATAACCAAAAAGGCTTTACTTAGACCTACCTATCAAGTGACAATAAATTGTACCTATTTTTCTCTCACTTAGCGGCACCTGGCTTATTGCCATATATTAAGATCTGCTAGTGATACCAAACACCGCATGTTCTCACTCATAGGTGGGAACTGAACAATGAGATCACTTGGACTCGGGAAGGGGAACATCACATACCGGGGCCTATCATGGGGAGCGGGGAGAGGGGAGGGATTGCATTGGGAGTTATACCTGATGTAAATGACGAGTTGATGGGTGCTGACGAGTTGATGGGTGCAGCACACCAACATGGCACAAGTATACATAAGTAACAAACCTGCACATTATGCACATGTACCCTAGAACTTAAAGTATAATAATAAAAAAAAGAAACAAAGCTATGAAACTAAAAGTGAGGTAAAATTGGAAAAATGCACATTTCAGAAATGCTTCTGGCAGCTCTGAACAAAAACAAATATAAGTCAATCTATTTCCATTTTGTATGTCACCTTAAAGTGCCTTAAAATGCATGACAGATGGACAGAAAGATGGATACAGCTATATACACATATACATAGGAATTGACTTTATAGTTATGCTTCTGACAGATTTAGCACAGCCTCTCCTGATGCAAGTGGGAGGAATTAATCCTGCTCAAATGAAGCCGGTTTTCTCAAATTCACGGACTTGATTCCTAGATTATGCTTTAGGAAGATGTTGATCCCGCCCATGTATACAGTATATGTTTGGGATTGCAGTGTAATCCAGGCTTACAGCATGAGTGTTAATGATTGCTAAGTGCTTTATTTACAGTACATTCCACAGGACACTTCCTGAGAGAAAGTATGTAGAAATGGCTCCTGACTCACAACAGGATGCTTGTACCCAAGTTTTTTGTGTTTTTCATTTGTTTTTGAAACAGAGTCTCACCGTCGCCCAGGCTGGAATGTTGTGGCACAATCTCGGCTCACTGCAACCTCCGCCTCCCGGGTTCAAGCAATTCTCCTGCCTCAGCCTCCCGAATAACTGGGATTACAGGCGCCCATCACTATGCCCAGCTAATTCCAAGTTTTAAAACTCTTTTTTACATCTTATGTTTTATGAATTTCCTCCAATATGCTTTATGCAAAAGTCAGTAAAAATATTTCTCCTATAAGTCTAAACAAATGTTTAAAAAATATGTAAGATAGGAAGTTATTTCCTACTTGCATATTCTTTTCACAAATATGTAAGATAGGAAGTTATTTCCTACTTGCATATTCTTTTCACATGCAGAAGTAACGGTGAGAATTTTTCATCTCCTTCGCAGTGGACGCCCCCCGGGCTGGGCCCTCAGCAAGCTCATTCCCGTGGCTGGGAAGGCTGGGGAGGCAGAGCTGGCTTCCTAGCAGCCTGGGGTTTCCTAGGGTGCTTTCTGTGCATGTTAAATATGCTAAGAAAGTTTGGTTGTAGGATCGGTGCCTGACCAGATGCCTTTGCCTTTTACTGGCTGGTGCTGCCACACACACACACACACACACACACACACACACACACACACACACCTGCTGCTGTGAAACTTGGCAGCTACAGGCTCACTGGGCATCCTTCCCTGGAGAATTGCCTGAGGCTGGCAGAACCACCTGGCTCTAAAATGCCTGGAGGCCCCAGCTTCCTCCACTCACCCTCGGCTGACCCGATGGGTCCTCCGCTGTGCCCCTTCCTCAAGGCAGGACTTGCTGTGGGACAATTCATCCCTCACATCCTTGCTTGGTTCCTTCCACTCTCCCATCCAGTTTTGCTCACTGCCTTCTCAGAACTCAGTAACACACAAGCACCAAATCCCTGCCTTAGGCTCTGCTTCCAGGAAACCACCTAAGCCAAGTGGTCATTTGGCTTAGTCAACCTCCAAGACTGGCATTTATATGGCTGTAACTCGTAGAACTGTACATTTAAAAAGGTGAATTTTATTGCTTTTCAATTATACCTCAATAAACCTGCCCTTAAAAACAAGATGAACTTCATAGAAAAATAGTTACTGCTATTTTGGAGAAAAGGTCCAAACATGTTAACCAATGAAAAACCTCAGAAAAGCAAAAAGGGAGGCAGGGCAATGCTATCTTGCATTTAAAATATTCTCCTGGCCCACCGGCATGCAGCCGCCACAGGTGGAGGACAAGGCAAGGGGTGGGTGCCCCAGGTGCTGACTGAGGGGCCGGTATGTGATAAAATCTCCTTCTTGAGAGAAAAGGAGGAACCACAAGACAGGAAAGGGAAGCGCAGCTGCAGGAAAGGGGTGGGCCGAGGGGCTATGGTCTCTGCTGTGCCTTTCAAACACGTGTGGCGGGGAGCTCTGGGGGCTGTGCTCTCATCTGCCTGGCCGTCCTGTGCTCACAGGACCAGCGTGTGATTATGTGGGATCTGGCGTGGGTTTTCTCTTGTTTGTTTTATTTTTCACTTACCAGCTGCGTGTTAATAGAAAGTCCCCTGACTGAAGGATTTGCCCGGGATTTCTGTAATAAAATAGAAGGATTTGCCACACACGCTGGAAGGACCCTCTGCAAAAGTGGTATTTTTCAAGCGATTATGAGCCCCAGAACATATTGTCATCCTAGGCTGCAGGCCTGGCCTCCGCGCTGAGTGGCGGTGACAGATGTCCCCTGTTAATGTCCAGTGATTAAATGTCACTGCAGAGGCCCCTCCTCGCCCACACAACCTGTTCCTTTCTTTCTGCAGCCACTGTGTCACTGCTTGTCACAAAATCCACATTTCCTGCATATCGTTGGCCTTCTCCAGTGGTGAGCCCTTCTGCCAACCCTGCCCTGCCCTGCTGCCTCCTCGGCCCATCCCCGAGGACACTGGGGTACAGATAGTACCATCACTGCTGAGTGATAATAAAGGCTGGCAGGAACATGTCCTCAACTTGGGGCAGCTACAAGGAAGGAAAGAAATGAGGAAAAAAGCTCATGAAGATGCTGGAATCATAGTCTCCTCCTAGGAATTCAGCCCAAGAAAACAATTTGTCAGAAATAAAAAGCTCTGTTTAGATGGAGATTTACTGAAGCACTTGCTATCATAATAAAACCCTGAGAACAACTTGAAAATCCTTGTATCGGTGGATAAATGAACGATGATCAATTCTCTTGATTGGTTATGGCAGGACCCTTAATAATCATGGGGCACTGGTGAAACGTGGCAAATTGAGCAGCAGTTTTTGTTTTCATTGCTTCCCCAAGTCCTACCAAAATAAAAGTAAAAGGGGAAAGTATACAAATTCACAGAAACAAAGAAAACGGGAGGAGAGAAAAAGGCGAAGGAAACCGCAGACAAGGAAGGTCAACGAAGAAGGAAACAGCGTGAACAGAAAAGGCCCAAGTTCCTGAGAAGAAAACCACTAAAATGTGGGTCACTGTGTGCTCCAGAAACCCAGCAAGGCTCAGGAATTGGACTCCCCAAGTACCAGGGAAAGCAGGATGAGGCCTGGAGCTAAGAGGGGAAAGTCTGCAAGGGGAACAAGCAGATGCCTAGAAGAAACTCCCAGGGCTCCAGTGGCCCCAGAACCATCCTCCCCCAGTCATTGGGAAGTGGGAGTGTTTTCTCTGGAGAAATGATTTAGATACATTTCCAAGGTGGAGACATCCAGGAGTGGGGGCAGGACTAAGGCACCAGACAGAAAGGGGTGATTATGAGAGAAAAATGTGAGATCTCAGGCCCAGGTCACTAGCTTGGTGCCCAGTGATCTGCAGGAAAACCAGCAGGTCAGCAAGCGCCCCCACCACACTCATGTGCACATCCTCACATGCACTCATACAGACTCTCATGCACACACACACTCTCACGCATACACACACTCTCACGTGCACACACAGACTCTCACACACACACACTCTCATGTGCACACACTCACGTGCACACACAGACTTTCATGTACACACACTCTCGTGGATGCACACGGACTCTCACACACACTGACTCTCACGTGCACAAACACACACTCCCACGTGCACACACACTCTCATGTGCACACACTCACGTGCACACACAGACTCTCATGTACACACACTCTCGTGCATGCACACGGACTCTCACACACACTGACTCTCACATGCACAAACACACACTCCCACGTGCACACACACTCTCATGTGCACACACAGACTCTCACGTGCACACACACAGTCACATGCACACACACACTCTCACATGCACATGCTCTCACATGCACACACACTCTCATGCACACGCATACACACTCACGTGCACATACACACTCTTACATACACACACTCATGTGCACACACACTCCCACATGCACACACACTCAGGTGCACACACAGACTCTTAAACACACACGTGCACACACAGACTCACACACTCTCACGGGCACACACAGACTCTCACATGCACACACACTCTCACATGCACAGACTCATATGCACACACACACTCACATGCTCACACAGACTCACATGCACACATGCACACTCACGTGCACACACAGACTCTCACACACACTAATGCATCACACGGACTCACACACACAGACTCTCACGTGCACATATACAGACTCTCACGCACACACACTCATGCATACACACGGACTCTCACACACACAGACTCTCACTTGCACACACACAGTCACATGCACACACACACAGAACTTCCACTTGCTTTTTGTTTACTCATTCTTAAATATGAAAATGTAGCTGAGGAAAGCCTGTAATGTTGGACACAAAGACTAAAACAAACAAAAAATAGGAGACCCAGTGGAAATAGAGACAAAGCATAGAAGAGAAGAAAGCTTTAAAAATAGCTACAATTAATATCCTAGAAGAGATGAGAGGGGCTGTCCCTATGAAACTGTAATAGAAATCAGAACTGATTTTTTTTAAAGTAACAGAAAGTAAGAATAACCAAACAACCTCTTGGAAATTAAAAGTGTAACAGCCAAAACAAAAATTCAGTGGCAAGAGTTTAAGATAAAGTTGAAGACATCTCTCAGAAAGTGGTGGGGAGAGGCAAGGAGATGAACAGTAAGAGAAAAAAGGTAAGAAAGTTAAAGATCACTTCAGAGATGTACCTCTGAGAATCACTCTGAAGTGACTCTGTAAGTCTTGGAGAGATGTCTTCAGGTCTTTCATATATGGCTGATCAGAGTTCTAGAAAGTACAGGAAACATGGAGGGAATTTTCATATGAAGCACAAAAGAAAATGTCTCACAAGGGAAGAACTCGTCCCTCTATCCAAAGGCCCACCAGACACCCAGAAACACAAATGACTAAAGGCCAACATCAAGGAACATCATCAGGAAATTACAGAACACTGGGAACGAAGAAAAGATCCTAAAAGTCTCTAGAGAAAAACACAGGTCAAATACCATGAGTGAAGACTCTGAATGGACTTCTCAACACAACAGAGGAAGCCATGGGAGCGGTGCTTCCACATCCTCAGGGGAGATTATTTTCCATCTAGAATACTATCCCCAGCCAAACTGTCAATCCATTGTGGAGTAATGTGAAATGTGAAAATAGTGATAATTTTAGACCTATAAGGTCTCAAAAAAATTATCCCAAATCATCCTCTTGGAGGAAGCTACTGGAAGGAGGATCCACCAAGATGAAGGCCACAAACCAAGAAGGAGGAAGATATGGGACCCAGGAGACAGGGGTCCCACAAGAGGGAAGCTGAGGGAGCTGCTGGGATGCTCAAGAGGATGTCCCAAGATGGTTCCTGCACAGAGCCTAGACTGGAGAGGAGACTGGAGGGCTGCAGGAGATATGTTTGTAGGAAAAATAGATCAATGAATCACAAGATGATCTGATACACTTGGCAGCATTAAAAAATTATAATAGCAGGTGAGAGAGGAATTGTTATGAGATTCCTGGAATGCAAAGAAAATGAAAAGGAAAGACAATGATTAACTCTAGAGAAAAACAAAACTTTCTACGAGAAATGAAATGTAATTATGGCATAGTATATAGTCATAATAATGTAAATATTATCAGTTTAACAAATATAAAGAGAATGTGAGAAAGAGAAGTAAAGAAAGATAGCAAAGTCCTCATACAGCATAATTTCTAAAATGGCTAAATAAAGAAATGGCTATATAAAATACTATTCAGTAATAAGAATATGCAGTCTAGAAACAGGTAAGAGGATTAAAAGTGATTGCATCAAAAGTGGGTAGTAGTGAGATATCTTATCCCAGGATCCTCCCAAACAGACCCTGAGACAAGCATTTGGCACAAGTCATTTGTAACATGATTCCAGGAAACACTGGTAGATGATGGGGGGCAGGGGTGGAATGGGGAAAGGAGGGAGCTAACAGAGGATGAGTCAATGATCAGGATGTCCCTGTGAGCAACTGGGAACTTCCGGGAGGCAATGTAGGGCACACCTGAGAACTGTCACAACTCACTTTCCTCACTAGCTCAGGGCTGCTCTGTGGTCACCAGCTCCCTGGAACTGTGTGCCTCCTCCATGCAGGGGCCAAGCCCACTCCATGGTTGGATAATACCCCCAAGCGGAGGTCTGCAGGTGCTACAGGTAGGAAGTCATCGGGGTACATGGAATTGTCCACTGAGACTTCAGATAACCTCTGAAGCAGGAAAATAGAAAGAAAGTAGATAGCAGTAGGGTACCAAAGGAGTTGCTACATGGACCAAGGTCCTATTATACATTATAAACTATCTGGTATCTTTGAGTATTTAAACTACAATGAAAGCTCTCTAAAATGACCACTAGTCAACCAACAGACACCCTCTCCTCCCCGTGTTCAATCCCTATCACACAATGAATGTTCATAGCTACCGTCAAAAATGAGGTCATTCTTCCATTCCTACCAATCCAGTAGTATGCCTACCAATTGTCAGTAGAGATTCTTCCCAAACTTGTTTATGCCAGTTGTAGTTGTTTGCATTATACAACTTAGTTAATAACATGTAAATCAATTAAATAGGAATAATATGTAAATCAGTGAGGTAGAAATGCAAAAGTAGAGTTTATTTTACATTAGGTGTTGAGAAAACATTTGTAAATGTAAGATTAGGAGGGAAATGTAAAAAATCTAGAAAAGCTATCTTGATTTCTGCTTCTGGCAATATAGTAAACTCTCCGTTCTCCGTCCTGGTCTGAATGGGGAAAAAAATAGTCTCTCCTGAAAATTGAAAATCGGATGTCGTGTTCTTACACTACCCTAACCATGAGAGTATCCTGACCAGACCCATGAGACTGAAATAACATAATTGCAGTTAAATTAAATTAAAGAATTTCTAGATTGGTAGCATTTTCTGGTACCCAGCTTTGGAAAACACCAATCTTCTATAGAGAAAAATATTCTCAATCCAATCTCCTAAGAATTTCCACAGATCAAACTAAGCCAAATGGGAACTCAAAATAAAAATTTATCAGTCAGTGGAGAAAATAAACATAAGATTTAGATTCCTTCCCCACAAGACTTCAAATATTATAATTATCAAATACAGTATATAAAATAGGTATGAAAAGTTTGAAGTTATAAACCATGAAGTTAAAAAATCAGCAAGACTGAAAATACTACCAAAATTGAACAATCAATAAATGTTTTGTTTATTTATTTATTTTTTATAGAGACAGGGTCTCCTTATGTTGCCCAGGTGGTCTTGAACTCCTAGACTCAAGCAACCCTCCCGCCTCAGCCTCCCAAGGTGCTGGGACTACAGGCATGAGCCACCATTCCCAGCCCAATCAATATTTTTTTTTAACCAACAGTCATGGTTTAAAAATAGAACTCTTGGGCAAAAAAAAAATTAATCACTAAAGTAAAAATCTCATTGTCTAGGTCAACAGCAGCTAACGATAGAAATCATGAGCAAGAAGACAGAGCTGAAGAAGATGCTCAGAATGCAGCACAGGAGAGCAGTGAGGTGGAAAATACAAGGAGGAGATAACAAGGAAGACTGAAGAAGATCTAACTTGTGCCTAATCAGAGCTCCTAATGGAGATAATAGAGCACACAGAGAAAATGTTTGCTCTGATAATAGTAATCATTTTTCAGAATTGAGGAAAGGCTTGAATCCCACAGATTACAAAGTGTAATATTTACCCAGCAGGCTTATAAAAAGACAAAGAAAATATCTTAAACAGCAAGTAGAGACAAAACACAATTACCTACAAAGAAACAAGAGCTAGACTTCTCTAGAGCAACAATGAAGCCTGAAGACAGTGGAGTAATATCTTCAAAAGCTGAGAAAAAATAACTCTCAGCTTAGAATTCTACACACCTGCTGTAATATTTCAAGAGTGAGGACTAGTTCGCAGATGACATATATATATATACACACACATATATACACACACACACACACACGTATATATATACACATATGATTTTTAATATGTATATATGTATGCACATATATACACACACATACACATATCCTAAAGGTTTCACACAGAATACTACAAGAAATAATAAACGATTTCAGCAGAGTAGCATGATACAAGATCAGCACACACAAGAAATCAGCTGACGAGCACAGTGGCTCATGCCTGTAATCCCAGCACTTTGGAAGGCCAGGGCAGGTAGAACTTTTGAGCTCAGGAGATCGAGACCAGCATGAGCAACATGGCAAAACCCCATTTCTACCAAAAAAAAAAAAATACAAAAATCGGCTAGGTGGAGTCCATGTGTCTATAGTCCTATCTACTTGGGAGGTTAGGTGGGAGGATCACTTGAGCCCAAGAGGTAGAGGCTGCAGTGAGCCATTGCCCTCCAACCTGGGCAACAGTGTGAGACCCTGCCTCAAAAACAATTAGCTGCATTTCTGCGAACTAAAAATGAACAATCTGAAAAGGAAATTAAGAAACAAATCCATTTAAAATAATATCTAACATCAAAAAGAATAAAATACTTGGAATTAACTTTAGGAAGCTAAGAATTTTACACTAAAAACTATAAAATATTGCTGAAAGAAAGAAGACATTAATAAATAGAAATACATTCAGTGTTTATGACTTGAAAGACTTAATATTATCAGGATTTCCACACTAACAAAAGTGATTGACAAATTAAATGCAATCCCTATCAAAATTCCAATGACATTTATGGCAGAAATTTTAAAAATTCATCCTAAATTTATAATGGAATCTCAGGGGACCTAGAATAGCCAAGACAATCTTGAAAAAGAATAAAGTTGGAGGCCACGTCCCAATTTCAAACTTATTACAAAGCTACAGTAATCAAAACAATGTGGAACTCGTGTAAAGGCAGGCATAGAAACCAATGTAATAGAATAGAGAATCCAGAAATACTTTCTTGTACATATGGTGGAATGATTTTTGACAAGTGTGCCAAGAACATTCAATGTGGAAAGGACAAACTTTTCAACAAATGGTGTTGAGAAAACTGGATATCCACATGCAAAAGATATGCAACATTACCTTACAACATATGTAAAAATTAACTCGAAATGGATCAAAGACCTACATATAAGACCTAAAACATTAAAACTCTTAGAAGAAGATAAGGCGAAAGCCTTCATGACATTGGATTTAGCAACAATTTCTTGGATATGACATCAAAAGCACAGGGAAAAGAAAAATAAAGGAGACTGGATTACATCAAACTGTAAAAATTTTATCGCCGAAGGACTCTATCTAAAACAGAGTGAAAAGATAACCCATAGAATGGGAGAAAATATTTCTAAATTACATATCTGATAAGGGGTTAATGTCAAGATTAAATTTTTAAAAACTCCTATATCCCAGCAACAACAACAAATGTAAACCAGTTCAAAAGTGACAAAGGACTTGAATAGACATTTCTCCAAAGAAGATATACAAATGGTCCATAAGCATCTGAAAAGATGCCAAAAATCACTAATCATTAAGGAAATGCAAATAAAAATTACAATGAAATAACATTTAATACCCATTTGGATAGGACTATTTTTAAAATGACCCAAAAAACAAAATAACAATGGCTATGAGGATGTGGAGAAACGAACATTTGCATACTGCCGGTGGGAATGTAAAATGTTGCAGTCACTATGGAAACCAGTGTGATGGCTCCTCAAAAACCTTTTCCCACTGTGACTGTGCATTGAGGAAAAGGAGATCATCAGGCCTTCAGAGACCAACAGACACTGGCTCTGAGGTAACACTAGTTCCAGGAGACCAAAACATCACTGTGGCCCACAACTCAGAGGTCAGGTTTATCCCACAGTGGGCTCAGTGAGTCCACAAACACATCCTGGAGTTATTTCCCAGTCATGGAATGGATTATTGTAATAGACATACTTAGCACCTGACAGAATCCCCACATTGGCTCCCTGACCTGTGGTGCAGGGCTATTGTGATGAGAAAGACCAAGTGGAAGCCACTAGGACTGACTCTGCCTAAAAAAGTAGTAAACCAAAAGCAATGCCGCATTCCTGGAGGGATAGCAGAGATTAGTGCCACCATCAAAAGATAGTTAGGGCTGGGCAAGGTGGTTCACGCCTGTAATCCCAGCACTTTGGGGGGCTAAAGCAAAAAGATTGCTTGGGGCCAGTTCAAGACCAGCCTAGGCAACAGAGTGAGATCCCACTTCAACAAAAAATTAAAAAATCAGCCAGCAGTGTGGCATTTGCCTGTGGTCCCAGCTACTTGGGAGGCTGAGGTGGGCAGATCACTTGAGCCCAGCAGTTCAAGGCTGCAGTGAGCTATGATGGTTCCACTGCACTCCAGCCTGGGTGACAGAATGAGACCTTGTCTCTTAAAAGAAAAGGAAACAAAAAAGCCTGGGCGCAGCGGTTCATGCTTGCAATCTCAGCACTTTGGGAGGCTGAGGCCGGTGGATCATGAGATCAGGAGATCGAGACCATCCTGGCTAACACAGTGAAACCACGTCTCTACTAAAAGTACAAAAAAATTAGCCAGGCGTGGTGGTGGGGGCACCTGTAGTCCCAGCTACTCCGGAGACTGAGGCAGGAGAATGGCGTGAACCTGGGAGGTGGAGCCTGCAGTGAGCCAAGATCGCGCCACTGCTCTCCAGCCTGGGTGACAGAGCAAGACTCTGTCTCAAAAAAAAAAAAAAAAGTGGGGTGGGGTGAAAGATGCAGGGGTGATGATTCCCACCACATCCCACAACCTCATTCAACTCATCTATTTGGCATGTGCTAAAAACAAATAAATCTTGGAAAATGACAGTGGCTTATCATAAGATTAACCAGGTGGTGACTGCAATTGCAGCTGTTGGACCAGATGTGTTTTCATTGCTTGAGCAAATCATCACATCTCCTGGTACCTGGTATGTAGCCATTGATCAGACAAATGTTTTTCTCCCTCCCTGTTAATAAAGCCCACCAGAAGCAGTTTGCTTTCAAGTGGGAAGGCCAGCAGTACACCTACACTGTCCTGCCTCAGGGTGTGTCAATGCTCAAGCCTCTTGCCACACTTTATTTCACAAGTGAACTGAAGGCTCTTGGTTGCCTTCCCCTTCCAGAAGATGCCACACTGGTCTGTTACATGGATGGCATGTTGATTGGTCCTTGCCAGCAAGAAGGAGCAACTACTCTAGACTTATTTCTAAGACTCTGTCAGAGGATGGGAAATAAAGCCAACAAAAATTCAGGAGCCTTCTATCTTAGTGAAATTTCTATGGCCCTAGTGGTCTTTCTAAAGTGAAGGATGCGTTGTTTCTTCTGGCCCCTCCTAGAACAAAAAAAAACCAAAAAGCACAATGCTTTGTGGGTCTCTGGATTTGGGGGGCAACATATTCCTGACTTGGGCAGCTACTCCAGCCCAGGTACCAAGCAACTAAAGGAGCTGCTAGTTTTGATTGGGGCCCAGAACAAGACAAGGCTTGAAAACATGTCCCTGCTGCTGTGCAAGCTGCTCTGCCAGGCAGGCCATGTGACTCAGCAGATCCGATGCTGCTGGAGGTGTCAGTGGCCAATGGGGATGCTGTGTGGAGCCTTTGGCAGGCCCCTCTATGTGAATCACAGGGAAGGCCCTTGGGATTTTGGAGTGAAGTTCCGCCATCTTCCTCAGATGACTACTCTCACTTTGAGGAGCAGCTCTTGGCCTGCCACTGGGCCTTAGTACAGGCTGAACACTTAATTAACCATGGGCCACCAAGTCACCATGTGCCCTGAGCTGCCCGTCGTGAGCTGGGTGTTATCTGACCCAGAAAGCCATAAACTTGGGCATGCACAGCTGCACTCCATCACCAGTGGAAGTGGTCTAACAATATCAGGCCTCAGCAGGCTCTGAAGACACAAGTAAGTTACACAAAGAAGTGGCCCAGATGCCCAAGGTTCCCACTCCTGCTACACCATCTTCCCTCTTTCAGACAGACCAGTGGCCTGGTGGGGAGTTCCCTACAATCAGGTGACACAGGAGGAGAAGACCCTGAGCTGGTTTACAGATGGTTGTGCACGATAGGCAGGCACCACCTGAAAGTGGAGGCTGCAGCACCACAGCCCCTTTCTAAGGGACATCCCTGAAGGACAGTGGTGAAGGGAAATCCTCCCTGTGGGCAGAACTCTGGACAGTGCACCTGGTTGTGCACTCTACATGGAAGGAGAAATGGCCAGATGTGTGATTATATACATATTCATGGGCTGTAGCTAATGGTTTGGTCGATGATCAGGGACTTGGAAGGAGCATAATTGGAAAATTAGTGACAAGGAAATTGGGGAAGAGGCATGTGGATAGACCTCTGAATGAGCAAAAAGCATGACGATAGTTGTATTCCATATGAATGCTCATCAGAGGATGACCTTAGCACAGGAGGATTTTAATAACCAACTGGATAGGATGACCCAGTCTGTGGATGCCAGTCAGCCTCTTTCCCAGCACTCCCTGCTGTCACCAATGGACTCATGAAAAAGGTGGCCATGGCAGCAGGGATGGAGCCTACACATGGGCTCAGCAACGTGGACTTCCACTCACCAAGGCCAAGCTGGCTACGGTCACTGCTGAGTGCCCAATCTGCCAGCAGCAGAGACTGACACTGAGCCCCCAATATGACACCATGCCCTGGCATGATCAGCCAGCTATCTGTGGCAGGTTGATTACAGTGAACAGCTTCCATCATGGAAGGAGCAGGGCAGTGCTTTGATCTTATTGGAATAGACACTTACTCTGAATATGGATTTATCTTCCCTAAATGTAATGTTTCTGCCCAAACTATCATCAATACTATGGAATGCCTCATCCATCACCATGGTAGTCCACACAGCATTGCTTCTGATCAAGGGACTCATTTCCCAGCAATGAAGTGTGGCAAGGATCCATGCTCACGGAATTTATTGGTCTTATCATGTTCCCTACTATCCTGAACAGCTGACTTGAGAGAATGGTACAGTGGCCTTTTAAAGACTCAGTTACAATACCAGCTAGGTGGCAATACCTTGCAGGGCTAGGGCAAGGTTCTCCATGAGGCTGTATATGTTTTGAATCAGCATTCAATATATAGTGCTGTTTCTCCCATAACCAGGATTCACAGGTCCAGGAATCC
The DNA here is from genome assembly GCF_043159975.1 of Macaca nemestrina. Classification (NCBI taxonomy): domain Eukaryota; kingdom Metazoa; phylum Chordata; class Mammalia; order Primates; family Cercopithecidae; genus Macaca; species Macaca nemestrina. The sequence continues at coordinate 58,647,442 of NC_092139.1, forward strand.
AGGGGTAGAGATGGGAGTGGCACCACTCACTATTATCCCCAATAACCCATTAGCAAAATATTTGTTTCCTGTTCCAGCAACTTATGCTCCACTGGCCTAGAAGTCCTAGTTTCACAGGGAGGACTGCTTCCCCCAGGAGACACAATGATTATTCCATTGAACTGGAAGTTAAAATTGCAACCCTGCCACCTGGGGCTCCTTATGCCTCTAAATCTACAGGCAAAGAAGGGAGTTACTCTGCTGATTGATCCAGACCACCAAGGAGAAATTAGACTGCTACTTCACAATGGAGTCAAGGAAGAGGATGTCTGGAATACATGTGATCCCTTAGGAAATCTTAGTGTTACCGTGCTCTGTGATCAAAGTCATTGGAAAACTACAACCACCCAAGCCAGGCAGGACTACCAATGGCCCAGACCCTCAGGAATAAAGGTTTCAGTCACTCTGCCAGATAAAGCACCACCAGCTGAGACACTTGCTGAGGGCAAAGGGAATACAGAATGGGTAGTGAAAGCAGTTAGCTACAAATACCAGCTATAACCACATGACAGTTACGGAAATGAGGGATGTAATTGTATTTCTCCCTCATTGTATGTTATGAACAGGTTTGTGTGTGTGTATGTGTGTGCGAAGCAAACGTCTTTGTTTTATTACCCTTCTTATTCCCTTATCATGTAAACAAGCTGTATTGATTTTATATCATAGTGTTTCAGTATTATTAACTTTTTATCTGTCTTAGATTGGGCTGCTATAAAAAATTATAGCTGAGTGACTTAAATAACATTTTATAACATTTTATAAACCATCGGCTGAGTGACTTAAACAAGAAACATTTATTTCTCACAGTTCTGGAGGCTCAGTCCAAGATCCAGGCATCAGCAGATCTGGCGTCCAGTGAGGGCCTGCTTCCTGGTTTGCAGTTGACCATCTTCACATTGTCTCTTCCCCGGCTGAGAACAGAGAGGAAGTGAGTTCTCTCATGTCTGTCCTTATAGGGCACTAATCACATTCACAAGGGCTCCACCCTCTCGACCTAATCACCTCCTAATTCCATCACATTGGGGGTTAGGACTTCAACCTATAGATTTCGGGGGAACACATTCAGTCCGTAACAACATCAAGTATTTAAGTTACAGAATATCAAGAAATCCTGCCTTGCTCTTTCCGTGACCAGCCCCCCTCTGAAGTGCTCAGTCAACGTTAGCACACAAAGAGACATCACTTTGTGGATTCCAAGGATGTTAGGAGTTGTACGCCAGGAAACAGAACAAAGACCAAATATACATATTTCACAATATCACATGTACATTTACAAATAATGAATTTTATGGTATGTGGATTATACCTCAATCAAGCTGTTTACTTTTTTTAAAGGCCAAAACATGTTCAGATGTAACCCAAAACATCAGGACTTCAGGTGCCTCCTGACCCTGACCACAGCTGGCACCTTTTCTTCCTCCCGCGCCATGTCCTGCACTCTGTTGAAACTGGGTTCCCATTAATTATTAATTTTTCTCCAGAGAATACTTGTTAAAGGAGAATTAATGCTATTGTTTTAGAGCAAATGCTGCCCAAATACTGTCTTTAGTAGAATTGTAATCAGCTTTACCCACTTTCCATCTAATCTGATTGAATCAGATTTTCTACAAAATCTTTTTTTTATTTTGTTGCTATTAAAAGGTCACCGATTTGATCTGCCTCAAACTCTAAGTTCTTGGGATCCATTTATAATTATAAGTTCACAGATGACCTAACCAAGGACTGAATTACAATACTTTTAATTACAATAGAAAAAAGGGAGGGGACAGAGGTGGACGTTCACCATAGTGGAATTTGGGGGAATGCTGGGTGCCGCTTGGCTGAATCTATTTTAGCCTGTCTTCTCTAGCCCCTGGTTAGAAGTCTGTTCACCATAATGCCTTCTGACCCTCTGCACTTACCCCATCATAATTATCCTTTAATACTCTTATAAATGAACTTTTAGCTTATCTTCCATTAATTCTCCAGAACAAGCAAAGCCATCTAAATAAAGTGTTTAACCCTTTCCTGGTCTTCCCTTTCCCAGGGGTCCATGGAAAGTTGCTAGGCAGGGAATTTCATTACCCTCCTGTGTAGAAGTGAACTTGAATCAGTCACCTGTCTCTTCTCCCGACCACAAGTGAGGCTCACAAGTTGCATGTGGAGTGAAGTGGGTACCCCAAGGCCTCTTGACATCAGGCATGGGAAGGGCACAGCTGCCCCAAAGATGAGAAACACCCAGGGCACCACCGCAGGAGTCCAGGTGCTTGGCGTGGAGCACTCGTGGCCTTTGCAGCATTGTGTGGGCCCCGGGTCACACTGGCCAGGAAGAGTGGTCCACAGAGGACTGGGGCTTGCTCTCGTCCTCATACCGTGTGGGGAAGCTCCACCTTGGGGGCCAAGCAGCTCAGTGGGGGCAGGAAAAGAGCTCTAGGCCAGGTTGACGTGAGGCTCCGATCTCCACCCTGCCACTTGGTGGCTGTGTCCTTGGGCAATGAACTTGGCCCCCTCAGTCAGTTTCCTTGTCTGTAAAATGGAAATGGGCTTAATGCATATTCCACAGGGATGCGGTGAAACCTAAAGGGACCAAGGCAGCTAGAGCTCAGTACAAGACCAGTAAAATCCTCTACATGGCGCTGTCGGGCCAAGCCTTACCTGCCCCACTCATCTGCACGCCCTGGTGGTGCTTCCTGCGAATGCCTGTAAATAGGATTTTGGGCCTGAGAGCTCACATGGCAGCCAGGAGTGCCAGAGAGTGAATGCCTGGCCCTCAGGTGCACATGTCTCATCCCTCAGGTGGATGCCCCTCAGATGGAAACCACTCAGGTGGGACTCTCCTCAGGTGGATGCCCCTCAGGCAGACACCCCTCAGGTAGATGCCCCTCAGGTGTGATTCCTCTCAGATGGACACCCCTCAGATGGACTCTTCTCAGGTGGGACTCCCCTCAGGTGTGTGCCCCTCAGGTGGATGCCCCTCGGGTGGATGCTCCTCATGTGAGATTCCCCTCAGGTGGACGCCCCTCAGGTGGATTCCCCTCAGGTGGATGCCCCTCAGGTGGACGCCCCTCAGGTGGATTCCCCTCAGGTGGACGCCCCTCATGTGAGATTCCCCTCAGGTGGACGCCCCTCATGTGAGATTCCCCTCAGGTGGACGCCCCTCAGGTGGATTCCCCTCAGGTGGATGCCCCTCATGTGAGATTCCCCTCAGGTGGACGCCCCTCAGGTGGATTCCCCTCAGGTGGACGCCCCTCATGTGGGATTCCCCTCAGGTGGATGCCCCTCATGTGAGATTCCCCTCAGGTGGACGCCCCTCATGTGGGATTCCCCTCAGGTGGATGCCCCTCATGTGAGATTCCCCTCAGGTAGATTCCCCTTAGGTGGATGCCCCTCAGGTGGACACCCCTCAGGTGGACGCTCCTCAGGTGGACGCCCCTCATGTGAGATTCCCCTCCGGTGGATTCCCCTCAGGTGGATTCCCCTCAGGTGGATGCCACTCAGGTGGACAGCCCTCATGTGAGATTCCCCTTAGGTGGATGCCCCTCACGTGGGATTCCCCTTGGGTTTGTGCTCAGTCTCCAGAGTCCCCAGAGGTCCCTGCTGGGATGAGGCCCTGGTCACCTACCACAGTCACTTGCAGAATGATGCTGGTATTCGTTCCTCCCCCGCCTGCCTCACTTTCCAATCCCTTATTAGAGTTTCCTGCAATCACCAAGAAATGATTAGTTATGTCCGTTTTGTCCCTACCCCATCTCCCACTTAGCACCAAAGCTGGGCCGCAGTCAGCTGCCTCCACTCTGTTTTCCAGCTTCATGTTTGGGTTGCATCTCCCTTCCAGGCCACCAGTCGACCACCTCTGGTCAAACCATACCCACAGGTGAGCCGCCCTGCACACTGGGAAGACTGCAATCATCACCTACCATCTTATTCAGGTGGGCTTTTCCCAAGCAGACGCAGCCACTGTCTAACCAGTGTCTACACCGCCTCTGAACTCCACGGAGCTCCCACACTGTGTTTGACCTTCAGGAGATTTTTTAAAATGCTGGTTCATGTTCCCTGTCCCCAGGGAGTTGGAGAAACAAAAATGACTCACATCTCTGTAGGGTCAGCCAGAATGGACATCATGGTTTGGAGTCCACAGAAGCAAAGCCAAGTCGGAGATTCACGTGCATGTGGTTTATTGGAGGGTGCTCACCAGAAGAGAGGGAAAGGAGGAGGCAGGGACTTTGTACCCCACCCACCCACTTCTCCACCCACCCCTCCTGGCACTCAGAGGCCACAGGCAGTCAGAGAGGTAGAAATTGTAGCTCTGGGCCAGGCAGCTTCTGCTCCCAGAGGGGTCTAGGAGCAGGTGGCAGGAGTGAGGCCTAAGCCCCCACAGCACCTGGGAAGGACACACCCTTACACGAAAAGGGGATAGCAGGGTGTCAGAGCAGGGACTAAAAGGCATGTGCTGTAATGGCCTAAAGATTCAGACTGTGTCTTAGTCCGTTCAGACTGCTGTAACAAATACCTTGGCCTGGGTAATTTACAAACAATATGAATCTATTGCTTACAGTTCTGGAGACTGGGAAAGCCAAGATCAAAGAACGAGCAGATTCAGTGTTGGGTGAGAGCCTGTTCCTCATAAATGGTGCCTTCTAAGTGTCCTCACACGGTGGAAGAGGCCAGAGGCTCCTTGGAGCCTCTTTTATAAGGGCATTACTCGCATTCAGGGGGGAGGGGGAATCCTTATAACCTAATCACCTCCTAAAGTTCCACCTTCTGTACCATCACATTGAGTATTAGGTTCCAGCATATGAATTTGGGGGGTGCGGGTGTATCTGAGTCCAAACTCACTCTGCTCACCACATGGCAGCCAATAAGTCAAGAGCAAGGAGCTAGGGCAAAGAAAGTCACTTATTTCAGAAAGTCAGAAAAACCAAGAAGATGGTGACTAGTGTCCTAAAGCACCATCCTAAAAGGCGTGAATCCCAAGCTTCTTTTTACATTGAGGAATGGGGGAACAAGAAGGGGGTTGAGGTCAGGAGGTGACTTATGACCACAGACATGTTGGAAGCAATGAGGATCTGAGGAGGTTGTGAAATATCTTTGTCCTTGGTCAGGTTGCAATCCTCCCATAAATCCTTAACACAACATTGTTACTTGTATGTGCACCCTATTTATCTCCTTGGGGGTTAGTTTTATAAAGGAACTATTGTCATCCTTGCTTTAGTTTAACCAAATTCCTCTCATAGTTAGCTTGGCCCATGTGCAAGAATGAGCAAAGACAGCCGGTGAGGGTAGAAGCCAGACGGAGTCAGCTATGTTCCATTTCTCTCGCTGTTATGGGGGCACCAACACTCAGACCAGAGCACAAGCAAGGGTATGTCTAGAACTCCAGGGCCAGAGGTCCCAAAGGATCTAGAAGGTGTAGAAGGACCAAGACTCAAAGTCAACACATAATCCAGACAAGGAGAGCTTCTGGTTCAATCATGTTGGTTAACATAAAAACATTGTGTACGAAGTGTTACATAGAAATAGAAACACATCACATTTAGCGTAGAAATAGAAATACATCACATTTAGTTAGACAGCTGATGAACCCAATCCTACAGAAAAATGTAAAATGTTATAAAAGTCGGGCTGTTCCATGAAAGCCAGAGCATCAGGGACTACCTGTGCCAGTGAGAGGCTTCCCTAAGAAACCAGAGTGTTCACAAGAGGCAGACGGTGCTGGGGGGCCGGCGCTCAGGAACCAGAGTGTTCACAAGAGGCAGACGGTTCTGGGGGGCCGGGGCTCAGGAACCAGAGTGTTCACAAGAGGCAGACGGTGCTGGGGGACTGGGGCTCAGGAACCAGAGTGTTCACAAGAGGCAGACGTGCTGGGGGGCTGGGGCACAGGGGCATTTAACGCTTTTGCCTGCTGACCTTGGAAGCAGCCCTCACAGCCAAGGCCCTCCCTCCCTGCAGCTGCCTCACACCTGCGCCCTCCCTGGCAGGAGACTCTCGTCTCTGTAGGGTCAGCCAGTTTCTCCCATGTTTATACCACAGGAGAGCAAAGCAGAAATGTCTGCACATAATCTTAGGACAACCGTGGTACTGCCAGCTGGAGTGTGGCGCCTGCCTCCCTGTAGGCTGAAGAGGGTTCAGGTTGTCAACTGAGAAGTCACACAAGTATAAGTTTGGAAAGAAGAGACTGTTTTTTATAAAGAGTTATGGCCTGAAGATGGTCATCCTGCAGGCTGGGAAGCACAGCCTCCGGCAAAGACCAGAGACAAGCAGGATTGGACAAGCAGGAGGAGCTTCATGTTGAAGAGGTTGGCTAAACATACATATTCAATGGCTGACAAGGGTATCTATGAATATTTATGAGAATGATCCTGATGCATGCATATTGGACAAATATGCATATAACAAATGGTCCATGTTCACTTTAGGGTAGAAACTTAACATTGAAATGTATTACAATTAGGGCCTATACATCAAAGGCCATACATTTTTCCAGGACACAGGGCACACCAGCACAGCCTCTGTAAACTGGCTAGGACCAGTCCATAGTCAGTGGCCTTTTGATCAGGAGAAAGTTACGAAAATCAATCTCCTGTCCAGTGAAAGCTGTAGTTATGGCTGGTGGAACAGGAGGTCAGCTAGGCAGTATTTGTGAGCTGGACCAGTTGTAACTGTTTGAATATCGCTTATCTCAAAGCCAGTGTTTATTTACTGCTAGAGAAAAAGAAAAACCCGTGGCAGTTAGGACACCATTTATTCTTTAAGTGGAAGGCACACGACTTGCCCCTCACCTGGAATGGCCTTAGGTCAGTCCAGTTTATGATTTAACATCTTACTGCCACACAGAGTCTGTTCTGTCAGTCTTATGATCTCTATTTTAACACAAATGCTGGTCAGTTGTGTCTAAACCACAAAAGGGAGGGGGAAAACGAGGCATGTCCGACCTCCTGCCCCATCATGGCTGGGAACTCAGCTTTTTAAGTTTTTTTCTGGGGTCCCCTTGGCCATGAGGGGATCCATTCGGTGGGTGGGGTCTTAGGATCTTCCTTTTAGTTTACAAGGTCCACACCCTAGACAGAGTGAGTGGAAACAGCAGGGGGGTCAAAGGCTTTGAGATAAGCGGCCTCTGAAGCTGGGCCTCTTGGGCCTTGACGCTGTGACAAGAAAGAGGGCATCAGGGACCTGCGTGGATCCCTCTTCCTCCTTCTTGCCTCCCTCCAGTCAGCATCAGCTCAGGCCGAGGAGGCCCCCATCCTTGGTAAATAGAGTCTCCTTTGGTCTTGGGTCCCGCCCTGGCCACACACTTTCCTTCCTTCAGTCTGCACTGCCCTTGCTCCACTCAGTCCCCGCGCTTCAAGCTTCCTGCAGCTGAAGCTACACGATGAGATCCCAACAGTTGGCACTACCTGAGCCTGCCGTGGGCCTGTTTCTCTCCTGATCCTCTGAACATCCTCTTGGGCATATTCATCCATTCCAAAATGTTCAGCCGGGCTCGCCACACCTGCTGGTGACTCCCAAACCCAGACCAGCAGTCTGGTCTCTGTCCTGAGTCCCGACTGGAATCCAGATGCCTGCTCAGCACAGACAGCTCAGCCCAGTGGTCAAGCCCACCCGCCACCTCTGCTGGGTCACTTCTCCCCACCTGTACCAGGAATGGGGTGCCTACCTGAACTTTCCCTGAACCCCACATGCAATTAGTCCCCACATCCCCTCCTAACCAATTCTTAGGGCCGTGCCTCCTCCCAGGCCAGGGTTACTGCCCGCTGCAGACCCCATCCTCTCCCTCGGAATCCATGGTGTCTCCCACAGTCTCCCTGCACTTGGTCATTGCCTGCTGGGACCATCTCAAGACCAGCTGACCCCTCTATTCCCCTACTCAAAACCCCCTGTGGCTCCCTCTCGTCTTTGGATGAAACTCACATTTCTTTTTTTTTTTTTTTTTTTTTTTGACACGGAGTCTGGCTCTGTCACCCAGGCTGGAGTGCAGTGGCGCGATCTCGGCTCACTGCAAGCTCCGCCTCCCGGGTTTACGCCATTCTCCTGCCTCAGCCTCCCGAGTAGCTGGGACTACAGACGCCCGCCACCTCACCCGGCTAGTTTTTTGTATTTTTTAGTAGAGACGGGGTTTCACCGTGTTAGCCAGGATGGTCTCGATCTCCTGACCTCGTGATCCGCCCGTCTCGGCCTCCCAAAGTGCTGGGATTACAGGCTTGAGCCACCGCGCCCGGCCGAAACTCACATTTCTTAGCTCCCCTCTGTTATTTCCCCCATTCCAGCCTCATCTAACCCCACAGAGGCCACACTCTCCACCCCCTCCAGCCTGCCCTCCTGGAAGCCCCCTCCTCTTTCCTTCCTTCCCGACTCCTGTGCATGGTTGCAGCCTTGGCCAAGAGTCCCCTCCTCCAGGAAGCCCCCGCATCCCCGCTGAGCCAGGCACCTTCCTTTGAGGTCCTTTGTACCCTGAGAGGCCTCCAGCCAGGTGCATGGAAACAGGAAGAGCCTCCATGCATGCCAGTGGAGTGGCTGAGACCATGGCGATTGTGGGCATATGCTGCTTGCACGCTGTTTGTTCCATGAGCAAACCACTCAGCCTTTCTGAGCTTCAGTTTCCCTCTCCGTGAAATAGAGATGGTAAATGTGCTTTTAAAAAAATAATAATAATGTTGTCAGTGTAAGTGCACAGTGTCTCGCACATAACAGATGCCTGATAAACATCATGAAATGGAGTACAAGTCATTAGAGATACCTAAACCCTCCATTTTAGAAAAACTGAAAACACAGACCTGAGAAGAAGAAAGTCGTTAGAAAACTCTATATGTGGGTCTCTGTAACAATGGCTCAGGTAGCTAACCGTGTCATGTTACTTACTGTGTTTTTCAGGCCATGTGGATAATGGCTTCAAAAAAGGGAGGCATCTACAGGGAGAGACCAGAGGACCAAGTTGACGCCCAAATAGATAAAAGCAAGAAATGGTCAGCAAGGGATACAGCATCTGAACTTGTGAAATAGCAGTTACCTCACTGGATCTGGAAAGAGAATGGAAAGCATGTAAAGCACAACCAGATGGAAATGGCATGGGCTCCAAAAATGTCCCCACTGCATACGACCCCCAAAACCCCTCTCAGGAGCAAGGCCGGTCTGACCTCTGCAGAGGAAAACTGGCTTTTTGTGTGAGTTCAGGCCTCATGCTTCAGGCCTACCCCTCCTAATGGACGCATGCATCCATGAAGTCTTAGCAGCCCGAATGGGGAGCTTCAGAGAGCCCTCCTCCCAGCTCAGCCTGTGAGTGGCCCCTCCTCATTCTACCACCTAGGTCATCTCCATGGAACACGGGGTGCAAGGAGCCAGCAGACACCCCAGAAGGTCCTGACAAGTGATGACAAAGAGAGAGGAAGTTGGAAGACCCGTATTCCAGTGCCAACCCCATGGCTCACCATCGGCCGTTCTCTAGTCTCCATTTCAGTCATCAGGAAAATGGGAGGGTAAAGTAGATAGATTTGTGTATTGTGTGTTTTAATTTTATTCTTGGAAAAGAAATACATGCAGATGGTTCAAGTTTAAAATTACAAAAGATATTCGGCAGCGAGTCTCCCTCCCACCCCCACCACTGCCTGTGTCGCCCCTCCTGGAGGCAGCTAGCCTGTGCGCGCTTCAGAGGTAGTTCGTGCATTTACTAACAAGTGCATCCTTTGCTTTGTTTACACAAATGGCAGCTCCCACACACACCTCCCACACTTCGCATCATTTGCTCAACACTGCGCCTTGGAGACTGTCCAGTGCACACACGCAAGTGCTATCTCGTTTCTTTTTCTTGAGGCTGTCGTCCACTCCATGGAGGCATTGAAATTCTGGGCAGCTTCTCAGGGTCCCTTCCAGCTCTGAGATTCCAAGTTGTCCATTCAAATGTGTCTTTCAGCTGCCCACAGTGGGCTGAGGTGGGCACCCCTGCCACAGAGGAGGCTTCACCTCTCCTCCCCAGAGGTGCTCTGGAGGCGACCCCCTCCCATAAACCAGGCCACTCCTCACAGCAGACCTGGGACAGTCACTTTCTAGCCAGGTGGCAGACTGGCAGGCAAACCGGACCTGAACATCTTTGTTTCTAGGCTGTGAGGGACAAGGCTTCCACGACTACATGGGAGATTCCCAGCAAATTCACTCCATAAAATAACCAAACACATTTGAGGAAATGCCTGGCCATAAAGGACGGCCCTCACCTTTCCCCAGAGCTGGTCTGGTCCCTGTGTCAGGATAACGTCCCACTAGGCTGGTTTGTCTCTTAGAAAAGGAAAAGAGAATTAGGTTCTGAGAACAAAAAAGGCCGCGTCCTCATCTGGTGCTGGGGTTCCCTTGTCCAGCTACAAAAAAAGCACTGGGGTCAGCCTACAGAACTGCCGAGAGCCCCATGGAAGTCTCAGGCAGACCACACACTCGCTGGCGACCCTCCTCATCCGGCAGGGAGCCAGGAGGAGAGAGGGGGAGTGAGCACCACAGAGGGTAGAGGAGAGAGGTGGGCAAGCAGAGAGAGAGAGGGAGCAGACGAAGCCAGGGAAGTGGGTGTCTGAGGCCAAGCAGGAAGATGGGGAGCACAGAGACCTACCTGTTAAAGTCACCAGAGGCCCCAGACCTGAGAAACAATGGCATAGAAAGGGTATCCGGAGCAGAAAAAGACTGATTAGTAGGCCAGTAATTAGCAGTTACCTAATGCTGCATAGCTAAATGTCCATGACTTAGTGGTCTGAAACTGCAATAATCATTTATCATCTCTCACAGTTTCTGTGGGTCAAGAATTCACTAACGGTCAGGCTGGGTGGTTCTGACTTGGACTCTCCTACAGCCTGAATGTGGCCCCTGGAAAGCATGTGCTGGAATCGTAATCCCCAGTGCAACAGTGCTGGGAGGGGGCTACTGAGAGGTGATTAGACTGTGAGGGCTGTGCCCCCTTGAATGGATTAATTCTGTTACCATGAGAATGGGTTTGCTATTTCAGGAGTGGATTCGTTATAAAAGAACAAGTTTGATCCTCCCTCTCTCTGTCTCTCTCTCCCTCCCCTCTCCCACCTTTTGCCATTCCACCATGGGATGATGCAGCAAGAAGGCCCTTGCCAGATGCTGGGCCCCTAGTCTTGGACTTCCCAGCCTCCAGAACCATGAGCCAATAAATTTCTGTTGATTATGAATTGCCCAGTCTATGGAATTCTGTTATAGCAGCACAAAGCAGACTAAGAGGGCTGCAGTCAGATGTCAGCCTGGGCTGCCATCATTTGAAGGCACTGCTGTGACTGGGCGATCCACCGCCAAGGCAGCCCTCACTGGCTGCTGAGCTGGAGCTGGCTGCTGGCAGGAGGCCATAGCGTCTCTCTGCATGGGCCTCCCCAGGGTTGTTTGGGCGTCCTTTTGGCATGTGGCTGGCTTCCCCCAGCATGAGTCACCCAAGAGAGCAAGGTGGGAGCTGCAGTGCCTTTTCTGACCCATCAACGTTCTGCTGGACACAGAGGCCAGCCCTGATTGAATGTGGAAAGGACTGCATGAGAATGTGGCTCAAGGAGGCCAGAACCATTGGCAGCCACCTGGAAGACTTGGCGATCACGAAGAGAGGGAGACAAGACATTGTATGGAAACTGTGAGTGGCTGTGTCAAGTTTATAATATTCCGTAAACATGGGTAGAGGAAGATAAGGATGAGTGATTAGCAAGGAGAGGAGAAAAAATAGAAAGCAAACTTTGTGCTTCCACTGGACAGTGGTACCTGAAACTTTTTCTTTTCTCACCTTCCGTGTTATTTTAAATGATTTTAAATAATATCAGAAATGCATGCGTATATCTTCACAATAAGAATGTCTAACAAAGCCCTCCTTAACCAAACCACCTTGAATGCCAGCCCTCCCCAGAGATCATCACCATAACCATGCTGAGTCACATCCCAGGACTTGCCTTCACAGCTTTCCTTTTATGTTGCTGTGTGTGTGTGTGTGTGTGTGTGTGTGTGTGTGTGTGTGTAGGAAATGAATTTCTTTCTTTTTTTTTTTTTTGAGACGGAGTCTCGCTCTGTCGCCCAGGCTGGAGTGCAGTGGCCAGATCTCGGCTCACTGCAAGCTCCGCCTCCCGGGTTTACGCCATTCTCCTGCCTCAGCCTCCCTAGTAGCTGTGACTACAGGTGCCTGCCACCTCGCCCGGCTAGTTTTTTTGTATTTTTTGGTAGAGACGGGGTTTCACCGGGTTAGCCAGGATGGTCTCAATCTCCTGACTTCATGATCCACCCGTCTCGGCCTCCCAAAGTGCTGGGATTACAGGCTTGAGCCACCGCATCCGGCCATGAATTTCATTTCATGAAATGTGTAATTCCATTTTGTATTTTTTGATGTAAATTGTATCATATTGTTGCTCTTAGAATTATTTTTCCACTTTTCAATACGTCTTGGACATCATTGTGTGCAGATGTATGTAAGTGGATCTCATTCTTTTTGACCACTGCATGGTATTCCACAGTGTGGCTGCACCATGACTGTAACCATTTCCCTAATGAAAAATATTTAGGTGTTTTGCATTTTTTCTATTACTAGCAGTAAACCTTGTATGTGCGTCTTTGTACACTTACTTCTAGACTATTATTTCTGAATATATATGTATCTTCAGTTGTCAATTCTTAATCTTATTATGTTGTAATCAGTAAGTGTGACCTATATCATGATTTCTATTTTTTGGAGTTTGTTGATTATTTCTTTACAGCTTAACACATGACCAATTTCTGTGACTCTGCTATGTATACTTGAAATAATATACACACTCTGGTGGGTAAAAAGACCCATTAGCTATTATGTGATGTTTGTCTCTGTTATTCAAGAGTTTTGTTTATTTTTATCTTCTTGATCTCTGTCAGTTTCAAAAGCTGTGCATTAAAAATCTCACACGATAGTAGATTTTTAAATTTATCTTTGCATTTCTATCAGTTTCAATACAAGTTGCTAATATTTATTCACCGTCTGCTGGGTGTCAGGTCCTGTGATAAGGACTTATAAGGACTTAGCATATATTATCTCATCTGATCCTTATAACAGCCTGTAAGGGAGGCATTATTATTATCCTTGTTTTTCAGATGAAAAACCCAAAACAAAGAGGAACCTGATATCACATACCTAAAAAGTAGCAGAGTTGAGACTTAACCTACTCTTGGCTCTGAGTATGCAGCATGGACCACACATCATAATTGCTTTTCCTGGAGCCCTGCTCTTATTTTGTGTAGCCCTGAGAAAGAAAGAAAAAAGCTGCCAATTTCTATGACACAATGCTTTCTAATACATGAGAGCTTTTACATTTATCGAAAAAGTTCTTTTAGACATTTTTTTTTTGAGACAGGATCTCGCTGTGTCACTCAGGCTGGAATGCAAGTGGTATCACGGCTCACTGCAGCCTCAGCCTTCTAGGCTCAAGCAATCCTCCTACCTCAGCCTCCTGAGTAGCTGGCACTACAGATGCACATCACCATGCCTAGCTAATTTTTTAATTTTTTTTTTGTAGAAAAGAGGTCTCACTATGTTGTCTAAGCTGGTCTCAAACTCCTGGGCTCAAGCAATCCTCCCACCTCAGCCTCCCAAAGTGCTGGGATTACAGGTGTGAGCCAATGAGTCACCACACCTGGCCTTTTAGACTTATTGATAAATCATCTTGTCATCGATTTCTGCTGAGCATATACAAAAAGGACACATATGTGTCCTAAGACTTGCTTCCTCCCAGAACCCGATGCCTCTGTGTCACTTTTGAATTAGAGCCGGCTCTGTCCCCTGAAGAGCACTGGGGATACAGGATTTATTTGAACGTGCCTTGAATCGTATTGTCTCCGAGGTTTTCTTCCAAGGCATTCACATCCATTCGCATCGGCACTGCTGCTTTATTGATGTTACCAAGAAATGTCAACAGAAATTAGGCATCACGGACACACGCTGTTTTGCTCTTGCTCTCAGCTGTGTGTTGAGAACGCAGTCGTAGGACAGTAGGGTGATGCAGGAGAGCTGCTGGCATCAGCAGAGAGAAATGGGAAGACAGCCACATCTTCAACCAAAGGCAAGCTGCCCGCTGCACGGAGCCCCTAGGGCTGCCTGCACTTACATGAGCTGTTCAGACACCATGGACACTAAGGGTATTTGAGTGGCTGAAAGATTGAAGATGATTCTACAGGATGGCAGCAGAACCAGGACCAGGACCAGGGGAGCACCACCAAGGAAGACCTGGACACAGCCACCTGGGGGCAGGAACCACACCTACTTCACTTTATGAGAAACAAATTCACTCGTCCAAACCCAAAGAATGGACTCAGAGACCCGGAGAACTGCAAAAGTGAGAATCTTAATGACAGTCTTGCAAGATCGGGTATCTGACAGACAGGCGCACCCAGCACAGTTTCAACAAGCAAGTTATCCCCTAGTGCACAGGCCCCTCCCCCAGTTCCTCAAATGCCAAGTACTATGGGGTCACAGTCTTCCTGGACGTCACCTATTGGTTGTTGGGTAGGGGTTTTAGGCATTTTCTTTAGAGTGGTCGTGCTGCATCTTGTTGCAGCCACAATGCATTGCAATCCTAGTTAGCTCAAGGGCTCCTCAAGTATTTGACTTATGACCTAAGTAACTGGGCAGGCTGATAAGAACAGACAAAGTGAGCTATTTTGCAGGCTAGTAAACTTTCATCTTAAACTAAACTTCTTTGGTTCTGGTGAGGGCAATTAAGGGGGCGAGGGGTGACAAACAGGCATCGGCTCTCCAAGCAGGGGCCTAGTGTATCCTGTTTCTTCTGTAGTTTGCTGACCTAAACTGATTCAAGGCACTATGTCTTGGAAATGAACCACTATATACATTATTTACTTCAAGTTCATCATCATGTTCCCAGCGCTCAGCATAGTGTGGGAAACAGAGACAAGAGACAGCAATGGAGCCCTCAATGCTCTAACGGCCCCCAGATCGCTGTGTAAACTCCTCCTGCCCATCTGCCCTGATGTGGAGAGTGCCTGGCAGAGCTGTGTCGGGACTGGAATTTAGTGAGCAGGTCCATGGCGTCCCCGCTCTTTTAGTGGAAGAAACCGCACCAGGACGACTATCTTTAGAGCTTCCCAAACCACACTGTCACTCTGCCTTCTGTTTAAAATCTCTTGAAATTCACACCGCAATGGCACAGTCCCTCAGTTCTCTCCAAAAAAACTGGGGTACTTAGCCCCCAGTGATGGCAAGTGAAGAAGACTCCACCGTGTTCATGGGCAAATTATCCAAGCATTTATCAACCCCTAGCTTGGAAATTCTTTGGCTGACGAGTTTCTGCCCCCTGGTCTGTCCACGTTAGGAGAGGACTGGGCGGGGGCTTGGCCAAGGTGAAGTAGCTCCAGGAACGCTCGCAGAGACAAATCCTTTGCCCTTTTCTGTCCTCTCTCCTGCCAACACCCCGCATGGGTATTTTGCTGAGGAATGAGCGTGCCTCCACCAGCACGGGGATGTCCAGCATCTGTCGGCACACATTTTCCGAGTGCTCCCCGTCCCTCCCTGGTTCCAGAGTGGATCATACAAAGCACAGAAAACCCTCTCTGTCTCAAGACAGTGTAGCTAGCAAGTCAAAACTAGCACCACTCATTAGATAGTGAGCAATTCAGTGCTAATTGACAGTAAATGGGTAAAAAAAAAGTTCACAATCATATTTTTAAAGTAGTTTTTATGAAAGTATAATATTCATACAAAATCATAAATGTACCAATCATAAATGTACAGCTCATTGAATTTTCACAAAATGTTTACACCCAGATCAAGAAGAGAAAATTATCAGAACCTACCAGCACCACCCCTCCCATGCAAGGATCCCACTGTCCTGGCTTCCAGCACCACAGCCTAGTTCTGTCTGTTTTTGAACGTAGTGTAGCTGGAATCGTAGAATGTGAATGCCCTTCCTCCTGGCTTCTTCCACCCAACATTACGCTGGTGAACTCACGGGTGCTGGGGCTTACTCATCACCGTAGATGTGTGGTATCCATTTATCCATGCTGCCCCATTGGTGGGCATTTGCCATTTCTCCCATTTGGGACTATTACAAACAGCTCTGCCCTGGAGGGCTTCGCAGCCACACATTCCCATGCCTGTTGCATGACTGTCCAACCAAGGACTTGCTGGGTGCAGGGGGCACCTGTGGTCAGCTCTTGTGGATATCCCCAGCAGGTGCCCAGAGTGGTTGCCTCATGGTTCTATTTAATGATCCTTATGACTTCAAAATTAAATAAAACTACCACCCAGGAGGGAAAACACACTACTACGGAGCACCTCATGTATCCTGGCATGAGACACAGCTCTCACCAGAGGATGGCATTGAGTAAAGGAAAGGAAAGCAGCCATGCAGTCACAGGTGCCCTTGAATTTCCCCTGGGAAGTCACTCGGGGAGGGGGGGAGCGGGGAGACTGAAACTTCAGCTTTCAATAGACACAGCTGTGAAGACGATCCCATGTCCAGGAATCCTGGAGTGCCCCCAGAACATCTCTCATCATTAAGAAGGCAATGACAGGCTTCCATGCGGAGGCTGCCAATAGCCAGGAGGGAAGGCTGTCTGGGCTCACGCTTGCCAGGCTGGGCGTTGGTCCACTCCCCACTGTTGTTTACATTGTTTATCATTCATTCTCATTCTCTCTCTCTCTCTCTCTCTCTCTCTCATTTCTCTTTCCCCGACTCTCTCTTCCCATCCCCACAACTAGTGTCATTGTATTTATAAAAGTCAAATAAGGTGACTCCATTTTATCATCCTTTTTTTCAAAGCTGATGCAGCTAAGGCTCAGAGAGGCTAAGCAGTTAGCCCAAGGTCACAGAGCATTCACACACACACAACTCCCTGGCGCCTACATCTGATCTTTCAGCTGTACCATCTCTCTACAAAGCCACCAGGATCATATAATAAAGAATGTAAAGAGACTCTCTTCCTACCAGAAAGTCCCTTATATGTGAGCAAACCCCTAGGACACCAGAAGGACTCTGTGAGATTTGCGTAGAAATCCCCTGATATTTCAGTTCTCCCAGTGAGTGGACACAATTTCTCATCAGGAGGCTTCGATGTCTCTAAATTCGTCCCCAGTGTTCTGAAAGGGGTAGATAACGCTTAGGAGTGACCAGCCAATTGTTAAAGAAGATTTCAGTCGAGGCTTTGCTTGTGAAGGTGCACTGCTCACAACTTAGCTTCCCCTGTATGGTTCACAAATGTGAAGGACCAAGCAGAGCATTTATGAGTACCAAGGCTGTGGCTCACTCTCAGGTCAGAGTTTTAATTGTCCACTGTCTGCATCTGAGTAAAGATGCATCCGTCAGTCCTAACATGGAACCCAGAGTAGAGTCTTTCTGCCCTGAGTAGGTCTTGATCCAGAGATCCAGTAAGGGCCCCTAGAAACAAGCATGAATGCCCCGTTCCTTCCAACCTCCCCAGAAGCAGAGAGAGGGCACGTAGCTGGACTGGGTTGCCTTAGCTAAGCTGTGGCTCATGGATGGGGTGCCTGCTGGCTGCCTCAACCAGTAAGGCAGGGGCTGCTGTTCCTGAAAAGCATGGTCCTCTCCTCTGGCAAGTCCACCATCATATTCCAACAGGGTAAGCACAGTGGCACGCAGGGAGGGGAATAACCCGGTATCACAGGCAGCCCCAAAGAAAGGGCAGTGGGACGAGTGAGTGTGGTCTCCAGTTTTCTCACTGGAAGCCTATAGGCCTTCCAGGGCTGGGCTACCTGGAAGTACCAGACCTTTTAGTTTACATCACTAAAAACCAACCACATTCTTACATCTCAAAGAACTTGCACTTAAATCAAACTGCCAAAATATAATCAAGTTGCATGACTCTGATTTTAATTTAAGGCCTAAATTTCTCCAGTAGTGTAGGGAACACTCAGGTGGCCAGTGTTGGGAGCCATATCACCAAGAGGCATTTGCTTGGGAAGCCAAAGTCCCCCAAAAGGAATTGGACCTGGAGAACCTTACCAATATGTCATCAGTAACATTAACTGCCCCTTGATTAACCTTTTCCTCTTTGTAATTATTTTTCCTCCACGACTCCTGTGACATTCTTTCCAATGATTTTGAAGACAAAGGAAAGTGTGCTGCCAAGCCCTCTACAGGCTTCCTTGGGCATAGACAGGCCACATAACATTTACTGCAACTTTAAGAAATTGTTTAATAGGAAAGGAATCTTCCTAAAAGCATTTTCTGATCATCATTAAAGAATTCAATCCCCTCTTTTAGCTTAGAGATAAATAAAGTCCTGATTACTGGAACAAAGTACCTTGAGAATTTCCCATTTATTCCCCGATGATATAATCCTCATGCCAATAAATTGACCATGTGATGTGCATGCTCCTGTAATGCCACGTGTTAATGTCAGGGAATAAATTCACAATCTGATTTGACTTTTTTTGGCGGGGGGAGAACCTGAAACAACATAATACAGACACATAATCAGCAGACACAAAATAAGCTGCTCATCCGATTTCACACACACTGACAACCAAACCTCACTTCTGAAATCACCATAATTACTTTTTCAAATAATTCATTTTTAATGATCATAAAAGTCTGCATTCCTGTTGTGGAAAATATAGGAAATAAGAAAATAACAATCACCACTAAGCCTATGATCCACAAATAAGCCCTGTTAACATTTTTGGTCTATTGTATTTTAATACTTTTCAAAACATACATAATTTTACAACCCAATATCACATTGTAGATGCGACTTGTACTGATTTTTTTTTCACTTTGCATGCAACATCGTGAAAGTATGTCAAAATGTGGAAGGATATATGCTAAGGTGTTAGTGATAACCTCTGGGTGTTATTTTCTTATTTTCTTTACGCTTTATTGCCTATATTTTCTAATTTTCTATAATGCACATTCATTATTATGAAAAGATTATTTTTAAATTCAGAAAGATTATTTTCCATGGCTGCATACCATTACATCTTATGGATGTACCCTGATCTACTTAATCTTTATCAAAATGGTGGACAGCTGCCCTTTCCAAGGTCTTGGGATGTGTTCATGTGGTTACATGTTTTTGTGAAATTTGCAAGAGTAAACTATAACCACAGTTATTTGAGACCATTCTAACTTCCCTCCTGCACATCTTTGCTGTCAGGTTGTACTGGGAGGAAGTCGAATTGAGGGCGCTTATGGGACTCACCATCATTTCTCATTGTACCTGTTACTGCAGCCACCTTAGCATGGGGATGCTTTCAGGATGCTCCCAATGTCAGCAAATCCATGAGGATTTAAGGGGATTCTAGGAAGATGGCAGCAGTGACATGGGTTTTGAATCTCCTTGAATCCTACACAAAAATAACATGGAAATTAGATAGTAAAACCAAAAACACATGGACAAATTCACAACAAAACTAGATGATACAGTCCCCACCCCCTAGGCCCTACATACAAGCAAGTGGGGGCGACCACCATGGCCACAGCCCTGTGTGATACCAGCATCTGTGTGGAGGGAGAAGAGGGAAGCAAGGGAAACCTGGAAAAAGGATGACTTGAGAAAGAATTCAGGACAAATTAAAATCATCTCAGAAATGAGGGCTAAACACAAGAGCAAATAACAGGCAGTCAATGCACTGAGAGAAATAGGAGGAATTTGTTTTAGCTGTTAAGGACATAAAGGAAAAAATAAAAAGGACTTTTAAGGAAATGACAAGTAGGCAGAAATGATTCAGCATATAGGTAATAAAGTCTCTAGACAAAAAACCCGAAGTAAAATAGCAGAACAAATACTCAACTCTGCAATGGCAAAAAAATAAAATAAAATAAAATAAATAACTTTCCCATAATTTAGAATTCAGAAAACAACAAAAAAGAGTTGAAACTACATTCTGAAAGAGCACAGTGAGCACCTGAGAATATCAACCCAAAAGGACCAGCACCAAGACATAGGCTAGGAAAACTACTGAACTCTAAAGACAGGTAAATATTTCCTTTGCGAATCTGGGTGGAACAGACATGAACGAACATAAAATCAAAGGGAGAGAAAATCTGATTACCATTCACGTGGAGAGCAACACTTACTCCAAAAGGAGATGGAGGAATCAATTCTGCAACCCAAGGAGCTGCTCTCGGTCAGTGCCATGGGGCTGCGTCTGTGCAGGGGGCACAGGAAGGCCTGGGCACCCATGTGTGGCAGCGTGATAAGGCCCAGAAGGGAACATCACACCCAGCCTAGACTGGCATTGAGCCACCAGTTGGACACCCGCATGGGAGCGTAAGCCAACAGGGAATCCTCTAGGAGGAGTGGGCCGAGCCACACAAGTGCAGGGAGGAGAGAGGAGGGAGGAGGGAGAGCCACATTGTGTCATGCTGGAGTGAGTAGGTTTGTCGGGACTCAAATGGGCCTTTTCTCCCAAAGCACAAGCATTCAGGACAACCATCACCAAGTTCAGCTGCAGTCCTAGCACCCTACTGCTGTCTGTTTTCACAGGAGCACCAGTCCAAGAAGTGCATCAAGGCACATGTACATAGAACTGTGACATGCAGTTTGGCTTTGGAAATCTTGAGCAATGCACCATGCCCAGGAAAACCATAGATGTCCTTGACTGTCCTGTACCAGAATGACCAAATCATCGCTGCATCTGCACAGTCCCAGAAATAAAACCACCAACCTAGTTTTCAGCCAGCTCAGTTTTTAAGTTAGTAAATGTACAGTTGTAAAGTTCAAAGTCATGAAAAACAAGGAAAGACTGAGTGACAAATGAAAGATTGAGAGAGACACGATGACTGAATACTGCAGGGCAACCTGGATTCAATTCTGAAATAGAAAAATTACATTGGTGGAAAAACTGGTGAAACCCAACTGAAGTGTGTCATTTAGTAAATGGCATTGCACAAGGGTGAATTCTTAGTTTTGATCAATGTCACATAGCTATGTAAGTTGCTAACATTTGGGGAAACTGGGTAAAGGGTATTTGGGAACTTTGTACTACGCCTGCAACTCAGCTATAAATCTAAAATTATTTCAAAATATCAAGTTTAAAAAATAGTTAACACTTTGCAATAGTAGCACAGAAGAAAACAACTAGTTATTTGGCTGAATCAGTTTCTTTTTTACCTTTTCGATGGTCCCTAGAACATCACAAGGTACTGTGGGTGGGTCCCAAGTGTTCTGCCCCTGTGTTGAGGTCAGAGCTCTCCCTGGACTTGCCACCATGATCCCCTTAGCAAGGAACTGCTGGGGATGCCCAGGAGCTCTGGTACTGGTCCCTACTGTGGCCATGAACCCCCACATGGAGAGAAGAAGTCAGTGGGTGACACCTTCCTGGACTTTCCCTATGCCTGTCCAGCCACTGTCCTCGACAGTTTTGCTCTCTGACTACAACTGGATGTGGGGATGTTGTTGATGCACTTGAAGGGCTGATGCCTTGCCCATCCTTTCTCACCCTGCAGCACAGTGCTGATGCAGCTAAGACCATGGCCCTGCCTTGCATGCCCACAAAACCACACCCACACCGTCCCGGAAGGTCTCCCTTAGTCTGGCACCAATGCAAACAGCTCAGCACTGTCATCACGTCCTGGGCCTCCGACTCTGCCCCATTTGCTAACCCAGACCCTTGCCACGTCTTTTGGCTCCAGTCCTCAGAGAGCAGAGCCTGACCCCAGCCAGATGCAGGCTGTCAATCCCGGAGGGAACCCAGGGGCAGGAGTAAGGCTGGGGAGGCAGAGCTGACAGAGGTGGGGTGGGATATTGAGTCAGCTCCTCTTTCTGCCTTTGGGAGTGTGTCTGAGAACAGTCCTGGGGAGGAAGGGGAGCATTTCCCCATTGGCCCCCGTGCATCGCTTGTCCAGGACCCTGTGCGCTGGCTTGCCACCGGCAATGCACACTCCATGACCAGGGAGCCCCACGCAGGAAGGCAGAGGCCATGCCAGGCCACATTACCCCTGGGCAAAGCTCTCAGAATCCTGCCAGCATGCAAGAAGAAACTGAGAGGATGGGCAGTGGGGAAGGCAGGGTCCAGGGCAGCTGCCCCATCCTCCCAACAGAGCAACTGCGAGTTTCTGAGGCATTCTCTGCCCAGGAACCCAGCCAAACCCACATGAGGGCAGGTGGGAGGGCCAAGGGGCTAACACCCCCGGGGCAGCCTCAGCCGCTTAGTGTTAGTGGATCAAGACCCCAGCTTCCCCCACCTGCCAGGTAAGACAATGCTGAGGTATGGTCCGCACATGGTCATGGGGGTCCCTAGCAGGTGTGAGCCCCTGCTGCCCACAGTGGAAACCTGTGTCAATGAACACTCCCCAGCTAGCTTCCCTCCCTCTCACATCCCCTCCCCACAGCTGCCTTCCAGGACCACATTCACCACTTGCACCCAATCCTACCCATAGGGATTGCTTTCAGAGAATCCATTTAAAACTGACTAAGTGGGCTTTGGAACCCTGCACTGTCTGATTCAGACCCAAAACGTTTAAACACAATGCTACTACCCTCAGTTGTTGGGAATGTTGGGTTATTCGTGGGTTCCATTTGGATACTGGCCCTGTGACGGCCACAGGACACGGGATGCCACCCATCCACTGATGCCACCTTTCTACCTCCTGCCCCAACAACGCCTCAGCAAAATGGGCACCAGAGCCTCTGGGCACGTTCCGTGCTTCTCCAGATCCAGGGACCACGGAGGAGGGAGACTGTCTTCAGCTCTCTGCTCTGCAGCTTTAGATCCTGCATGCCACACACCTTCCCTGTGGCTCCAGACCCCTCCACGGGTTTATCTCCCCCAAGGAAAAATCATCACCGGGTTCTTCCTTTTACACGCACTGGCTGCAGCCACAGCCTGGGGGGACCAGGGCTGGACGGCGCCACAGGCAGGAGAGGGCCCGGACTCCCGAGTCACCTCCCGAGTCACCGTGGGAGGCTAATCAGGCCGCGCTGACCTTCGCCTCCAGCACAGCCTCCGCTTCACTCCCTTCAGGGGCCTGGGCATCATCTCTGGGCCTGGGCACACCCTAGGACAGTCAGAGGCAGCGGCTTCCATGCGCCTCCCTCCCTCGGGCCTCACCCCCTTAGTTCTCTCACTCCAAAACCTCCCGGACCCACCACTAAAAACCCTTCCTTTAAATCACCGGGGGGAAACGATGCGGCTGTTGTGGTGGTGGGTCATTTGGTTTCGGGTCGCGTGACCTCAGTGAGTGTGTCCCCATGGGGGAGCCGAGAGCGCTGATGTGCCCCCCGGATGCGGGAGAGTCCACTCCAGGATCCTTGCTCCTGGAAAACCGCGTCCTCAGTGAGGGTGCAGCCCAAGCCCCTCCAGTTGGGGGCTGGCGGGGGAGGGAAGGCACTGGAGGAAGAGGCTCCGAGGTGAGTCCGCAAAGCCAGGCTGCCAGGCTAACCACGCCCAGCTTCCGCTAGACACCGACTAGGCTGCAGAGACGCTTCCAGAACATCATGTGGGTGCGCCGGCCGGCCCTGGGTGTCTGGGTCGAGGCCCCTCCAAGCCCACCTGGGAGAGCACTCCCACCTCCCACTACCCGGGGCGCCCACCACCCCGGCCTCCGCCGTCGCTCCGCGACAGCACCCCCAGGGCCTGGCGTCCTGGGCCTCCGACTCTGCCCCGTTTGCTAACCCGGACCCTCGCCGCATATTCCGGCTCCAGTATCCCTGGGAACCTCCTCCTTTTCATCGCTTCGACAAGACCTTCTGAGGCCACATCTCCAGGCAGCATCTCTCTGTCCCCGCTTTGTTTGGCTCTCAAAATTGTGCTGTGCTCCCCCATCTCCAACAGCGTTACGTTGATTTTCGAGCTCTTCCATGCTCTCCCTGGCTCTTTGCTGGCGTCACTCGGTTTTCCGCGCATCCCCGTGCGCACGTGTTAGCTGTGCCAGCCCGGTGCGAGCTGCTGTTAGGATCGGTAGATTACAGCGAAGCTGCAGTCAGCAGCTCCTCTGCCTGGCCCTGCATACCGTGAGACTCCAGGCAGTGCCCGGGACCGCCTGGGGAACAGAGGAGGGAAAAGTCAAACCCTGCAGAGGAAGGACGAGAGCTGGCAGCCAGGTCGGCTGCAAAAGGAGAGAGAGGTGGGCAGTCCAGGCCTGGGATGAGCCAGCCTAAGCTCGAATCGCTGTGTCAATGGGCTGGTCACTTAGCCCTTTTAAGCCTCAGTTTCCTCATCTCTAAAATGTGGATAATAACAGGATCCTCACAGGGCGTCCAGAGATGGAGGCTGTGCGATGAACCCAGCCCAGGCCTGTGGAGTTTTCTGTGCTCCCTGCTGTTGCTGTTGTCATCATTAGCCACCGTTTTGCAAGTCTCGGAAGCCTCTTAGACAGAAAACCAGCTGTTCTTGATGACCACTTGTGAAAGGAGAAGCAGATTTTTTCATCAGAATGATTCAAAGAACTTTCTCCCAGCAACAGTTGTTAAATCCAGGCCTTGGAATTTCTCCGAAAGAGAATTCTGCTGCGTGCCGTGCCTCACACCCAAATCCCAGCACTTTGGGAAGCCGAGGTGGGAGGATTACTTGAGGCCAGGAGTTCAAGACCTGCCTGGGCAACATAGTGAGCCCTGTATCTACAAAAAAATTTAAAAAAAAAAAAAATTAGCAGAGTAAGGTAGCGCATGCCTGTAGCCCCAGCTACTCAGGAGGCTAAGGCAAGAGGATTGCTTACGCCTAGGAGGTCAAGGCTGCAGTGAGCTATGATTGCACCACTGCACTGCAGCTCGACAACAGAGTGAGACCCCGTCTGTAAAGAAAACAGTAAGTACAAATAAATAAAAGAGGATTCAGTATCATCAGGCTTGAGTGGTTCCTGAGAGAGAAAAGACCTAGATCATTCCTTAAGTTCCCCCTGGAGCCCCAATATCTTGATTCTGTGACTCTTCACATCTCCCTAATTAAATTGTCTGGTTTAATCCTCTCCTTGAGTCCTCTCCTCGGCCTCTGTCCTCCCCAGCCTTGCATCCATTCCATGCTCACCTTCCGTGCTGGGGATGACTTACTAACTGCCGGCTTGCAGATTCACAACTACTCAACAATATGCTGCACAGACAGACTGCCTTGCTCCATGGACACCCTCCTTTGTGCAAAGACCAACTGCTTATGGGCAGTTGGAATGTCTTCTAAGCAGACAAAAGGACTGCTCAAGTGTGCAACTATTTGGGGGCAGTGGCCACTCCCTCCACGGGTGGTTAAGGGCTGTGCTGCCTGGAGCCAGCTGCTGAGTCCTGGAGAAGAATAGAGCAGGCATGTGGACGCCACAAAAGCTGCCCAGCCCTGTGCCCCAGGCCAGCCCAGGACGCAGCACATCGTCAACATATGGGTCCCTGGGGGGTGTTCCCCTCATTTAACAATCATGACTTCCCCCTTCAGGAGACAACAAGATTTGGAAACCTTAAATGGGCTGTATGACTAAATTAAATTCCCAAGGCAGCCAGAACCAAGACCCTAATTGCCTTGGCTCATGGTTCTTACCCTCCATGAGACAGATTGGCTCATTTTTCAGGCGACTAATTATTAATTTGAAGCCATGAATAGAAAGAGATGGGAAGGACCTGTCACCTCCCGCTTGGTGAATGCTAAAGCTTTGTCATTTGCAGGCACAGGAGAGTGCTGGCAGGCCTTTGAGTGAGCCAGGCGACAAGTCAGGGGTCCCATATGTACAAACTGCATCCTGGCATTGCTTCTGCTCTGTGCAACGTGGTGGGAGCCCACTTAGAATCAACTGCCAACATCAGAGCTCATGGGACACAAGGGCCATGTTATCTGAGGCCTCAACAAATTCAGACTTCGGAGAGATCTCCAAAGTTCGTATAAAAGTCTCCGCTGGTATAAAACAGTGTAATTCTGAGTTACACTGTCAGAATTTTAAAATGTTAAAGTTCTTTATACAATTTTAAACTTGTGTCCTAGCCAGGAGCAGTGGCTCACACTTGTAATCCCAGCACTTTGGGAGGCCAAGGTGGGCGGATCACCTGAGGTCAGGAGTTCAAGACCAGCCTGGCCTATATGGTGAAATCCCCGCCTCTACTAAAAATACAAAAATTAGCTAGGCATGGTGGCAGGCACCTGTAATCCCAGCTACTCAAGAGGTTGAGGCAGGAGAATTGCTTGAACCCAGGAGGTGGAGGTTTCAATGAGCCAAGATCGCACCACTGCACTCTAGCTTGGGTGACAGA
This sequence comes from Macaca nemestrina, assembly GCF_043159975.1. NCBI lineage: Eukaryota > Metazoa > Chordata > Mammalia > Primates > Cercopithecidae > Macaca > Macaca nemestrina. Next base: position 58,673,584 of record NC_092139.1, read on the forward strand.
GTGAGACTCTGTCCCAAAAAAAAAAAAAAAAAATTGGGGGAGCGCCCAAGATGGCCGAATAGGAACAGCTCCTGCCTCCAGCTCCCAGCGTGAGCGACACAGAAGATGGGTGATTTCTGCATTTTCAACTTACGTACTGGGTTCATCTCACTGGGGCATGTCGGACAGTCAGTGCTGGTCAGCGGATGCAGCCCGACCAGCAAGAGCTGAAGCAGGGCGAGGCATCACCTCACCTGGGAAGCGCATGGGGGAAGGGAATTCCTTTTCCTAGCCAAGGGAAACTGAGACACACAACACCTGGAAAATTGGGTAACTCCCACTCTAATACTGCATTTTGCCAAAGGTCTTAGCAAACGGCACACTAGGAGATTATATCCCACACCTGGCCCAGAGGGTCCCACACCCACGAAGCCTCCCCCATTGCTAGCACAGCAGTCTGAGATCTAACTGCAAGGCAGCAGCGAGGCTGGGTGGGGGGCACCCACCATTGCTGAGCCTTAAGTAGGTAAACAAAGCTGCCAGGAAGCTCGAATTGGATGGGGCCCACCACAGCTCAAGGACGCCTGCCTGCCTCTGTAGATTCCACCTCTGGGGACAGGGCATAGCTAAACAAAAAGCAGCAGAAACCTCTGCAGATGTAAAAGTCCCTGTCTGACAGCTTTGAAGAGAGCAGTGGTTCTCCCAGCACGGAGGCTGAGATCTGAGAATGGACAGACTGCCTGCTCAACTGGGTCCCTGACCCCTGAGTAGCCTAACTGGGAGATATCCTCCACTAGGTGCACCTCACACAGCTAGGTACACCTCTGAGATGAAGCTTCCAGAGCAAGAATCAGACAGCAACACTTACTCTTCAGCAATATTCTATCTTCTGCAGCCTCCGCTGCTGATACCCAGGCAAACAGGGTCTGGAGTGGACCTCAAGCAAACTCCAAAAGACCTGCAGCTGAGGGTCCTGACTGTTAGAAGGAAAACTAACAAACAGAAAGGACAACCACATCAAAACCCCATCATTACGTCATCATCATCAAAGACCAAAGGCAGATAAAACCACAAAGATGGGGAAAAAGCAGTGCAGAAAAGCTGGAAATTCAAAAAATCAGGGCGCACCTCCCCCTCCAAAGGAATGCAGCTCATTGCCAGCAATGGAACAAAGCTGGATGGAGAATGACTTTGACGAGTTGAGAGAAGAAGGCTTCAGTCGATCAAGCTTCTCAGAGCTAAAGGAGGAACTACGTACCCAGTGCAAAGAAACTAAAAACCTTGAGAAAAGAATGGATGAATGGATAACTAGAATAATAAATGCAGAGAAGACCATAAACAAACTGATAGAGATGAAAACCATGACAAAGAACTACGTGAAAAATGCACAAGCTTCAGTAACCGACTTGATCAACTGGAAGAAAGAGTATCAGTGATTGAAGATCAAATGAATGAAATGAAATGAGTAGAGAAGTATAGAGAAAAAAGAGTGGAAAGAAATGAACAAAGCCCCCAAGAAATATGGGATTATGTGAAAAGACCAAATCTACGTCTGACTGGTGTGCCTGAAAGTGATGGGGAAAATGGGACCAAGTTGGAAGACACTCTGCAGGATATCATCCAGGAGAACTTCCCCAACCTAGTAAGGCAGGCCAACATTCAAATTCAGGAAATACAGAGAATGCCATAAAGACACTCCTCGAGAAGAGCAACTCCAAGACACAAAATTGTCAGATTCACCAAAGTTGAAATGAAGGAAAAAATGTTAAGGGCAGCCAGAGAGAAAGGTCGGGTTACCCACAAAGGGAAGCCCATCAGACTAACAGCAGATCTCTTGGCAGAAACTCTCCAAGCCAGAAGAGAGTGGGGGCCAATATTCAACATTACTAAAGAAAAGAATTTTCACCCAGAATTTCATATTCAGTCAAACTAAGTTTCATAAGTGAAGGAGAAATAAAACCCTTTACAGATAAGCAAATGCTTAGAGATTTTGTCACCACCAGGCCTACCCTACAAGAGATCCTGAAGGAAGCACTAAACATGGAAAGGAACAACTGGTACCAGCCATTGCAAAAACATGCCAAAATGTAAAGACCATCGATGCTAGGAAGAAACTGCATCAACTAACGAGCAAACTAACCAGCTAATATCATAATGGCAAGATCAAGTTCACACATAACAATATTAACCTTAAATGTAAAGGGACTAAATGGTCCAATTAAAAGACACAGACTGGAAAATTGGATAAAGAGTCAAGACCCATCAGTCTGCTGTATTCAGGAGACCCATCTCACATGCAGAGACACACATAGGCTCAAAATAAAGGGATGGAGGAAGATTTACCAAGCAAATGGAAAACAAAAAAGCAGGCGTTGCAATGCTAGTCTCTGATAAAACAGACTTTAAACCAACAAAGATCAAAAGAGACAAAGAAGGCCATTACATAGTGGTAAAGGGATCAATTCAACAAGAAGAGCTAACTATCCTAAACATATATGCACCCAATACAGGAGCACCCGGATTCATAAAGCAAGTCCTTAGAGACTTACAAAGAGACTTAGACCCCCATACAATAATAATGGGAGACTTTAACACCCCACTGTCAACATGAGACAGATCAACGAGACAGAAAGTTAACAAGGATATCCAGGAATTGAACTCAACTCTGCAGCAAGCAGACCTAATAGACATCTACAGAACTCTCCACCCCAAATCAACAGAATATACATTCTTCTCAGCACCACATCGTACTTACTCCAAAATTGACCACGTAATTGGAAGTAAAGCACTCCTCAGCAAATGTACAAGAACAGAAATTATAACAAACTGTCTCTCAGACCACAGTGTAATCAAACTAGAACTCAGGAATAAGAAACTCAATCAAAACCACTCAATTACATGGAAATGAACAACTTGCTTCTGCATGACTACTGGGTACATAACGAAATGAAGGCAGAAATAAAGATGTTCTTTGAAACCAATGAGAACAAAGATACAACATACCAGAATCTCTGGGACACATTTAAAGCAGTGTGTAGAGGGAAATTTATAGCACTAAATGCCCACAAGAGAAAGCAGGAATGATCTAAAATTGACACCGTAACATCACAATTAAAAGAATTAGAGAAGCAAGAGCAAACACATTCAAAAGCTAGCAGAAGGCAAGAAATAACTAAGATCAGAGCAGAACTGAAGGAGATAGAGACACAAAAAACCCTTCAAAAAATCAACGAATCCAGGAGCTGGTTTTTTGAAAAGATCAACAAAATTGATAGGCCTCTAGCAAGACTAATAAAGAAGAAAAGAGAGAAGAATCAAATAGTTGCAATAAAAAATGATAAAGGGGATATCACCACTGACCCCACAGAAATACAAACTACCATCAGAGAATACTATGAACACCTCTATGCAAATAAACTAGAAAACCTAGAAGAAATGGATAATTTCCTGGACACTTACACTCTCCCAACACTAAACCAGGAAGAAGTTGAATCCCTGAATAGACCAATAGCAGGCTCTGAAATTAAGGCAATAATTAATAGCCTACCAACCAAAATAAGTCCAGGACCAGATGAATTCACAGCTGACTTCTACCAGAGGTACAAGAAGGAGTTGGTACCATTCCTTCTGAAACTATTCCAATCAATAGAAAAAGAGGGAAACCTCCCTAACTCATTTTATGAGGCCAACATCATCCTGATACCAAAATCTGGCAGAGACACAACAAAAAAAGAGAAATTCAGACCAATATCCCTGATGAACATTGATGCAAAAATCCTCAATAAAATACTGGCAAACCAAATCCAGCAGCACATCAAAAAGCTTATCCACCATGATCAAGTAGGCTTTATCTCTGGGATGCAAAACTGGTTTGACATATGCAAATCAATAAATGTAATCCAGAACCAATGACAAAAACCACATGATTATCTCAATAGATGCACAAAAGGCCTTTGACAAAATTCAACAGCCCTTCATACTAAAAACTCTCAATAAATTTGGTATTGATGGAACATATCTCAAAATATTAAGAGCTATTTATGACAAACCCACAGCCAATATCATACTGAATGGGCAAAAACTGCAAGCATTCCCTTTGAAAACTGGCACAAGACAGGGATGCCCTCTCTCACCATTCCTATTCAACATAGTGCTGGAAGTTCTGGCTAGGGCAATCAGGCAAGAGAGAGAAATAAAGGGTATTTGGTTAGGAAAAGAAGAAGTCAAATTGTCCCTGTTTGCAGATGATATGATTGTATATTTAGAAAACCCCATCATGTCAGCCCAAGATCTCCTTAAGCCGATAAGCAACTTCAGCAAAGTCTCAGGATACAAAATCAATGTGCAAAAATCACAAGCATCCTTACACACCAGTAACAGACAAACAGAGAGCCAAATCATGAATGAACTCCCATTCACAATAGCTTCAAAGAGAATAAAATACCTAGGAATCCAACTTACAAGGGAAGTAAAGGACCTCTTCAACGAGAACTACAAAACACTGCTCAAGGAAATAAAAGAGGACACAAACAAATGGAAGAACATACCATGCTCACAGATAGGAAGAATCAATATCATGAAAATGGCCATACTGCCCAAGGTAATTTATAGATTCAGTGCCATCCCCATTAAGCTACCAATGACTTTCTTCACAGAATTGGAAGAAACTGCTTTAAAGTTCACATGGAACCAAAAAAAACTCCGCATTGCCAAGACAATCCTAAGCCAAAAGAACAAAGCTGGAGGCATCACACTACCTGACTTCAAACTATACTACAAGGCTACAGTAACCAAAACAGCATGGTACTGGTAACAAAACAGAGATATAGACCAATGGAACAGAACAGAGCCCTCAGAAATAATACCACACATCTACAGCCATCTGATCTTTGACAAACCTGACAAAAGCAAGAAATGGGGAAAGGATTCCCTATTTAATAAATGGTGCTGGAAAAATTGGCTAGCCATAAGTAGAAAGCAGAAACTGGATCCTTTCCTTACTCCTTATATAAAAATTAATTCAAGATGGATTAGAGACTTAAATGTTAGACCTAAAACCATAAAAACCCTAGAAGAAAACCTAGGCAATACCATTCAGGACATAGACATGGGCAAGGACTTCATGTCTAAAACACCAAAAGCAATGGCAACAAAAGCCAAAATTGACAACTGGGATCTAATTAAACTAAAGAGCTTCTGCACAGCAAAAGAAACTACCATCAGAGTGAACAGGCAACCTATAGAATGGGAGAAAATTTTTGCAATCTACTCATCTGACAAAGGGCTAATATCCAGAACCTACAAAGAACTCAAACAAATTTACAAGAAAAAAACAAACAACCCCATCAAAAAGTGGGCAAAGGATATGAAAAGACACTTCTCAAAAGAATACTTTCATACAGCCAACAGACACATGAAAAAATGCTCATCATCACTGGCTATCAGAGAAATGCAAATCAAAACCACAATTAGATACCACTTCACACCGGTTAGAATGGCAATCATTAAAAAGTCAGGAGACAACAAGTGCTGGTGAGGATGTGGAGAAATAGGAACACTTTTACACTGTTGGTGGGACTGTAAACTAGTTCAACCATTGTGGAAAACAGTGTGGCGATTCCTCAAGGATCTAGAACTAGAAATACCATTTGACCCAGCCATCCCATTACTGGGTATATACCCAAAGGATTATAAATCATGCTGCTATAAAGACACATGCACACGTATGTTCATTGTGACACTATTCAAAATAGCAAAAACTTGGAATCAACCCAAATGTCCATCAGTGACAGACTGGATTAAGAAAATGTGGCACATATACACCATGGAATACTATGCAGCCATAAAAAAGGATGAGTTCATGTCCTTTGTAGAGACATGGATGCAGCTGGAAACCATCATTCTCAGCAAATTATCACAAGAACAGAAAACCAAACACCGCATGTTCTCACTCATAGGTGGGAATTGAACAATGAGATCACTTGGACACAGGAAGGGGAACATCACACACCGGGGCCTATTGTGGGGAGTGGGGAGTGGGGAGTGGGGAGTGATAGCATTAGGAGATATACCTAATGTAAATGACGAGTTAATAGGTGCAGCACACCAACATGGCACATGTATACACATGTAACAAACCTGCATGTTATGCACATGTACCCTAGAACTTAAAGTATAATAAAAAAAAAACAAAAAACTTGTGTCCCATGAATAAACCACACCTTTGACCCTAGTAATATTTTTAATAAACTCTACAATTATCTTGGGAATGGTACAACTTCTTTGCACTGTATTTTGGTATATTAAAGGCATTCATTACTCATTAAACACAAACAACTAGGCCAGGCATGGTGGCTCATGCCTGTAATCCCAGTCCTTTGGCTGAGGTGGGTGGATGACCTGAGGTCAGGAGTTTGAGACGGGCCTGGTCAATACGGTGAAACCCCATCTCTACTAAAAATACAAAAAAATTAGCCGGGCGTGGTGGCAGGCACCTGTAGTCCCAGCTGCTCTGGAGGCTGAGGTGGGAGAATGGCCTGAACCTGGGAGGCGGAACTTGCAGTGAGCCGAGATCAGGCCACTGCACTCCAGCCTGGGCAACAGAGCGAGACTCTGTCTCAAAAAAAAAAAAAAAATTATCCGGGCTTGGTGGTGCATGCCTGAGGCAGGAGAATCGCTTGAACCCAGGAGATGGAGGCCACAGTAAGCAGAGATCATGCCTTTGCACTCCAGCCTGGGCAAAAAGAGCAAAACTCCATGTCGAAAAAATAAATAAAATAAAATAAATGCAAACAACTAAAATTTACCATAACTTTTGGTAACTCATTTTCTCCCCAGCTTTCTATTATTTAAAGTTTCAAATATATAGAAGAATTGATAGTATTTACAATGAATCCCCATAGATCTACCACATACATTCTACAATTAATGCTATCAATTGTAAATCAAAGAACATGACTGAGGCAAGCCTCAATCATTTTAGGAAGTTGATTTGCCAAGGTTAGTGACATGCCCAGGAAAGACCATAGATCCACAGGAAAAATTGTGGTCCATACCTTTCCTGAAGAGGGTCTGGGGATGTCAATATTTAAAACGAAAAGAGTGGGTATTGGAGAAAGAGGAGGAAATTTTTTAAAGGTGTGGGTAGATAAGAGGCAAATGGTTGTATTCTTTTGAGCCTTTGATCAGCCTTACATGTGAGAGGAGGACAGAGAAACAGGCACTTATGCTTTCATGTAGCTCAGTGATTCTACATTTTTACATTAAATAAAATAGACATGGGGCAGAGGAAGTAATCAGATATGCATTTGTATCGGTGAGCAGCAAGACGAATTTGAGTTCTGTCCTTTGTACCACAGTCTATCACATTTTTCGTGCATTTCACATGAAGTTGCTGGCATCAGAGCGCTTTGCCTCTAAACACCTCAGCATGCATACCATTACCAGCCATGTTTATGGGGATTTGGGGGTAAAACTTATATAGAATGTCACATCCACTCCAAAGCTCACCTTCTGTGAGTTTGGACATGTGTACCCCTGTCAAGATGCACAGGATTCATGCCCTCAGAAGCCTGGCGTCCCTTCCCAGTCAATCCTGTCCCACCCCCAACTCATCCCCAGTCCAGCCCCACAGGCAACCACAGTTCATTTTTTTCACCATAGTTATAACTCATTTTTGCTATAATATTTATATCCCAATATACCTGGAACCTCAATAAGTAAAAGTGGTCCAGGGCCCTGTCATCTTCCATGAGGTCCAGAGAGCCTCCTTACTATTCTTCTTTTTTTTTTTTAATTGCCAAATCATCAATGTGCCCCTCCAGATCTGAGAAGGTGAAGGGCCAATTACAAAACACAAGCTGGCTTTAAGTCCATGAGTCTGCAAGATGTCTTTTTCTTTTCTGCAAACAGGGAATATTAAGCCTGGTTGCTTTGCCTGTTCTCATGGGACACTTTAAAACAAGCAAAGTGTACACTTTGTTGAAGAACACAGAGCTCTCGGAATCTTTTGAATTGGAAATACAATCTCAAAAAAGAAAAAACAGAATTAGAGATTGATGTAAAAATCCCATTTTTTAGGCAAAAATCAACAATGGATGCTAAAATTAATGGGTGGAAAGTTGAGTAAGAAGATATTTACCTAGTCTCAAAGTATCTCCAATGAGATACTTAGCAATTTCAAAAGGAAATATGGTAACATGGCAGTGGAGAGGCCTGGCAGACGCCGCCTAAACCAGGGATGAACTCCAGCATCATCAGTGATCGGACAAACTGAAACCCACGCCTTCTTGCAGGACGCGCAGAACAGGTACATCACTGCGGTGGTTTTTTTTTTTTTTTTTGAGACGGAGTCTGGCTCTGTTGCCCAGGCTGGAGTGCAGTGGCCGGATCTCAGCTCACTGCAAGCTCTGCCTCCCGGGTTTACGCCATTCTCCTGCCTCAGCCTCCCGAGTAGCTGGGACTACAGGCGCCTGCCACCTCGACCGGCTAGTTTTTTGTTTGTTTGTTTGTTTGTTTTGTATTTTTTTTAGTAGAGACGGGGTTTCACCGTGTTAGCCAGGATGGTCTCGATCTCCTGACCTCGTGATCCACCTGTCTTGGCCTCTCAAAGTGCTGGGATTACAAGCTTCAGCCACCGTGCCTGGCCGGTGGTATTCTTGATGAAACCACATCATCTGAATCTATCAGATGAACCCCAAATTAAGTGTCATTTAATAAAACAATTTACTCTCAAAAACAGTCAAGCTCATGGGAAAAAAAGACTGAAGAATTGTTTCATATTAAAGGAAATGAGAAATGACAGCTGATTGCAAGACATGATCAAAGACTCTTTTGCTATAAAGGACATTAAATGGAACAACAGCAAAATCTGATGAAGATACATAAATTATAAAGAGTATTATATCAAGGAGTGTTAATTTCCTAATTTTAATAACTGTACTGCTGTTGTGAAGAGAAGATACTTGTTATTTTATAACAGCTTTGCTGAGATATAATTTTTGTACCATAAAATTCATCCTATTAAAAATTCATTCCATGGTTTTAGCATATTCATAGTTACGGAATTATCACTTAGATTGTTTTAGAATATTTTCTTTGCTCCAAAAAGGAAACCATTAGCAGCCATTTAGCCACTGTTCCTTCCTTCCTCCTTCCAGCCTCTGGCAACCACGAATCTGCTTTTTATCTCTGTGGATTTGCCTATTTGAACAGTCCATGTAAATGGAAACATCCAGTATGTGGTCTTTGTGTCTGACTTCCCTCACTTAGCAGAATGTCTTCAAGGTTCATGCAGGTTGCAGCATGTCAGAATGTCACTCTTGTTGTGGCTGAGTAGTATTCCACTGTGTGGGTCTACCACCTTGTGTTTATCCATTTATCAGTGGACAGACATTTGGGTTGTGAATAGTGCTTTTAAGTTAGGGTCTTACTCTGTCACCCAGGCTAGAGTGCGGTGGTGCTATCTCAGCTCACTGCAGCCTTGATCTCCTGGGCTCGAGCAATCCTCCCATCTCAGCCTTCCAAGTAGCTGGGACTACAGGCATCCACCATCACGCCCTGCTAAATTTTGTGTTTTTTTTAGAGATGGGGTCTCACTGTGTATCCCAGGCTGGTCTTGAACTCCTGGCCTCAAGCAATCCTCCTGCCTTGGCCTCCCAAAGTATTGGGATTACAATAATGAACCACTGTGCAAGGCCTATTTTTAACTTTTTGAGGAATTCTCAAACTGTTTTCCAGAACAACTGCTCCATTTTACAATCCCACCAGCAATGCATGAGAGTTCTAATTTCTCTCTCTTTTTTTTTTTTTCAGACAGAGAGTCACTGTCACTCAGACTGGAGTGCAGTGGCATGATCTCGGCTCACTGAAGCCTCTTTCCCGGGTTGAAGTGATTCTCCTGCCTCAGCCTCCAGAGTAACTGGAATTACAGGCCTGTACCACCACACCTGGCTAATTTTTTTGTATTTTCAATAGAGATGGAGTTTCGACATGTTGGCCAGGGTGGTCTCGAACACCTGACTTCAAGTGATCCGCCCACCTTGGCCTACCAAAGTGCCAGGATCACAGGCTTGAGCCACTGCACCCGGATGAGCGTTCTAATTTCTTCACATCCTCACTAATACTTGTTTTCCTCTCCTTTGTTTAAATCAGAGACAACCTAATGAAAGTGAAGTGATATCTCATAGTTCTGATTTTCATTTCCATGATGTCTAATGATGTTGAGCATATTTTCATAGCTTTGTTGGCCCTTTGTATGTTTTCACTGGAGAAAAGTCTATTCAAGACTTTTCACCGTTTTTTAATTGGGTTGTTTAAGTTCTGAGAGTTATTTATATGTTCTGGAAAGTAAGCCCTTCTTACACATATAATTTGCAAATATTTTCTCTCATCCTGTAGATTTTCTTTTCACTTCTTGAAAGTGTTCTTTGATGCACAAAAGTTTTTAATTTTGATGGGTTGCAGTTTATCTAGCTTTTCTTTTGCCATCTGTGTCATAGCTATTGTCATAGCATTATATTGCCAAATTCAAAGTTATGAAGATTTATCCCTACATTTTTGTCCTAAAAGTTTTACAGTCTTAGCTCTGTGGTTAGGTCTTTGATCCACTTTGAGTTAATCTTTGTATACAGTATGCAGTATAGTCATTCTTTTGCATGTGGATATACAGTTGCCCCAGAATTATTTGTAGAAGAGACTTTTTTCCAATAAATGATCTTGGCACCCTTGTTGAAAATTAATTGAACATAGATGTATTGGTTTATTTCTGGACCCTCAGTTCCATTTCATTGGTCCATCGTTATGCCACAACCATGCTTCTTTGATTACTGTAGCTTTGTAGTCAAACTTTGAAATTGGAAAGTGTGTGTCTGCAAACTTTTTTTTTTTTTTTTCAAGATTGTTTTGGCTATTTGGGGTCTCTTGCAATTCCAGATGAATTTTAGAATCAGCTTTTTCATTTCTGCAAAAAAAAGACCATTGGAATTTTGAAAGGCATTGCAATGCATCTGTAGGTCACTTTCAGAGCACTGCCATTCTAACAATTCCACATCTCCCAATCCACAAACACAAAGTGGCTTCCCATTTGGGTCTTTTTAAGTTTCTTTCAGCAATGTTTTATAATTTTCAGTGCATAAATCTTGCACCTCTTGGTTTAAATTTGTTCCTATGTATTTTATTCTTTTTTGTGCTATTATAAATAGAATTGTTTTCTTTTTTTATTTTTTTTAATAGAGACAGGATCTTGCTCTGTTGCCCAGGCTGGAGTACAATGGTGATCCTAGCTCACTGTAGTCTCAAACTCCTGGGCTCAAGTGATCCTCCTACCTCAGCCTGCTGAGTAGCTGGGACTATAGGCAAACGCCACCACACCTGGCAATTTTTTTTAAGAGACTGGGTCTTGCTCTCTTGCCTAGGCTGGTTTTGTACTCCTGGCCTCAAGCAATCCTCCTACCTCAGTCTCCAGAAGTGCTGGGATTACAGGCATGAGCCACCACACTCAGACAAGATTGTTTTCTTAATTTATTTCTCAGGTTGTTCATTGCTAGTGTATAGAAGTACAACTAATTTAATGTATTGACCTTGTACACTGCAAATTTGCTGAACTTGTTTATTAGCACTAGTGGATTTTTTATGAATTCCTTAAATTTTTTTATATGTAAAATTATGTCATGTGCAATAGAGATAATTTTACTTCTTGCTTTCCAATTTAGATGCCTTTTTTTCTTGTCTAATTTCTTTGGCTAGGACTTCTAGTGCAATGTTGAATGGAAGTGGCAAAAGTGGGTATCCATTCCTTATTCCTGATTTTATAAGGAATGATGTCAGTCTTTCACCTTTGACTGGGATGTTAGTTGTGGGATTTTCACAAATGTTCTTTATTATATTGAAGAAGTTTCATTCTACTCCTAGTTTGTCAATTGCTTTTATCATAAAAAGGTGTTCAATTTTGTCAAATGCTTTTTCTGCATTGATGGAGGTGATCATGTTTCTTTCCTTCATTCTATCAATGTAGTATATACAACGGATTGATTTTCATATATTGAACCACTCTTGCATTCCTGGAATAAGTCCCACTTGGTTATGATGTGCACTTCTCTAAAAATGTTGAATTAGATTTGCTAGTTTTTTGTATTTATACTGTTATGGACTGAATTGTGTTCCCCCAAAATTTATAGATTAAATCTCTAACCCCTAATATGGCTGATTTAGAGATAGGGCCTTTAGAAGGTAATTAAGGTTAATAAGTTCATAAGGCCTAATTCAACAGGATTGGTGGCCTTAGAAGAAGAGGAAGAGAGAAATATCTCTCCCTCTCTCTTTCATCACATGCACTCAGAGCTAAGGCCATCTGAGTACTGCAGTGACAAGGTGGCCATCTGCAAATAAGGAAAGAGCCCCCTCCAGACAACCTCACTGGGCCTTCATCTGGGACTTCCAGCCTCCGGTACTATGAGAAATAAATGCCTGTTGTTTAAACCACCCAATCTATAGCATTTTGTTATGGCAACCCAACCTGACTAATATGTGTACTAACAAGGGATATGATCTATATTTTTCTTTTCTTGTGACGTCTGTATCTGACTTTGGTATCAGGATAATGCTGGCCTCAGATAATTAGTTAGAAAGCTTTCCCTCCTCTTCTATTTTTTGGAAGAGTTTGAGAAGGATTGTTGTTAATTCTTGTGTGAGCACTACTTTGCAATCCTTAATGACACACACGCAGATATTCACATAATAAATCTTAAAATATCTATGTATTGACAAAGTATTGAAATACATACATAAACTACCAGGTAAGACTGACAGTCTGAATATAGGGGTTCAGTATTTCATTTTCCTTAAACGATATCTTCTGTTTGGGAAAATAATTTTAGTGTTAAATTTGCAATAACATATTGTTTTTAATGTGTATGCCCAACAGTGATTTTTATATAGACAGTTTTCAATATTTCATTGTTTCTCAGCATACTCCAACTCATTAAATCTTTCCCAGTCTTCCTCCTGGGCATGCATATATGTCAACACCAGTTCATTTTCCCATCCAGGGTACTCATTGAGCCTTGTGTTTCAGGAAACTTTGACCTGAGTATAACATACCAAGGACAAAATCTCTGTGACAGGTGACACAAATAAATATCGAAAACTTAAATTCACCAGAACAGAGAACCACCACAGTCTCATGCTGGATGTCAAGAAAAGTGCCATGAATTTCATCACCAAGAAGGTGTCCTAGAAACATCAATAAAGCTCTTAATACTAAAAGAAAAAAAAATAATTTCTGCAGATTTCAAATACGATCTTTTCAGAATATACTTTCACTACTCAGCCTCCTGACATAACTGAGACTCCAGGTGCACACCACCACACTCAGTTGATATTTCTTACATTTTTTTTAGTGATGGGGTCTTGAAATGCCCAGGCTGGTCTGAAACTACTCGTGGAATCTAGCAATCCTCCCACCACGGCCTCCCAAAATGTTGGGATTACAGGTGTGAGCCTCCACCCAGCCAGAAGATACTTTTCCTACAAACTTTTGTTCATAGCTTATATGTCTGTTATACAACTAAAGTGAGAGTAAACACATATTTGATCTGAGGTATAATTCCATGGACTTTCCATGGATCATCAATTTTCAAAAATTTAGAATGCATGGAATTGTACTCAACATTACACTGTGATGAAAAGACTGCAATGGCACATTAGGGCCTTGCAGCCATCTCAGGTTGTCATTGTGAACATTGGTCATAGTTTAATAAAACTGGGGAAATGCTGAAGTCAGCTTAAAAGAATTCTGAAGAATAAGATTTACTATTATTACCCTGAGAAGTCTTGAACTACCTTAGAAACAAGAAACAAAACCTAATAACATTTAAAGTTGGAGCAGAAAAAAATCCAGTCAACCTGAAATTTTTTTTAATGACAAATTTTCAGTTAGAATTTTTGTTTTGAGAAAAATAAGCTTAGTATAGAAATAAGATAAGAAAAAGACATAAGAGATAAGAAATAAGATAAGAAAAATAAGTTTAGTATAGAAATAAGATAGTCAATTTCTTTTCCATAAAATCAGTAAGTGGTAGTAAATCTGTCCATTATATTGAAGACCACCAAAAATGGGATTGCTGTGATGCATTTCAAATAGGAAAATGTTACAGATATTTTAATGTGTAAAAGGTATTTTCCTGCAGTAGCCCCTGAGGTATTAATATTTTGTTTTTCAGGAAGTTGACTCTCTATTAGGATATACCTATTTTTAAAGATTAGTAACTAATCATAATTTCCTTAATAAGGGAGCAAGTACCAAATTTCAAGAGAGCCATTATGATAATTCGTTCAGATTTTTCACAAAGATTTCTCTAGCTGTTTCCAAACAGTCTATGGAAAACTCACCCTTTAGGGATAAAACACTTGAGAACAATTGAAGTGTACAATGTAATCCTGAATTAACATAGCAATTATTTTACAAAAAAAAAATCTCTATATCAACAAGAAAAATAATCTTTGGGATAATAGTAAAAGAAAGAAACAAAATGAACGTAAATGACTCCAAAGCTGAATTTACCTGGACTTCTTCAGAAACTCCATTTTATGCCATCCAGGTCTGAGTTAATTAAAGGAACCTGGGAAAACAGTCGCATGTGTCTGTGTTTTTGTGAAAAGAAAAAATCGGTTTCCTTTATTTGAGGTCTAAAGTATTTTTCTCTTCCTCCATTCTTCCTCTTTAATGGGTTGTAAATTCTTATGATTTGTCAGTAAGTTAGAATTCATAAGCTCTTCATGAGTGGGTGTGTCTTGTGTATTCTAGCCCACTAAGGAATACATTTCCAAAGCAGGCTTGTTTTTCCCTTAAAATAATTAATTAGCTAACCAGTTTAAGAAGGAAGTTGCAGAAGGGAGGACAAAGCACCAGTGATCTCGCTTCTCAGTTTCAATAATTTGAAATTATGACTCATCAGAGAAAATGACTGATACTCTGCTTATCAGAACACTGCTAACTTTCTATCAATGAATGTGAGTCATACAGCCACCAAAGAAAAAATGAAGAGCCACCTGGCAGAGACAAATATATTGTGGCCGGAGGAAAGAGATTATTCGGAGACACACATAGCTCTTTGACTTCTTTGATCCCTAGGGAATATTTCAAAGTTTGCAGAAAAGAAAAGCAGCAGACGTCTTCTGGAGGAGAATCAATCTGATTTTCAAATTTAATGGCCAAAAAGATGGCATTTGTACTTGGCCTCACATTTAAGTTAGTTAGAACTTCAAAAATGCTAACTTTCCTAGTTCCAAGAAACAAGCATTCATTTTCCTCTTTGAGTGTCTAATACTGGTTAAAATTCAGTGTTTCTAGAGACTTCAATCATCAGTTCTACTAAACAAGGTAATGTCATCATTGTATCCGGGGCTGAACACTCCAAGTTCTCTAAAACTTGTAAACAGGATTGCTCTCATTGCCATTCAGAGAGATGACTTCCCTCTTAGCAGTGGATGTCAGCTTACTCCGGGTAATGTCAGTATTTTTAAAAGCATGTAGAAGAAAGATGCCAAAGATAATAGTGAAGAATCCACTTAGGGTCTTGATGATATCTCCAGCCTTCATGCCATACCACCCTGGGAGTAAGATGGCAGAGCAAGTCACTACCATGGATGTGAAGAACGCAAAATAAATGGGAGTCACAGGAGATGTAGTAACGGTGTCCAGTGCCTTGAGATAGTTAATCTGTGTAGTCACCAAAAGCACAAGTATAGCCAGCAAAACAGTGACCAGGGGATGCTTCTAAACTGTCTTCCATTCTAGTAATTCCTTAATGGCAATTCCCAGGCCTTTGGCAGAAGAAACTGAAAATGCTCCAGTCAAAGAACAGATTGAAATATAGACCAATATATTGATCTGTCCTTTCTTGGGAGCCACAATCAAAATCAGTACCAAGAAGATCACAATTATGATCACAGCAAAGGAAATAAATCCTGGGTCTCTCAATTTCATTTCCATTTCATGCAAAGAAGTGACTTCCTCTTCTTGTGGGGGATGGATAACCGTCACAGTTGACCCCAATATGCAGCCTGTTTTCCCATAAATATTCAAGTGCTCATTTAAAAAATAAGAAGATAATATTGCACTTACGAGAACACTCAGAGGGCCGGGAGGGTGGGGGTGACCAAGATGGCAGGTGCAAAAGCATAAGCCACAAAATGTACAGCCTCTCCTGCTCCCATGGCTAGCACTCCTGCCCCCTAGAGCCATCTTTCAGGTCAGAATGTCCACCTTGTGCAGCTCTAGTGACGCCTTTTTTGACCAGTTGCAAGAGACCCTTCTTTTTCAATATGAAGCTGGAGCCAATAAAAATACTGGAGGTTACTGCCAGTACCTAGCCCACATAAAGACTGTATTTGTTTTCTACGTTTGCTGAAATGCTCAAGTTGGTTATGCTGGAATTCAGGTCCGTGTAGAGGACCGGAGAAGCAGCTGTGACACTTCTGTGATCTCACACCAAGCCTGGGAGGAGTTTGGACAGACCAGAGACAGCACATATCCTTCTCGGCAGGGCTCTCTGTGCCACAGCCTCACATGGGCCCCCATGTTCCTGGACGGGGCTCCTGGATGCAGATACTCTCTCCTCAGTCACCTGGGCCTCTCCTCCCCATGGACCTGCCAGATTGTTGTTAATTCTTTTTTAAAGAAAACTGCTCTATTGAGGTAAAATGAACATATAAAAAGCTGTATATATTGAATGTATCCATTTCGATAAGTTTGGGGATAAGTTGTACCTGTGAAACCATCACCACCATCAAGGTTATAAACACATCCATCACCTCCCAAAGTTTCCTCCCACCCCTTTATTATTGTTATTATTATTGTTATTGAGACAGAGTCTTGCTCTGTCACCCAGGCTGGAGTGCAGTGGCATGATCATGGCTCACTCCAACCTCTGCCTCCCAGACTTAAGTGATCCTCCCACATCAGCCTCCTGAGCAGCTGGGATCACAGGCACAGGCCACCATGCCCAGCTAATTTTTGTATTTTTAGTAGAGACAGGGTTTCACCGTGTTGGCCAGGATGATCTTGAACTCCTGACCTCAAGTTATCCACCTACCTTGGCCTCCCAAAGTGCTGGGATTACAGCTGTGAACCACTGCACCCAGCCCCTTTATTATTTGTATTTGTATTTTGTTTTTGTCACTGCTTTGATAATAACACCATAAGATCAACTTGCCTTAGTAAATTTTAGGTATACAATGCAGTATTTTTAGCTATAGGCATCATGCCGCACAGATCTCCAGAGCTCATTCATCCTGGATAACTGAAGCTTGGTACCTTCTGATCATCATCTCCCCATTTCCCCCTCCCTCCAGCCCGTGAAAACCACCATTCTACTCTCTGTTGTTTTGTTTTTTTTTCTTTTGAGACGGAGTCTCGCTCTGTTGCCCAGGCTGGAGTGCAGTGGCCAGATCTCAGCTCACTGCAAGCTCCGCCTCCCGGGTTTACATCATTCTCCTGCCTCAGCCTCCTGAGTAGCTGGGACTATAGGCGCCTGCCACCTTACCCAGCTAGTTTTTGTATTTTTTTGGTAGAGACAGGGTTTCACCGCATTAACCAGGATGGTCTCGATCTCCTGACCTCGTGATCTGCCCGTCTCGGCCTCCCAAAGTGCTGGGATTACAGGCTTGAGCCACCACGCCCGGCCTACTCTCTGCTTTTAGGAGTTTGATTATTTTAGAGTCCACATTGCTATGGTTTGAATGATGACATCCCTCCAAAATTTATGTTGAAGCCATCCCCAATGCAGTAGTATTAAGAGGTATGGTCTTTGGGATGTGATTAAGTCATGAGGGCTCTACTCTTATGAATGGGATTAGCACCCTTATTTAAAGGCTCAAGGTCAAAAGGAGTGCTCTCTCACCTTCTGTCTTCCTCCATGTGAGAACACATGCATCTCCTCTGGAGGAAGCAGCAACAAGACACCATCTTGGAAGCAGGGAGCAGCCTTCATCAGACACCAATGCTAGTGTCTTGATCTTAGACTTCCCAGCCTCCAGAAACATAAGAAACAAATTTCTGCTGTTTATAAGTTACCCAGTCCCAGATATTTTGTTATAGCAGCACAAATGGGCTAAGATACACCCATAAATGAGATCCTGCAGTATTTGTCTTTCTGTGCCTGACTTACTTTGTTTAACATAATGTCCTCCGGGTCCATCTATGTCATCACAAATGGCAGGATTTCCTTCTTTTTAAGGACTAAATAATATTCCTTTGTATGTATATACTATAATATCTTTTTATTAAGTGAAATCAAGCTTGTTAAGGAAGTAAAGGAATATAAGAATGACGACTCCATAAGCAGAGCAGTCCTGAGGCTGCTGGTTGGCTGTTTTTATGGTTCTCTTGATTATGTGCTAAACAAGGGATGGATTATTCATGAGTTTTCAAGGAAAGGGGTGGGCAATTACCAGAACTGAGGGTTCCTCCCCTTTTTAGACCATATAGGGTAACTTCCTGACGTTGTCATGGCATTTATAAACTGTTGTGGTGTTGGTGGGATGTCTCTTAGCATGCTGATGCATTATAATTAGTGTATAATGAGCCAGAGGTCACTTTCATTGCCATCTTGGTTTTGATGGGCTTTGGCCAGCTTCTTTACTGCATTCTTTTATCAGCAAGGTGTTTGTAACCTGTTGTGCCAACCTCCTATCTCATTCTGTAACTTAGAATGCCTAACCTCCTGGGATGCAGCTCAGTGGATCTCAGCCTTATTTTACCCAGCCCCTATTCAAGATTGAGTTGCTCTGGTTCAAACACCTCTGGCATATTTCCCCCCTCCCTTTTACAAGGGAACCCTTAATCCTAAAGGCTGTAAGCAGATGAAATCTATCCTCTTCAACTTCTTCAGGCTGAATAGGGGCAATGATATTCCCACCTAACTATTAGGGCATCTCATATCCAGGGTAGAGAGGAGCTGAGTCAGAAAGCATCATCATGGTGAAAAACAGCCCCAAAACAACTGATGAGACTAGAATCTAATAACAAGTGTACCATAGTTTTTGAAACATAATTTTTCTCTCTCCAGTCTCACATTTTTACTAAAGACAAATCATGGTAGGATGGATTTGTTTCAAAAAATAAGCTTTAGCCTTATACTTGGTCAGATTATTTGTAAAGTGCAGCAAGAATAATTTTTCACATAGGTTTTTTTAATTGGCTTTGATGGAACGTTGTTCCATAAAATGAATCTCAGATAAGACTTTTTTCAAAGCCAAGCCCAGCATTGAGTTTGTACCCTCAAATACCTATAAGTTGGAAAATTCCTTTCCTCTTGAGGTCACAAGGTAATATGGGGCTCCTGGGCCTGTTAGAAAGTGACATGCTTGGCCAGGCACTGTAGCTCAAGCCTGTAATCCCAACACTTTGGGAGGCCAAGGAAGGCACACAATGAGGTCAGGAGTTTGAGACCAGCCTGGCCAATATGGTGAAACCCTGTCTCTACTAAAAATACAAAAATCAGTTGGGCGTGGTGGCGTGCACCTGTAGTCCCAGCTACTTGGGAGGCTGAGACAGCAGAATTGCTTGAACCTGGGAGGCGGAGGTTGCAGTGAGCTGAGATTGCACCACTGCACTCCAGCCTGGGTGACAGAGTGAGACTCCATCTCAAGGCTACCACAGCTTTTTTTCTGTTTGGCAGAGCCTACCACAGCTCAGCAAAGCCACTGTAGCCAGACTGCCTTTCTAGATTCCTCCTCTCTTGGCAGGGCATCTCTGAAAGAAAGGCTGTAGCCCCAGTCAGGGGCTTATAGATAAAACTCCCATCTCCCTGGGACAGAGCACCTGGGAGAAGGAGCAGCTACGGGGTCAGCTTCAGCAGACAAAGATTCCTGCCTGCCAGTTCTGAAAAGAGCAGCAGATCTCCCAGCACAGTGCTCGAGCTCTGCTAAGGGACAGACAGCCTCCTAAAGTGGGTCTCTGACCCCCATGCCTCCTAACTGGGAGACATCTCTCAGCAAGGGTCGACAGACACCTCATACAGGAGAGCTCCGGCTGGCATCTGGAGGGTGCCCCTCTGGGACGAAGCTTCCAGAAGAAGGAACAGGCAGCAATCTTTCCTGTTCTGCAGCCTCTGCTGGTGATACCCAGGCAAACAGGGTCTGGAGTGGACCTCCAGCAACTCCAGCAGACCTGCAGCAGCGGAGTCTGTTAGAAGGAAAACTAACAAACAGAAAGGAATAGAATCAACATCAACAAAAAGAATGTCCACCCAAAAACTCCATCCAAAGGTCACCAACATCAAAGAACAAAGGTAGACAGTGCCATGAAGATGAGGAAAAAACAATGCAAAAAGGCTGAAAATTCCAAAAACCAGAATGCCTCTTCTCCTCCAGAGTATCACAACTCCTCACCAGCAAGAGAACAAAACTGGGTGGAGAATGAGTTTGACAGAAGTAGGCTTCAGAAGGTGGGTAATAACAAACTCCTCTAAGCTAAAGAAACATGTTCTAACCCAATGCAAAGAAGCTAAGAACCTTGAAAAAAGATTAAAGGAATTGCTAACTAGAATAACCAGTTTGGAGAAGAACATAAATGACCTGATGGAGCTGAAAAACTTCGTGAAGCCTACACAATTATCAACAGCCAAACTGATCAAGCAAAAGAAAGGATATCAGAGATTGAAGATCAACTTAATGAAATAAAATGTGAAAACAAGATTAGAGAAAAAGAATGAAAAGGAACAAACAAAGCCTCTAAGAAATATGGGACTATGTGGAAAAACCAAACTTACATGACTGGTGTACCTGAAAGTGACAGGGAGAATTGAACCAAGTTGGAAAACATTCTTCAGGATACTATCCAGGAGAACTTCCCCAGCCTAGCAATACAGGCCAACATTCAAACTCAGGAAATACAGAGAACACCACAAAGATACTCCTCAAGAAGAGCAACCCCAAGAAAAATAGTCAGATTCACGAAGGTTGAAATGAAGGAAAAAAATGTTAAGGCTAGTCAGAAAGGTCAAGTTACCCACAAAGGGAGGCCAATCAGACTAACAGAACTCTCTGCAGAAACTCTACAAGCCAGAAGAGAGTGGGGGCCAATATTCAACATTCTTAAAGAAAAGGATTTTCAACCCAGAATTGCATATCTAGCCAAACTAAGTTTCATAAGTAAAGAAGAAATAAAATCCTTTACAGACAAGCAAATGCTGAAAGATATTGTCAAAACCAGGGCTGCCTTACAAGAGCTCCTGAAGGAAGCACTAAATATAGAAAGGAAAAACCGGTACCCACCACCACAAAAACATATCAAACTGTAAAGACCATTGACACTATGGAGAAATTACATCAACTAATGGGCAAAATAACCAGCTAGCATCATAATGACAGGATCAAATTCACACATAACAACATTAACTTTAAATGTGAATGGGCTAAATGCTCCAATTAAAAGACACAGACTGGCAAATTGGATAAATAGTCAAAACCCATCGGTGTGCTGTGTTCAGAAGACCCATCACACATGCAAAGATACACATAGGCTCAAAATAAAGGGATGGAGGACTATTTACCAAGCAAGTGGAAAGCAAAAAAAAAAAAAAAAAAAAAAAAGCAGGCGTTGCAATCCTAGTCTCTGATAAACAGACTTTAAACCAACAACGATCAATAAAGACAAAAAGGGCATTACATAATGGTAAAGGGATCACTGCAACAAGAAGAGTTAACTATCCTAAATATACATGCACCCAATACAGGAGCACTCAGATTCATAGAGCAAGTTATTAAAGACCTACAAAGAGACTTAGACTCCCACACATTAATAGTGAGAGACCTTAACACCCCACTGTCAATATTAGACAGATCAATGAGACAGAAAATTAACAAGGATATTCAGGACTTGAACTCAGCTCTGGACCAAGCAGACCTAATAGACCTCTACAGAATTCTCCACCCCAAATCAACAGAATATACATTCTTCTCAGCACTGCATCACACTTACTCTAAAATCGAGCACATAATTGGAAGTAAAACACTCCTCAGCCAATACAAAAGAATGGGAATCATAACAAACAGTCTCTCAGATCACAGTGCAATCAAATTAGAACTCAGCATTCAGAAACTCACTCAAAACTGCATAACTACATGGAAACTGAATAACCTGCTCCTGAATGACCGCTTGGTAAATAATGAAATTAAGGCAGAAATAAATAAGTTCTTTGAAACAATTGAGAACAAAGGTACAACATACCAGAATCTTTGGCACACAGCTAAAGCAGTGTTTACAGGGAAATTTTTAGGACTAAATGCCCACAGGAAAAAGCACGAAAGGTCTAAAATCAACACCCGAACATCACAATTAAAAGAACTAGAGAGGCAAGAGCAAATAAATTCAAAAGCTAGCAGAAGACAAGAAATAACTAAAATCAGAGCAGAACTGAAGGAGATAGAGACACGAAAAACCCTCCAAAAAATCAATGAATCCAGGAGCTGTTTTTTGAAAAGATTAACAAAATAGATAGATCACTAGCCAGACTAATAAAAAAGAAAAGAGAGAAGAATCAAATAGACTCAATAAAAAATGATAAAGGAGATATCACCACTGATCCCACAGAAATACAAACTACCATCAGAGAATACTATAAACACCTATGCAAATAAACTAGAAAATCTAGAAGAAATGGATAAATTCCTGGACACATACACCCTCCCAAGAGTAAACCAGGAAGAGGTCGAATCCTCAAATAGACCGATAACAAGTCCTGAAATTGAGGCAGTAATTAATATTCTACCAATCAAAAAAATCCCAGGACCAGATGGATTTCCAGCCGAATTCTACCAGAGGTACAAAGAGAAGTTGGTATACCATTCCTTCTGAAATTATTCCAAATAACAGAAAAAGAGGAGCTCCTCCCTAACTCATTTTATGAGGTCAGCATCATCCTGATACCAAAACCTGGCAGAGACACCAAAAAAGGAAAATTTCAGGCCAATATTCCTGATGAACATTGATGCAAAAATCCTCAATAAAATACTGGCAAACCGAATCCAGCAGCACATCAAAAAGCTTATCCAACACGATGAAGTCGGCTTCATCCCTGGGATGCAAGGCTGGTTTGACATATGCAAATGAATAAACGTAATCCATCACATAAACAGAACAAGAAACAAAAACCACATGATTATCTCAATAGATGCAGAAAGGGCCTTCAATGAAATTCAACACCCATTCATGCTAAAAACTCTCAATAAACTAGGTATTGATGGAATATAGCTCAAAATAATAAGAGCTATTTATGACAAACCCACAGCCAATATTATACTGAATAGGCAAAAGCTGGAAGCATTCCCTTTGCAAACTAGCACAAGACAAGAATGCCCTCTCTCACCACTCCTATTCAACATAGTATTGGAAGTTCTGGCCAGGGCAATCAGGCAAGAGAAAAAAATAAAGGGTATTCAAATAGGAAGAGAGGAAGTCAAATTATCTCTATTTGCAGATGACATGATTGTATATTTAGAAAACCCCATCATCACCAGGCACGGTGGCTCACACCTGTAATCCCAGCAGTTTGGGAGGCCAAAGTGGGCAGATCACCTGAGGTCGGGAGTTTGAGATCAGCCTGACCAAAATGGAGAAACCCCATCTCTACTAAAAATACAAAATTAGCCAGGCATGGTGGCACATGCCTGTAATCCCAGCTATCCAGGAGGCTGAGGCAGGAGAATTGCTTGAGCCCAGGAGGCAGAGGTTGCAGTGAGCCAAGATCGTGCCCTTGCACTCCAGCCTAGGCAACAAGAGTGAAACTCCTTGTAAAAAAAAAAAAAAGAAAGAAAGAAAGAAAAAAGAAAAAGAAAACCCCATCTTCTCAGCCCAAAATCTCCTTAAGCTGATAAGCAACTTCAGCAAAGTCTCAGGATACAAAATCAATGTGCAAAAATCACAAGCATTCCTATACACCAATAGCAGACAAACAGAGAGCCAAATCATGAGTGAACTCCCATTCATAATTGCTACAATGAGAATAAAATACTTAGGAATACAACTTACAAGGGATGTGAAGGACCTGTTCAAGGAGAACTACAAACCTGTTCAAGGAAATAAGAGAGGACACAAACGAATGGAAAAACATTCCATGCTTATGGATAGGAAGAATCAATATCATGAAAATGGCCATACTGTCCAAAGTAACTTACAGACTCAATGATATCCCCATCGAGCTACCAAAGACTTTCTTCACAGAATTAGAAAAAACTACTTTAAATTTCATATGGAACCAAAAAAGAGCCTGTATAGCCAAGATAATCCTAAGCAAAAAGAACAAAGCTGGAGGCATCATGCTACCTGACTACAAGCTATACTACAAGGCTACAGTAACCAAAACAGCATGGTACTGGTACCAAAACAGATATATAAACCAATGGAACAGAACAGAGGCCTCAGAAATAATACCACACATCTACAATCATCTGATCTTTGACAAATCTGACAAAAACAAGCAATGGGAAAAGGATTCCCTATTTAATAAATGGTGTTGGGAAAACTGGCTAGCCATATGCAGAAAACTGAAACTGGACCCCCTCCTTACACCGTACACAAAAATTAACTCAAGGTAGAGTAAAGACTTAAACATAAAACCTAAAACCATAAAAACCCTAAAAAAAAACCTAGGCAATACGATTCAGGGCACAGCATGGGCAAAGACTTCATGACACAAAAAGCAAAAGCAACAAAAGCGAAAATTGATAAATAGGATCTAATTAAACTAAAGAACTTCTGCACAGCAAAAGAAACTATCATCAGAGTGAACAGGCAACTTACAGAATGTGAGAAATTTTTTGCAATCTATCCATCTGGCAAAGGGCTAATATCCAGAATCTAAAGGAATTTAAACAAATTGACAAGAAAAAAACAAACAACCTCATCAAAAAGTGGGGAAAGGATATGAACAGATACTTCTCAAAAGAAGACATTTATGCAGCCAACAAACATGAAAAAAAGCTCATCATCACTGATCATTACAGAAATGCAAATCAAAACCACAATGAGACACCATCTCACTCCAGTTAGAATGGTGATCATTAAAAAATTAGGAAACAACAGATGCTGGAGAGGATGTAGAGAAATAGGAATGTTTTTAACTGTTGGTGGGAATGTATATTAGTTCAAGCATTGTGGAAGACAGTGTGGTGATTCCTCAAGGATCTAGAACCAGAAATATCATTTGACCCAGCAATCCCATCACTTGGTATGTACCCCAAAAATTATAAATCATTCTACTATAAAGACATGTGCATACATGTGTTTATTGCAGCACTATTCATGATAACAAAGACTTGGAACCAACCCAACTGCCCATCAAAGATAGACTGGATAAAGAAAATGTGGCACATATACACCATGTAATACTATGCAATTATGAAAAAGATGAGTTCATGTTCTTTGCAAGGACATGGATTAAGCTGGAAACCATCATTCTCAGCAAACTAACACAGGAACAGAAAACCAAACACCGCATGTTCTCACTCATAAGTGGGAGTTGAACAATGAGAGCACATGGACCTAGGGAGGGGAACATCACACAATGGGGTCTGTCAAGAGGTGGGAGGGCTAGAGGAGGGATAGCATTAGGAGAAATACCCAGTGTAGATGATGGGTTGATGGGTGCAGCAAACTACTATGGCACATGTATACCTATGTAACAAACCTGCATGTTCTGCACGTGTACCCCAGAACTTAAAGTATAATAAAATTTTTAAAAAGGAATTTGGTTACTTCTATGGCATACAACAATTTTACATAACAAATATAACTATTAATAACATACACTAAGTCATATTGGAATTATAGGAGTTTCCCATAATTTTGGAACACATACCAATAATATGTTTATACAAATATAGCCCAAAGAAAGCCAAACAGCACTTCATATTTGATAATAGTTTCTGTATGACTTTTATACCAAATAAGCCAATTTCACCTTTAGATTAGTGTACTCTTATGTTAAATCCAATTCTTAAGAAAACCTTATAGACAAATCTACCTAATTTTAATTTTGACCATAAAATAAGATTCTCATAAACCTTTTATAATCCTTTACAAATTTTTGTGAAAGAACAGATCAGTGCTCTAAGAAACACCTGTTGTGTTCAATTTATGGAAAAACTAAGTAATACGCCTTTTACTTTGGCCAATATGTTCATACAGAGAATTTTTACAAGATTAATTTTTCACAAACTTTCCACAACTTGTTCAAACCTTCAACTTTATCCTACCTAACTTAAAATAATCCTTTAGCCATCTAAACTAGGCCCAAGAAAACCCATATTCCATTGCCTTCTTATAATCTCTTACCAAAAACCCATTTCACTTTCCTTACACACCTTGCATGTAAAACTGTTTCTTCAGTAACCTACTAAAAGTCATTACAATTTTTATTTTTCTGACAAAATATTTGATTTAAGCACTTAGTATTTTTAAGCCAATTAATCAGAGCTCTTTCATATATAAACATCACACACAGCACATATAAATGCACAGTCAGACAAAAGATCCAGTAGTTGTAGGGTTTTTCATTTGCCAGTTTCTTACTTAGATTACTGGTTTCAGGGTAGAGCCCTTGGAGGAACAGGGCCAGGAAAGCATGCAGTTTCTATAGCCTAATAAGTGGGCACAACTGGAAGGCAAAAAAAAAAAAAAAAAAAAAATCCCCAAAATTAAAGGTCCCATTTTTCATATTGGATCCTAGATCCCCAAAAGAGAAACACTACAGAACAACAGTGTAATTATTTTACCATGCGTTTCATTGCAAAGCAATCCAAACACAATCAGCACATTCTATGATTAGTCCATCCCCCTGAGAGTCTTATCTCTCACTGTGGGAATGGGGACATTTTCATATCTTCTAGGTAGCCAAGAGCATGTTTCTCTGATCCAAACGTACAAAGAGCTGAGTATCTTCCCATAACTGCCATTAGCCACCCCTAAAAGTATATTTCCTACCTAGTCATTACACACCAAATCTCTCTCGCAATGTGAAGTAATATCTGATATCCCCAGAAGTCAAAAATGTTGGATGACACAATGCAAAACAGAACAGTGCCTTAGATTTTGAGAGAGATCTATCCACTTTCAGTTCCTGGGGTTTCATGAGGAAAACAGAGGATTTTCCCAAAACAGGGTCTGTGGCACCTCCTATTTTTCTCAAGGAGTTCCAGGCTGTTAGAGCTTGAATATGCGGTTTTAATTAAGCTGACTTTTAATCATAGTGCTCTTTTAAAAAATCCTTTTAAATCTCTTATTACCCAACATTAGTCATGCCAAATCACCAGTATTTCTGACTTTTGAACTTTACCAAATATAACCTCCTGGGTGCTCAGAGAAAGGAAAATTCAAGATGGTTCATGGAGGGGAGGAGAATCAACAAATGGTAAAGGTCATATCGATATCAAACAAGGAGTGACTCATTCCCTAAGCCAGGAATTGAACCCTGAACCAAGGCTGCCATTGGAAACAGACAAAGCCTTAGCCACAAAGCTTCAGCATTGGGCAGTTTCCACTGCTCTTCCCAGAAGGGGCCTAGAGTAACCAATTTTGAGCTTTCAATGGCTTTTAACTGCTTAAGATAATTTTTAGAGCCAACTATGATATGAATTCCAAAATTCCTGTTCTCTGGATGGTGGAGACCAAGAGAAAGTACTGAGTACTGCCACATGGTTACAAGGTCAAGCTCCCAAGGACATGAAACAAGATGAGAGGGAAACTTTATCCAGTTTTTTTTTTTTCAGAGACCTACAGCAAGGTTTGTAACTGACCAGTTTGCTGGGTTGGCTTGTACAGCAGTCTTATGGGGTCCTAAGCCTGTGTTCTATCCTAAGGTACTAGTCTTTATGACAGGACAATACAGAAAGACCAATTTATAGCACAACGTACACCAGATTTGCTATAGTAGCCACTCCACTTAGCGCCCAATATCAAACTGGCAAGGCTCAAACTTGCCCCCAGATGGGCCCTGTCATGTTTAATCCACTGCACTCCAGTGGGTGCTCATAGGTGTAAGAAGAGAGCCATGGATCTCTTGGCCACACTTGTCTGTAATACAACTTCTGCAACATCGAGCTGGGGAGAGATGTGAGATGCCATCTACTATGGTGAATCCATTTCCCCAAGTCAGAAGCTCAGGTGGGGAGGGAGTCCATCTTCTTGACCACATCCACCTGGAGTCAAACTTCAAGCAGGGAGAGGAAGGAGATCATGGATTAGTGCCACAGACCCCACCATTCTTACCAATATTTAGTAATATTCTTGAATAAATGCTTTTCCATTTGCAGGATGCCCTTAGGAGAATTTCAGAGATTTTATGTGGCTGTTTCTTTTCAATAATTTTCACCAATGATGGTTGTTTTGCTTGGGAGAGGGTCTGCAGAGCCCTTCATGCCCCCATTCCAGAAGTGCACCTCCAGGGGGCAATGAGTTGGGGCTGGTTGATATATAGCACTATTTTGGCAATAGCTGCCTAGTACAACAAGCCTACTTCCTTCTCCTAAAATACCATCTAGCATTCACTGTTTACTCTTCACTACTCATGGAGTAGATATTGTTTTTAATCCCCATTTTACACATGATAAAAGTAAAACTCAGAGAAATTGAGCTTCATCTCACCATCAAACAGCTGCTAAAGCACAGTGGTAGAACATGAAGCAGAGCACATTTAAGTACATGTCCTACTGAAAGAGCCGTGTTATTCACATGTTTGTGTGTGTGTGTGTGTGTATGTGTGTGCATGCTGGTATTTATTTCATATGAGGAGAGTCACCTTCTTCCTAAATTTTAAGTATTTTTAAAAACATATTATTTGGGTTCATAATGGAGTGTGAGTAAAGTAGTTAAGATATATTGGCCTGGCATGGTAGCTCACACCTATAGTCACTCTGGGAGACGGAGGCAGGAAGATTGCTTGAGTCCAGGAGTTTGAGACCAGCCTGGGCAACACAGCAAGACCCTATCTACAAAAAATGAAAAAAATTAGCCAGGAGTAGTGGCATGTGCCTGTGGTCCTAGCTATTAATACTTTGGAGGCTGAGGTGGGAGGATCCCTTGAGTCCAGGAGTTCAAGGTTGTAGTGAGCTGTGATTCCACCACTGTGGTCCAGCCTGGGTGACAGAGCAAAATCCTATCTCAAAACAAACAAAGCAAACAAACAAAAAGATCTATCAATTATAATAATAACTTTTCTGCATTTAATTCATAAACGAGAAGATTCCAAACTTACCTAATAAAATGCACTTATGTCAGGGTCTCTCCCTCTTGACAGATTCGGAGAGAAAATGGGGTCTGCAGGATGTTCTCCTGTCTGAGCCTCCTCTTCATGATGGGAACGCAGTGCTCAAGAAGCACATCCTGGCCCATGAGAGAAGGGAGGGAGTAGGCTAGAATAACTCTGAGCTCCCTTTCTGCTCCAAAACTTTAAGATTCCATGAGCTAGGATGTCAGTGACTCTCCCCACTATGGCCTTTGGACCCTAGTTTTCCAGCACCAACTTCAATCAGCTCCAACCACCAGCATCTCATCTCTATGCCAGAACCTGCAAATGCAGTAGGTCAGACATACAGAGGGATTCACACTCAACAATGACTGACAGGACCTAGTGTATAAATACCCCAGCTCCCTCCTTCCTCAGGCTCCGCGTCTGGGAAATCCCAACCAGGGCAGCGTGAATCCAGAAGTGTTTTTGTGAAGCAGAGAAAACGTGACTGAGCAGAAATCAGGAGCAGAGCTGTGTGAAGCCAGGAATAGGAGGGCACAGCCAAGGACAGCCCCAGTCTGGGCAAACTGTGGGGTCAGCAATGCGGGAAGAGCAGGGGACTGGAGGCTCAAGGGTCAGCTCTTGCTACATGACATT
Organism: Macaca nemestrina; assembly: GCF_043159975.1. Lineage (NCBI taxonomy): Eukaryota > Metazoa > Chordata > Mammalia > Primates > Cercopithecidae > Macaca > Macaca nemestrina. Next base: position 58,703,445 of record NC_092139.1, read on the forward strand.
CCAAAATACATGATCTAAGGTGTGGCAAAGCTCAAAATTGGGGGCACATCATGACCCCTCAAAAGTTACAAGGAACTTTGACACAAAATGGGGCCTCGGAGCTGTAGTAACCTCAAGCCAACCACATCTCACGCCCATCCTCAGCAGAAGTCACCCCTGCAGGAATGCCAGGGTCCAGGGGACACTATGGCCAAGCAGACACTGACAGAGGAACTCCAGGCTTAGGAGCACCACATTGACCTTTCTGTCTACCCATGTTGCCCCTCTTTCAAGGCCAACCTCCTCCAGGCCCAGTTGCAGCACTCTGCCTCCTATGCAGTCACTAGGAGTACTTGCCTGGAGCCAGGCCCACTGGGTTAGGATCCTGGCTTGTGAGCATGACTTTCAGCAAGTCTTTTTTTTTTTTTTTTTTTTGAGACAGGGTCTCATTCTGTCACCCACGCTAAAGTACAGTTGTGTGATTTCGGCTCACTGCAGCCTTGACTTCCAAGGCTCAAGCAATCCTCCCACCTCAGCCTCCCAAGTAGCAGAGACCTCAGCCTCCCAAGTAGCACCACCACGCCTGGCCAATTTCTTATATTTTTGGTGGAGAAAGGGTTTCACCATGTTGTCCAGACTGGTATCAAACTCCTGAGCTCAGGCGATCTACCTGCCTTGGCCTCCTGGAATTATAGGCGTGAGACAGTGTCCAGCCACGGCAAGTCTTTTTGCCTCAGTCTCCTCATCTGTAAAATGAAGATAATAATAATTATCTCACGAACTGATTTAAATAGTGCATGTACCAAAGTCAAGAAACCTGGCAGACACTGTCTCAAATAAGTGATCAAAGTTAACATCACCAACAAGGAGACATATTGACATCACAGGCCTCCTGACAAGATACATCACTTCTGTGGCATTATTACCAAAAATGTATAATCTGTATTTAATCATGAATAAACATCAAACAGGCTCAAACTGAGAGGGCTTCTACAAAGTAACTGGCTCATACTCTTCAAAAATGGCAAGGCCGTGACGAATACAGAAAGCCCAATGAACTCTTCCATATTGTGGACAACTAAATGCAGTGCGTGATCCAGGAGGCAGTCCTAGGGCAGAAAGGAAGAGGGAAAAGGAAAGACATTTTTGGTTCTGCTTTGTTTTTGCTCTGAAAGACTGGACTGGTACAGTCGGTGAAACTTCGGATGCGTGGACTGCATGGCAGTGTTGTGTCAGTGCTAAATTTCTGGTTTCGATGAGGGCACTGTGGCTGTGTAGGAGAGTGTAGGAGCTTAGGAAGAAGACTGACTCTCCAGAGGGAGAGGGCCAGGCCCAATTAATAGCTGTAGTTATTAAACTCTGGAGCAATTGCCATTGGCCCCGCACAGTCTATGATTATAGATAGTCTTGTTGCTTAACTGCTCAGCAGACAGATGCTTGATTTCTGGGGCCGTTGCGTATTTGTAACACTCAGGAGGTCTAAAATATTGGCAGGCAAGTTATTTTATCCAACATGAATGAGATCTGGACTTGCCAGTCACTGTGCCAAGCATAGGGAGGCAAAGGGACCCGAGGTCCAGGCCCAGGCCTTTGTAGAATGCGCCCATTCCAGCAGGAGTGGCTGGAGATCTCCCCACAGATAAGGGCAGGATGGGGTGCTCTGTACCAACTAGTGAAATGAGAACAACCGCAGGAATGCAGAGGAGGAAAAGGAATGTGTGTGGAAAAAAGACAAATGACACGGAGAAGTAGTAAGAGCAGAAAGACCCTGTTTAATATGACCTTCAAAGTATTTTCTTTGAGATGAGTGTGGGCTTGCCTGAAAAGGTGAGAAGGCAAGATATGTGCAAGGCATTCAGCCATGATGGCAACATTGCACTCCAGCCTGGGCAACAGAGCAAGACCTGGTCTCTGAGGAAAAAAAAAAAAAAAAAAAAAAATATATATATATATATATATATATATATATATATATATATATATATATACCCACACACACACACACATACATAAAATATATGTATGTATTATAATAATGACTTTTCTGTTTTTAATTCATAAGTGAGAGGCTTCCAAACTTACCTTAAAAATGCACGTATGACAAGGCACAATCTCTCACTCTTGACAGAACTTGGGAGGAAAATGGGGCCTGCAAAATGTTTTCTTGTCTGAGCCTCCTCTTCATGATGGGAGTGCAGTACTCAGGGAAACACATCCCACCTCCACGAGAGTAGGGAAGGAGTAGACTAGAATAGCTCTGAGCTACCTTTCTGTTCCAAAACTCTAAGATTCCAAGAGCTAGGGTGTCAGTGACCCTCCCCCAATGGCCCTCAGACCCTTGCTTTCCAGCACCAACTCCAGTAAGATCTAACTGCCTATATCTCATCTCTGGGCCCAAAGGCTCTTTCAAGAACTTCAGTGTGCAGCAGGTCAGATATGCAGAGGGAAAAACACTCAACAATAACTGACAGGACCCAGTGTATAAGCACCCAGTTCCCTCCTGACTCAGGCTCAAGGCATTATGACTTATGACTCAAGGGATTGAGTCATCATTTATAATAGCAAAACTTGGAAATATATGGCAAGATATGTAATAGCCACACAACACCTCTCTCTTCCTTTGGAGTGCAGTGATGCAATCACAGCTCACTGCAGCTTCTCTAGCCTCAGACTCTCCAGTAGCTAGAGGTCTTGCTATGTTGATCAGGCTGGTCTTGAACTCCTAGGCTCAAGCAAACCTCCTCCTCGGCCTCCCAAAGTGCTGGAATTACAGGTGTGAGCCATGGTGCCAGGCCAAAAAAAAATGTGTAGACAGCCCCAGCCTCCTCCTTGTGATACTATACTGCCGCCTAATGTCCTCTCAATAAATTACACCAAATACATTCTCCACGTGAATTCAGAAATAATGGAATAAACGAGGTTGAAGTTGAACCATTTTACTGTGATAGAAAAACTTTTTGGAAACCAGTCTGCACATATGCACGTATGCTTGTGTATGTATGAAGTACATCTGGAGAACACAAATAAGCTGTTAACAGCAGATGCCTCTGGGAAAGGGAACTGGCAGGCTGAGAAATCTACCAAAATAATAGTGATGATGATGATGGTGATGATGTTATTTTGTATCTTTTAAATGTTGAGGCATACGATGTCCTGCTAATTGAAAAAAAATGTTTAACTTAAAAAAAGGCATTTATTAAATGTTGCTGCTATGATGACTAAGGGGCCATCTTTTCTTCATTCATTGATTCGTGTTCTTAACAAATACTTACTGAAAGCTTCCTGTGTGCTGGGCACTGTCTGGAGGAAAAACAGTGAGGAAGACACGCTCCCACTCTCCTGGAGCAGAGATGCTCAGAGGACAGCCCGGGACACCACATGGTGAAGGCGGCTGAACCCACGGCCTGGGTCCTAGGCTGGCTGGCCATGTGGAGCGGCACCCACCCAGCCCTGCGGCCGTGGGTCAGTGCCGTGGGGAGCAATCACATGCAATGGGCTTCAGACCTGCATTGGGTCTCTTTGTTTGGGCACTTCAGCCTTATCCTAATTAATATGCACTTCACAAGCAGCATATTAGGGACATTTTATTCACCCAGCAACTGAAGCACACACATTCTTCTCCAGTGCCATGGAAAACTTACAAAAAGTCACAAAGAGGGATACAAAGCTCATGTCGACAACCTCCACAGAGTGGCTATCAGAGATGACACTCCCTGGCCACAGCTCAATCAAGTGAGAATTCACTGATTAAAAGGTAAATTTAGAAATTAATTCAAAAATTTAAAAACGTTTCTTTATTTTTTTTAAATTTATTAGCAATCTAAAAAAAATACTGATTCATAGGACATAAATCAAAGAAACCACTAACTTGCTAATCTCTATGACATACAAGTTCCATTTATGGTCATGAACTTGATAGTAGGCCACATTTAGGGTTTAAAATCCTAGAAACAAAAAAAATATATAGAATTTTAACCTCACAATTATTTGAATGTCATTTTGGAAAAGTGCTACCTGAGACGCAGACACTGAGGACATACCTGTATGTGCATGTTGGTCCTGACCCCCACCTCCCTTTGTACTCACACTAAGAAGCACCCCAGTTACTAAACAGAATAAAAGGAAAGAAGCTGTGAAAAATTACTTATGAGAGAGGGGACATGACCACAGGCAGAGGTGCTTCCTAACTCGTACTGTGAAATCCTCTGTCTTCAAAAATTGTCCTTAAATGTTTGAGGTGATGTATATCCCAGTTATACATATGTATAAAAGTGTCACATGTACCTCAAAAATACATACAACTATGATAGAGCAAGTTTTTCTTTTAATACTTTAAGTTATAGGGTACATGAGCACAACGTGCAGTTTTGTTACATAGGTATACACGTGCCATGTTGGTTTGCTGCACCCATTAACTCATCATTTAGATTAGGTATTTCTCCTAATGCTATCCCTCTCCCTGCCCCCACACTACCACCCCACGACAGGCCCCAGTGTGTGATGTTGCCTGCCCTGTATCCAAATGTTCTCATTGTTCACTTCCCACCTATAAGTGAGAATATGTAGTGTTTGGTTTTCTGTCCTTGCAATAGTTTGCCCAGAATGATGGTTTCCAGCTTCATCAATGTCCCTGCAAAGGACATGAACTCATCCTTTTTTATGGTTGCATAGTATTCCGTGGTGTATATAATCCAGTCTAACATTGATGGACATTTGGATTGGATCCAAGTCTTTGCTATTATGAATAGTGCCACAATAAACATAAATGTGCATGTGTCTTTATAGTAGCATGATTTATAATCCTTTGGGTATACACCCAGTAATGGGATCGCTGAGTCAAATGGTATTTCTAGTTCTAGATCCTTGAGGAATCACCACACTGTCTTCCACAATGGATGAACTAACTTACAGTCCCACCAACAGTGTAAAAGCATTCCTATTTCTCCATCCTCTCCAGCATCTGTTGTTTCCTGACTTTTTAATGATCACCACTCTAACTGGTGTGAGATGGTATCTCATTGTGGTTTTGATTTGCATTCTGATGGCCAGTGATGATGAGCATTTTTTCTTCTGTCTGTTGGCTGCATAAATGTCTTCTTTTGAGAAGTATCTATTCGTATTCTTTGCCCACTTTTCAATGAGGTTGTTGTTATTTTTTTCTTGTAAATTTGTTTAAGTTATTTGTAGATTCTGGATGTTAGCCCTTTGTCAGAAGGGTAGATTGCAAAAATTTTCTTCCATTCTGTAGGTTGCCTGCTCACTCTGATGGTAGTTTCTTTTGCTGTGCAGAAGATCTTTAGTTTAATTAGATCCCATTTGTCTATTTTGGCTTTTGTTGCATTGCTTTTGGTGTTTTAGTCTTGAAGTACTTTGCCCATGCCTATGTCCTGAGTGGTATTCCCTAGATTTTCTTCCAGGATTTTTATGGTTTTAGGTCTAACATTTAAGTCTTTAATCCATCTTGAATTAATTTTTTGTATCAGGTCTAAGGAAGGGACCCAGTTTCAGCTTTCTACATATGGCTAGCCAGTTCACCCAGCACCATTTATTAAATAGGGACTCCTTTCTCCATTTCTTGTTTTTGTCAGGTTTGTCAAAGATCAGATGGCTGTAGATGTGTGGTGTTATTTCTGAGGGCTCTGCTCTGTTCCATTGGTCTATATCTCTGTTTTGGTACAAGTTCCATGCTGTTTTGGTTATTGCAGCCCTGTAGTATAGTTTGAAGTCACGTAGAGTGATGCCTCCAGCTTCATTCTTTTTGCTTAGGATAGTCTTGGCTATGCAGGCTCTTTTTTGGTTCCATATGAACTTTAAAGCAGTTTTTTTCCAATTATGTGAAGAAAGTCATTGGTAGCTTGATGGGGATGGCATTGAATCTATAAATTATCTTGGGCAGTATGGCCATTTTCATGGTATTGATTCTTCCTATCCATGAGCATGGAATGTTTTTCCATTTGTTTGGGTCCTCTTTTATTTCCTTGAGCAGTGGTTTGTAGTTCTCCTTGAAGAGGCCCTTCACATCCCTTGAAAGTTGGATTCCTAGATGTTTTATTCTCTTTGTAGCAATTGTGAATGGGAGTTCACTCATGATTTGGCTCTCTGTTATTGGTGTATAGGAATGCTCATGATTTTTGCACATTGATTTTGTATCCTGAGACTTTGCTGAAGTTGCTTATCAGCTTAAGGAGATTTTGGGCTGACATGATGGGGTTTTCTAAATATACAATCATGCCATCTGCAAACAGGGACAATTTGACTTCTTCTTTTCCTAATTGAATACCCTTTATTTCTTTCTCTTGCCTGATTGCCCTGGCCAGAAATTCCAGCACTATGTTGAATAGGAATGGTGAGAGGGCATCCCTATCTTGTGCCAGTTTTCAAAGGGAATGCTTGCAATTTTTGCCCATTCAGTATGATATTGGCTGTGGGTTTGTCATAAATAGCTCTTATTATTTTGAGATACGTCCCATCAATACCTAGTTTATTGAGAGTTTTTGGCATGAAGGGCTGTTGAATTTTGTCGAAGGCCTTTTCTGCATCTATTGAGATAATCATGTGGTTTTTGTCATTGGTTCTGTTTATGTGATGGATTAAGTTTATTGATTTGCATATGTTGAACCAGCCTTGCATTCCAGGTATGAAGCCAACTTGATCATGGAGGATAAGCTTTTTGATGTGCTGCTGGATTTGGTTTGCCAGTATTTCATTGACGATTTTCACATCGATGTTCATCAGGGATAATGGTCTAAAATTCCCTTTTTTTGTTGTGTCTCTGCCAGGTTTTGGTATCAGGATGATGCTGGACTCATAAAATGAGTTAGGGAGGATTCCCTCTTTTTCTATTGATTGGAAAAGTTTCAGAAGGAATGGTACCAGCTCCTCTTTGTACCTCTGGTAGAATTCAGCTGTGAATCCATCCGGTCCTGGACTTTTTTTGGCTGGTAGGCTATTAATTATTGCCTCAATTTCAGAGCCTGTTATTGGTCTACTCAGAGATTCAACTTCTTCCAGGTTTAGTATTGGGAGGGTGTACGTATCCAGGAATTTATCCATTTCTTGTAGATTTTCTAGTTTATTTGCATAGAGGTGTTTACAGTATTCTCCGATGGTAGTTTGTATTTCTGTGGGATTGGTGGTGATATCCCCTTTATCATTTTTTATTGCGTCTATTTGATTCTTCTCTCTTTTCTTCTTTATTAGTCTTGCTACTGGTCTATCAATTTTGTTGATCTTTTCAAAAAACCAGCTCCTGGAGTCATTGATTTTTTGAAGGGTTTTTGTGTCTCTATCTCCTTCAGTTCTGCTCTGATCTTAGTTATTTCTTGCCTTCTGCTAACTTTTGAATGTATTTGCTCTTGCTTCTCTAGTTCTTTTAATTGTGATGTTAGGGTGTCAATTTTAGGTATTTCCTGCTTTCTCTAGTGGGCATTTAGTGCTATAAATTTCCCTCTACACACTGCTTTAAATGTGTCCCAGAGATTCTGGTACGTTGTGTCTCTGTTCTCATTGGTTTCAAAGAACATCTTTATTTCTGCCTTCATTTCGTTATGTACCCAGTAGTCATTCAGGAGCAGGTTGTTCAGTTTCCATGTAGTTGTGCAGGTTTGAGTGAGTTTCTTAATCCTGAGTTCTAATGTGATTGCACTGTGGTCTGATAGTTTATTGTGGCTTCTGTTCTTTTACATTTGCTGAGGAGTGCTTTATTTCCAACTATGTGGTCAATTTTGGAATAAGTGCTATGTGGTGTTGAGAAGAATGTACATTTTGTTGATTTGGGGTGGAGAGTTCTGTAGATGTCTATTAGGTCTGCTTGGTGCAGAGCTGAGTTCAAGTCCTGGATATCCCTGTTAACATTCTGTCTCATTGATCTAATATTCACAGTGGGGTGTTAAAGTCTCCCAGTATTGTGTGGGAGTCTAAGCCTCTTTGTAGGTCTCTAAGGACTTGCTTTATGAATCTGGGTGCTCCTATATTGGGTGCATATATATTTAGGATAGTTAGCTCTTCCTGTTGAATTGATCCCCTTACTATTATGTAATGGTCTTGTCTCTTTTGATCTTTGTTGGTTTAAAGTCTGTTTTATCAGAGACTAGGATTGCAATCCCTACTTTTTTGTTGTTTTGTTTTGTTTTTGCTTTCCATTTGCTTGCTGGATCTTCCTCCATCCCTTTATTTTGAGCCTATGTGTGTCTCTGCACATGAGATAGGTCTCCTGAATACAGCACATTAATAGCTCTTGACTCTTTATCCAATGTGCCAGTGTGTACAGAATTGGTGGGTTCTTGGTCTCACTGACTTCAAGAATGAAGCCACGGACCCTCGCGGTGTTACGGTTCTTAAAGATGGTGTGTCCGGAGTTTGTTCCTTCAGACTTTCAGATGTGTCTGGAGCTTCTTCCTTCTGGTGGGTTCATGGTCTCGATGTCAGGAGTGAAGCTGCAGACCTTCGTGGTGAGTGTTACAGCTCTCAAAGGCAGCGCGTCTGGAGTTGTTCGTTCTTCCTGGTGGGTTCGTGGTCTCACTGGCTTCAGGAGTGAAGCTGCAGACCTTTGCAGTGAGTGTTACAGCTCATAAAGGCAGCATGGACCCAAAGAGTGAGCAGCAGCAAGATTTATTGCAAAGAGCTAAAGAACAAAGCTTCCACAGTGTGGAAGGGTACCCGAGCGGGTTGCCACTGCTGGCTCGGGCAGCCTGCTTTTATTCCCTTATCTGGCCCCACCCACATCCTGCTGATTGGTCCATTTTACAGAGAGCTGATTGGTTCACTTTACAGAGAGCTGATTGGTCCGTTTACAATCCTTGAGCTAGACACAGAGTCACAGAGTGCTAGTTAGCTGGATACAGAGTACCAATTGGTGTATTTACAAACCTTGAGCTAGACACAGAGTACTGATTGGTGTATTTACAAAACCTGAGCTAGACACAGAGTGCTGATTGGTTCGTTTACAATCCTTGAGCTAGATACAGAGTCACAGAGTGCTAGTCCTCCAAGTCTCCACTAGGTTAGCTAGATACAGAGTACTGATTTGTGTATTTACAAACCTTGAGCTAGACACAGAGTACTGATTGGCCTATTTACAAACCCTGAGCTAGACACAGAGTGCTGATTGGTGCGTTTACAATCCTTGAGCTAGACATAGAGTGCTAGATGTAAAAGTTCTCCAAGTCCCCACTAGGTTAGCTAGATACAGAGTGCTGATTGGTGCACATACAATCCTCAGGCTAGATATAAAAGTTAACCAAGTCCTCATCCAGTTCAGGAGCCCAGCCGGCTTCACCCAGTGGATCCTGCACTAGGGCTGCAGGCGGAGCTGCCCACCAGTCCCGAGTGGCACCTGCACTCCTCAGCCCTTGGGCTGTCTAAGGGACCAGGCGCCACGGAGCAGGGGGCGGTGCCCGTCGGGGAGGCAGCTAAGGCCTGGTGAGAATTTGAGATTTGAGTGCGGTGCCAGCAGGCCGGCACTGCTGGGGGACCCGGCACAACCTCCACAGCTGCTGGCCCAGGTGCTAAGCCCCTCACTGCCCTGGGCCGGAGGTGCCGGCCAGCGGCTCCGTGTGCGGGGCCGCCGAGCCCACACCCGTGCCCGTCGGAACTCACACTGGCCGGCAAGCACAGCCCCGGTTCCTGCCCACACCTCTCCCTCCACACCTCCCTGCAAAAAGAGGAAGGTGGCTGCAGCCTCAGCCAGCCCAGAGAGGGGCTCCCATGGTGCCGTGGTGGGCCGAAGGACTCCTCAAGCGCTGCCAGACCGGGTGCCGAGGCCGAGGAGGCGGTGAGAGTGAGGGCTGCTAGCATATTGTCACCTCTCACCAGTCTGTGTCTTTTAATTGGGGCATTTTCCCCTATTTACATTTAAGGTTAATATTGTTATGTGTGAATTTGATCCTGTCATTATGATGTTAGCTGGTTATTTCGCCCGTTATTTGATACAGTTTCTTCCTAGTATCAACGGTCTTTACAATTTGGCATGATTTTGCAGTGGCTGGTACCAGTTGTTCCTTCCCATGTTTAGTGCTTCCTTCAGGAGCTCTTGTAGGGCAGGCCTGGTGGTGATAAAATCTCTTAGCTTGTCTGTAAAGGATTTTATTTCTCCTTCACTTAGGAAGCTTAGTTTGGCTGGATATGAAATTCTGGGTTGAAAGTTCTTTTAAGAATGTTGAATATTGGCCCCCACTCTCTTCTGGCTTGTAGAGTTTCTGCTGAGAGATCTGCTGTTAGTCTGATGGGCTTCCCTTTGTGGGTAACCTGACCTTTCTCTCTGGCTGGCCTTAACATTTTTTCCTTCATTTCAATTTTTGTGAATCTGATGATTATGTGTCTTGAGGCTGTTCTTTTGGGGTGTTCTCTGTATTTCCTGAATTTGAATGTTGACCTGCCTTGCTAGGTTGGGGAAGTTCTCCTGGATAGTATCCTGAAGGGTGTTTTCCAACTAGGTTCCATTCTCCCTGTCACTTTCAGGTACACTAGTCAAATGGAGATTTGGTCTTTTCACATAGTCCCATATTTATTGGAGGCTTTGTTCACTTCTTTTTACTCTTTTTTTCTCTAAACTTCTCTTCATGCTTTATTTCATTAATTTGATCTTCAATCACTGATACCCTTTCTTTCACTTGATTGAATCAGCTATTGAGGCTTGTACATGCGTCACATAGTTCTCGCGTCATGGTTTTCAGCTCCATGAGGTCATTTAAGAACTTCTCTATCTGTTTATTCTAGTTAGCCACTTGTCTAATCTTTTTTCAAGGTTTTTAGCTTCCTTGAGAAGGATTCCAACATCCTCCTTTAGTTTGGAGAAGTTTGTTGTTACAAACCTTCTGAAGCCTTCAGTTCATCAAAATCATTCTCTGTCCAGCTTTGTTCCATTGCTGGCAAAGAGCTGCAATCCTTTGGAGGAGAAAAGGTGCTCTGATTTTTAGAATTTTCAGCTTTTCTGCTCTGATTTCTCCCCATCTTTGTAGTTTTATCTACCTTTGGTCTTTGATGCTGGTGACCTACAGATGGGGTTTTGGGGTAGATGCCCTTTTTGTTGATGTTGATGCTATTCCTTTCTGTTTGTTAGTTTTCCTTCTAACAGTCAGGTCCCTCAGCTGCAGGTCTATCGGAGTTTGCTGGAGGTCCACTTCAGATCCTGTTTGCCTGGGTATCACCAGCAAAGGCTGTAGAATAGCAAATATTGCAGAACAGTAAATATTGCTGCCTGATCCTTCCTCTGGAAGCTTCATCCCAGAGGGGCATCTGACTGTATGAGATGTCAGTTGGCCCCTACTAGGAGGTGTCTCCCAGTCAGGCTACATGGGGGTCAGGGACCCATTTGAGGAGGCAGTCTGTCCATTCTTGGGGTTCAAACACCATGCTGGGAGAACCACTGCTCTCTTCAGAGCTGTCAGACAGGGACGTTTAAGTCTGCAGAAGTTTCTGCTGCCTTTTGTTCAGCTATGCCCTACCCCCAGTAGTGAAGACTACAGAGGCAGTAGGCCTTGCTAAGCTGTGGTGGGCTCCACCCAGTTCAAGCTTCCCCAGCCACTTTTGTTTACCTACTCAAGCATGAGCAATGGCAGACGACCCCTGCCTGCCAGGCTACTGCCTCACAGGTCGATCTCAGACTGCTGCACTAGAAGTGAGCAAGGCTCCATAGGCATGGGATCCACCAAGCCAGGTGCGGGATATAATCTCCTGGTGTGCCGTTTGCTAAGACCATTGGAAAAGCACAGTATTTGGGCAAGAGTGTCCCATTTTTCCAGGTACAGTCTGTCATGGCTTCCCTTGGCTAGGAAAGGGAAGTCCCCCGACCCCTTGCTTTTCCCAAGTGAGGCAATGCGCCACCCTGCTTCGGCTTGCCCTCTGTGGGCTGCATCCACTGTCCAACCAGTCCCAACGAGATGAACCAGGTACCTCAGTTGGAAATGCAGAAATCACCCATCTTCTGCATCGATCATGCTGGGAGCTGCAGACTGCAGCTGTTCCTATCTGGCCATCTTGGAACAGAGAGAGCAAAAATATTTCTAAATAACACATGGACAGAGAAACATTGTAGTAGCAGACTTTAGAAAATGTTCCAAACTGACAATTACAAAAATACAACATAGCCAAATGTGTGGGACAGAGCTACAAGGGTGCTTATAGGAAATGCAAAGCTCTAAATGCATTTCTTATAAGATAGGCTGAAAGTTGACTTTGGGTAAGACAGCAGCACATTGCTCCCACTGGGCAGCCTGGCTTGGGGCTCCCTAGTAGGGATGGTTTTTGAGGGGGACCTCATCATAGTTCTGGGGTCATGTATCGGACACTCTGGTGTTACTGTTTCCAGTGCACCAAGGGTGACTGTCTTCTGGTGACCTAGCTACCTTGGCCCAAGCATTCTGGGGCCTGGGAGACTGGGAGCCAGGAGATGGGTGGGAGGAGAGGCAGGCCCCAGGTAATAGGGGAGCAGGGCTAAGGAACACAGGTAGCCAGCCTGAGGCAGCTCCCTTGGCCTCTGTGCTGAGAAATCTTGTTCTCTACTTCTCCGCCCTGAGAAACCTTGCTGTCTGGAATCCTGTCACCTGAAGATGCTCACCCATGCAGGTCACTCCCCAGAGAGAAGCAGCCTGGAGCTCTCACCTTGGCTCACAGCCTCAGATGAGGGGCTTCCGGATATAACATGGCACATTCATCCTGAGCTTGTGCCCCCAAGTCAGCCTTTCAGCCCAGTGTGATGTGTTGCCATGTGACCCACAGCCCTGCTTTCAGCCTGTCAGAAAAGGCTTCATTTTAAACTTCACCTGAACTCCTCCCTTCTCCGCAATCCTGTCTATCCTGTGCTGAAGACAGGAGGCCTCTGATCTGGCTCCCTCGCTGCAGTTACTAACCCTCACTTTGTCATGGACAGCTGTGCCCTGGTGCCCTTCACCAAAGGGGCTTTATCAGGCATCAGAAACACCCTTCCTGATGGTGAGGCGCTGGGCTATAAAATATATATACATTTTTAAAAAAGGCAAATGCTTGATGACACAGTGCTATTTGGACTTTATTTTTTTGAACGCTTAGCAATCCCCTTTCTCAACAAAACAAAACACCATTTTACTTGAATTCCTTAGATAATGGAATTGGCTGCAGGCAGGGTTTGTTTTTTCACCCCTCGAATGTTAAAAATAACCCCGAGAGAGCTATCTGTACTGAGCATGAAGGAAATAATACATACAGCGGTCCATTTCCAAGACAAGGTGCCTTGAATTGGTTTAGGTCAGCAAACTACAGAAGAAACAGGATACACTAGGCCCCTGCTTGGATAGCCAATGTCTGCTTGCCGCCTCCCCACCCTCCCCCCTACCCCATTGCCTTAGTTGCCCTCAACCAAACCAAAGAAGCTAGTCTAAGATGAAAGTTTACTAGCTTGCAAAATAGCTTACTTTGTCTGTTCTTAACAGCCTGCCCAGATACTTAGGTCATAAGTCAAGTACTTGAACAGGCCCTGAGCTAACTAGGATTGCAATGTATTGTGGCTACAACAAAATGCAGCAGAACAATCCTAAAGAAAATGCCTAAAACCCCTACCCAACAATCAACAGGCAATGTCCAGGAAGACTGTGACCCCATCGTACTCAGCCTATGAGGAACCAAGGGAGGGACCTGCGCACTAGGGGATAAATTGCTTTTGAAACTGCTAGGTGTGTCTGCCCATTAGACACCTGATCTTGCAAGACTGTCATTAAAGTCTCACTTCCACTGTTCTCCGGATCTCTAAGCCCAAACTTTGGGTTTGGATGGGTGAGTTTTTTTCTCACAGCATGACCTCCTCTCCACCAGTGATGTGCACCATGGCAGTGAGCAGAGCAGAAGAGCTCTCCCTTCCCACTCATCCACCTGCCTCTTGGTTAGACATAAGTTCTCTTGTAACTTCTTTTGCTTCATTTCTTTTAAGTAAGAATAATAAAGTTTTAGTCTTTAATTTAAAAAAAGAAGATAGGCTAAAAATTAATAAGTGTTTAGCTTAAACTAGAAAACTTTTTTAAAAATACACTCTTTAAGTACAAAGAAAGAAATACTAAAGATGAAATAAATTTAAAAATATTAAACAAAGATACAGAGGAGTTCCACAAAGCCAAAAGTCAGCTCTTGGGGAAGAGAAGTAATAAAACTTAGGCATTTCTGGAGATGCTGACCAAGGAAAAAAGGGAAACTTACAAATTAATTATGAGTGAAATGGAGGTTATCGCTGCAAATACTAAGAAGATGTGAATAATGTTATACCAATAACACTGAAAACTTAGGTGAAATGGGATGATTCCTTTAGAAAAATGCCAACACTGCCTGGAAAAGGAGAAAGCTTGATTAGAAATGGAATCAGCAGTTTAAAATATTTCATACAGAAAACAGAAATATTCCATCAAATATTCAAGAAATAGAAACTAAAAACCTAAACACATTTAGAAGATTTAAAAGCAGAAAATCTCCAACTCATTCTGTAAGGCGAATTTAATTTTGATAGTTTCTAAACAAGTACTATATTAGAAAGAACATTAGAAGCCAATCTTTTTGTGAATGTAGGAGCAAAGAACCTAAACACAATGTTAGCAAGTCAAATTCAGCAATGTATTTTAAAAGTATGCTTTATATTGGGAATGCAGGAATGATTCAACATTGGAATTTATCATATTAACAAATTAGTGGGCCAGGTGTGGTGGCTCACGCCAGTAATCCCAGCACTTTGGAAGGCTGAGGCAGGTGGATTGCCTGAGGTCAGGAGTTCGAGACCAGTCTGGCCAACATGGTGAAACCCCGTCTCTACTAAAAATACAAAAGAATTAACTGGGCGTGCTGGTGTGTGCCTGTAATCCCAGCTACTTGGGAGACTGAGACAGGGGAATTGCCTGAACCAGGAAGGTGGAGGTTGCAGTGAGTCGAGATCATGCCACTGCACTCCAGCCTGGGTGACAGAGCAAAACTCTGTCTCATACAAAAAAGAAAATTAGTGGAAAAAAATAATAATATCATGTATAGATGAAGGAAATGCACAAAATAAAATTGAACATTCATTAATGATTTTTCAAAACTCTTAAACTAGAAATAGAAGGAAATTTTCTTAATCTGGTAGATGACAACCTATACAATGTAAAATGCTAAAGGCCCTCGTGGAGAGAAGAGAGTCCATTAACAGCTACTCTAAATGGGACAATCTGTTCACACCAGTCCCCCCACAACCAGGACAGTCGACCAATTGCCCAGAACATTATTACCTGTGTTACGGCTGCACTTCATGTGGTCCCAACAAGACTGTCACTACAGTGCAAGGTGACGTCTGTTGGATCATCCATCGGGAAGCTAAAAGAGACCACACAATGGCCCATGTGGCAGGCAGGAATCATAAATGCCAAGTTCTCTTGGGGAAGAGTAGGGTTTCCCTCACATTTTTTCCTGTGTGTAGTAGATTTTGGAAAATAGAAGGCTAGTCATGAGCAGGGAAGATCTTACTTACTTTTTTGTTGAGTTATAGGAAAAATATGTGGTAGAGAAAGCAGTGATTTGTGGTTATAGATTTCAGAGGAAGAAATCAGAGCAGTGGCCAAGATGTTTTGTTTGATATTATTAACTAAATGACCTATGAGTGATGGTATCTTAGGTTGAATTCTTCCAAAACAAATTCTAAAGAACGATTTGAGTGCAAGTAGTCTATTTAGGAGGTGACACCAGGAAAAACCAGTAGAGGAGTGGGGCAGTGAGACAGGGAAAGAAGGAAAGCCAGTATGGGTTACCACTCGGGACCACTGTGCTCAATTCCACGTAGACATGCCAGAGAGTTGTCCTGAGCAGAAAGGGAGCCAGGGTCTTTGCAACTGACATGGGCTGAGGGCCGCTCTCAGAAGCGTTACCTCCTGGCACTTCCTCTGCCAAAAGAAGGCCCTGCTGTGGAGAGTCATGGGAGCACACAGTGGGATAGACATGGGCAGGAGGCCTGGCAGCCTCTGCTACAGAGACACTGCGCAGTCCACGTTCTGTTCCTTCACTGAGCAGACAGCTTTGCAGCTGTCCTCCTGGACTTTTGTGAGTAGGTGGGCACATGTGAGCAAGTCATATACAAAAGTGGGCTTCCTCCGCTATTACTCAAGTTAGGTAAATTGAGGCAGCTTGATAACTCATCAACCTCTTCTAAAACATTCTCCCCCCCAAAAAGCAGGGCCAGGCACTCCTCCCTGCTGTCAGAATACTTGCATACATGTTCTGCTGAAGCCCATGTCTCAGTTACCTCTCCTGCATTCCTAGGGCGGGTGCCAATTGGCTTCCTTCACCTTCTGCCTGCAGGGCTGAGCTGCTTCTGGCTGACAAGTGAAAACATCAGAAGCACCCTCATCAATCGATCCATTTCTTCAACAAATATTTTGAATACTGACTTAATTTGAGTTTACCCAAAGGCAATTTGAGTCAAGAGCTTAGATGCAGGTAGTTGACCTGGGAGGTGATTCCCAGAAGCAGCAGAGAGAGAGAGAGTGAGAGAGAGAGAGAGCGCGAGAGCGCGCACGCGAGAGCAGCACCGAGGAAGATCAGAGGACCACCCAAGGGGGCATTATTGAGCTGATCACCACTGAGGGTCACTGAGGCTCACTTCTACTGAGGACTCAGAATTGGTCCTCTGGGGACAGAAGGCTGAGGCATATATCCCCAAGTTAGTTAAGGGTTGCTGTGAAGCAGGTTCACTGTGCACTGGTTACCAACATGTCTGTGTCCAGTGAGAGAGAACACAGTCATACTCAATTAAGTTATATGAAGCAAATTTATTACTTACAGACAGGCAGCAAGGGACAAGAGGAGCATTCATTGCAAGCTGGTCGCCCAAGGCTCAGGAAATCTGCTCAGGGCAAATGGAGTCTCAACTGAGCAAGCCCCACTTTCACCACAGATGAGGGATGCCAGAGAGCAGCCTGCCCTGGGTTTAACATCCCAGGGTAATGTGATTTGCTGGGCTGTGTTGAAGGACATCCTATTTTCAGCAGGAGACTGGAACTGACCTTGGGCTGTTCCGCCAGCTCTCCCTTATCGCACGATGTTGCAATCCCAGCACATTCTACAGCTATTCCTGAGAACTACATGGAAAAAGAGGGACTGGGTCTGTCCAAGGCCAGCCAAACTGCCCTGCAGTTACCCCGGGGATGTTAAATTTCCCTGAATTCCAGGCTGTGCCTGCTCCCAAGGCTTCCGGAGAAAGTCGTAAGATAAGCCTTAAAGAGGACAGCAACAAGATGCTTGAGGTGGCAGCATTTAGGGGAACTTTCCACAACAACCAGAGAGCTGACGGCAGAGGCAGGCAAGGGACATTAGCACTGCCAGTGTATGCTACAGGCACCTACCGTGTTCCAGACAGAGTGCCGGGCACGCAGCAGGGAGCAGGACAGACCAACTTATTTGTTCTCATGGAGCTTCATTTCAGTAGTGGAAAAAAGAATTCACCAATAAACAAGTCAGCAAATAAGTAATGATGGGTGTTGTCTTTGCAAAAATTATGACAATAAGAAAAATATGACATAGGAAAATTACGACAGTGAAAAAAAACCTGACCTGATCCAACTCCATCTTCTAACCTCCAATCTGCCCTTGTTCATTCCCAGGCATAGGCCAAACAAATTTGTGGAGAAATTTAGTTTATAATTTCACTTTATTTTTTTATTTTTATTTTATTTATTTTTTTTTTGAGACGGAGTCTCGCTCTGTCGCCCAGGCTGGAGTGCAGTGGCCGGATCTCAGCTCACTGCAGGCTCCGCCTCCCGGGTTCACGCCATTCTCCTGCCTCAGCCTCCCCAGTAGCTGGGACTACAGGCGCCCGCCACCTCGCCCGGCTAGTTTTTTGTATTTTTTAGTAGAGACGGGGTTTCACCGTGTCAGCCAGGATGGTCTCGATCTCCTGACCTCGTGATCCGCCCGCCTCGGCCTCCCAAAGTGCTGGGATTACAGGCTTGAGCCACCTCGCCCAGCCTATAATTTCACTTTAAACCAAATATAACAGCCCGTCCCTGAAACAAACCTCCTTCTTGCTTGGGGACCAGACCACCTTTGTGAGACTAACAAATTAGCTACAAGATTAAAAATTATGGGCCAGGCATGGTGGCTCACACCTGTAAGCCCAGCACTTTGGGAGGCCAAGTTGGGCGGATCATCTGAGGTCAGGATTTCAAGACCAGCCTGGCCAACATGGTGAAACCCTGCCTCTACTAAAAAATATAAAAATTAGCTGGGCATAGTGGCAGGTGCCTGTAATCCCAGCTACTCAGGAGGCTGAGGCAGGATAATTGCTTGAACCCAGGAGGGGGAGGTTGCAGTGAGCTGAGATCGCACCATTGCACTCCAGTCTGGGGGACAAGAGCAAGACTTCATCTAAAAAAAAAAAAAAAAAAAAAAATTATGGCTTAGGAGTCATGCAGCCCGAAGCCACAAGATTCCCAACTCCCCCAATTGCTCTAATAAATAATATTACTATTATAAAACATAAGATTGGTGTTCAAGGTATTTTTCAGACCCTGCATTGTGATAGACTAGCCGCCCAGACTGGTAAACTGGCTCATCTGGTCTTGTGATCCCAACCCAGGAACTGACCCAGAGCAAGACAAAAGCTTCATCTCCTCATGATTTCATCCCTAACCCAACCAATCAGCACTCACCATTCCCTAGCCCCCTGACTGCTCAACTATCTTTTAAAAACCCTAGTCTCCAGACTGGCACAATCCTAGCACTTTGGGAGGCCGAGGAGGGCAATCACTTGAGAGCAGGAGTTCAAGACCAGCCTGGCCAACACGGTGAAACCCCGTCTTGACTAAAAACACAAATAATTAGCTGGGCATTGTGGCGTGCACTTGTAATCCCAGCTACTGGTGAGGCTGAGGCACGAGAATCACTTGAACAGAAGGTGGAGGTTGCAGTGAGCCTAGACTGCACCACTGCACTCCAGCCAGAGCAATGAAGCAAGACACTGTCTCAAAAACAACCGCCCCCCAAAAATTCCTTAAACTCCGAATCTGAGGAGAGCCTGATTTGAGGAATAAGAAGCCTCTGATCTCCTATTTAGCCAGCTCTATGTGTACTGAACTCTTTATCACAATTCCCGTCTTGAAAAATTGGCTCTATCTGGGCGACAGGCAAGAAGAAGCTGTTGGGTGCTTACAGTGTGATGAGTGCTATGAAGGAAATAACATAAAGGGTGATAGAGAATAACTAGAGGAGGCATTCTAGATAAAATGGTCTCAGGAGGTGACATTTGAGCTGAGTATTAAACATTGAGAAAGAATCTACAAAGGGAAGATCTAGCGCAAGACCTTTACAAGCAGTGTATAACACACACAAAAGCCCATGCCAGCAAAAAGATTTTACTTTCACAAATTCTAGAAACTCTAAGAGTAAAAAATGGTGAAAGGAAATGAAGTGATAACACATATTGTGAGTGCAGCAGGCAGAAACAGCACCATCACCGTTTCACAACAGGATCTCAAAATACTAGGAAAAGTGCAAATTAAAACCGTGAGATACAGTTTGGTCATTATCGGATGGGGAAAGATCCAAAAGTGTGGAAAGACCCCACTGGTGAAGATGTATGGAAACCCAAGGTCTTACACATTATTTGCCAGAGTGTAAATTAGTACAGTGTCTAAGGGGGGCAATTTAGCCATGTTTAGCCAATATATTATTTTAAAGGCCATATCCCAGTACAGCCAATTCCAACTCTAAGAATATTTCTGACAGATACACCCACATGCATGCACAAAGACAGTCCATGGGATCCAGTCGCATTATTCCTAACTGCAAGCAACTGGGAAAAACTTCAAGGTCCATCAGTGAGGGCCCGCATAGGCTAACCTCTGTAATTACCAAATCTCAGTGGCAGTGTCCAACCAGGTGCTTGTGGGTGACCTTCCAACAGGGACCGCATTGCCCGGCTGACAGGCCTGGTCTATGTACTGTCCGGGCATCCCATACAGTTAGCACTCATTCACCCTCAAAAGCGTCCCATCTTGAAAATAAACTCTTGTCCACTTGGTGCTTCAGGAACCTGGGCTTCTTCCACCAATAACTCTCCCAGATGCCCCAGTGCGCAGGTGGGGCCGTCCTCTAGGGCCAGGCCTGGCTAGGGCGCACCCACACCTCCTTGGCCAGACGCTGTGGGCCAGGAAGGGGCTCTGGCTCTTGCGGGAATGAGGGCGCCCAGCATAGGTGTGCACGTGGGCAGCCCCCATCCTGGGGCCCCTAAGTAAGCCGGGGCCTGCGAGCCAGGACAGTCAGGAGTTGCAACCTTGGTGATTTCTAAGAAGACATTAGAAAATGGGGTCAAAGGCCGGGTGCGGTGGCTTATGCCTGCAGACCCAGCACTTTGGGAGGCCGAGGCAGGAGGATCACTTTAGGTCAGGAGTTCAAGACCAGCCTGGCCAACAGGGTGAAACCTCGTCTCTACTAAAGATACAAAAATTAGCCGGGCGTGGTGGCTGCACGCCTGTAATCCCAGTTGAGGCAACAGAATAGCTTGAACCCGGGAGGTGGAGGTTGCAGTGAGCCGAGATCGTGCCACTGCACTCCAGCCTGGGTGAGACCCTGCTAAAAAAAAAAAAAAAGAAAATGGGGTCAAGAAATGGGGGGTGGGAGGGGGGGAGTGGATTTCATGAACCTGCCTGCTCTGATGTGGCTGCATTTCCATCATGCATTGTCCTAAAAAAAGAAAAAGAAAAAAATAAAATGTAGACGTGGAGGGATGGGGGAAATTGCACAGGCCGGTCCAGGCTGTGAGGCTGCCCCCTGCCAGGCACGACGAGGGTCAGCTCTGCCGCGCCGTGAGGAAACCGGCCAAGAAAACCCCTTGAATCTGGCGAGGTCCCGCCCTGAGACACTCGGGGAACCAGACTGCCGAGCCCTACCTCTGGGCCGATGCCAGCCCGGTTGTGGACTGGAGAAAACCGCAACGCCACCCGCGGAAATAGAATTCGGCCGCCGCGCTTGCGCAGCTGGGTCCCCGACCCGGCCCGCGCCTGCGCAACTGGGTTCCCCCGGCCCGCGCCTGGGCAACTGGCCCCTCCCCCACAACGCAGCCCGGGCCTGCGCAACAGGGACCCTGTGACTCCCGCCTCCTGTCCCGCTTGCGCCTGCGCGGCTGGGTGCGCCCGCCCCGCCCCGCCCAGCCTGTGACGCCACGTGTATGTGGGCGGAGCCCAGGTCCTAGGGAACCGTGAGGTCGTATCCCGCTGGTGGAGGTTGGGGTGGCGCCGGCCGGGGCTGGAGAGCCCGAAAGACCGGCTGCCGTCTGCTCCCCGGAAAAGGGCACTCGTCTCCGTGGGTGTGACCGAGCGCGCGGTGCAGGGTAAGCGGCGGGCCGGGGCGCTGGCGGGGGCGGCCGGGGATCACCGACTGCAGGCGGGCCTCCCCACGCGGGCGCGCTGCGCTCCGGAGGACGGCCTCGGGGTCACTCGCACCCCGGCTCCCACCTCCTACTGCCTTCCTGTCCAGGCTTCATTAGGGCTCCCTGGACGTCTGGGCTCCGCTGACCGGTGGGGGGCAAGTCCAGTGTTTTGGGCCACAGGGCGGGCCAAATAGCTGGGGCCTCTAGCCCCAGGGGGCCCCAGCCCTGCTGCGTTCATTCATTCAACCAGCTTTTGCGGACCCGCCCCCAGTCTGCGTCAGGAACAGGCCCCTCCGCTCCTGGATGAGCCCGGCGGGGAAGCCTCGCGTAGCAGTTTCTGGGAAACAGGTAGGATCAGGCCGCTCGGACAGGACTGAGGGTGTAAGGACGATTCACCCCGGCATTGGGGTGATGTCCCGAGGAGCTCATAGGTGGTCAGGGCGGTTCTGCCCGAGCTGACCTGTGAGCCGCGGATGCCCGGACCGAGGGAGGGAGAGCCCCTGATGTGGACAGACTAGACTCCTTCAGTGGAAAACATTCAACAGCCAGGAGAGCGTGGAAGAGGAAGGAGAGATGGGAGGGTGTTTTTATTATAAGTGCAAAGGAACCAGCCACCGGGAAGTGCCTGGGCAGCTCTGGGTGTCCCTCCAGGCACCTGTATTCCAATCTTACCTGCGCGAAGCCACACACCCACGTCACACAGGATGCGGGGAATTCAGCCATAGCCTGCGGGGGGGAATCTTCCTGGGGAGAGGTGGATTACAAGGACTCTTCCTCCCACCCGCTGTGCAACAGCCATGGGCGGCGGGTAGTCATTTTTGAAGGACCTGGCAAGCACGGTACCAATCTCGAAATTGCTTTTTGTCTCCCTCCCCTTGGCCTGGAGAGAGTGACTGGCTAGCGTGTGTGTCTGCCTCCTGAAGCTTCGGGTAAAGGACCAGGGAGATGGGCAGCCCTTTGTGTCAGGAGATCTGGAAGCGCCTCCCCTCCCACCGCCTCCTGTGTAAAGGAAACAGCAGGTGGTGTTGACGGGCCTTTCATGCACCGGTTTTTGCCAAGGAGAGAAAAACCTATTGAAACCTCCCAGGAGGATGAGTGCAAGTTTCTAATGTGCTTTATTTTTGGATACAGCGTGCATGGCAGGCATTTGCATTCATGGCCCTTCCGTGTACAGGAACTGAAAACCTGAAGAAACTGGCCAACAGATTAGGCAGCCATCAATCCACATCAGATGGCGCCTGTATTTCCAAGAGGTGGCTTGCCATCCCCATCTCCTAGAAAGCCAACCAGGGCACAGGGCAGCTCCTACCACCGACAACACTGCTCCACCCTCGACAACACTGCTCCACCCTCAGATTCTCCTCTCTGACTCCTGCCTGGAGGGTGGCCTCAGCAGGAGCCACACCTCTCTGTTTGCCTGTGTGCACCCTACTTCCTATCCCTGCCTCCCCTTGGTCCCCACCTGCTACCTTCCTTACAGCCTCATCCAACCCTCTCTCTCCTTTAAAGAACAGACTGAGATGACATTGTTTTCCTCAGTGAGTCTGTCAGGGAGAACGTGATCAACAAATTCACGCTGTGGTGTTAGTGGTTCCCACAGAAACCCCATTGCCCCTCCTGCAGGTGTCTCAGCCATGGGCAACACTTTAATCTAGTGGAATGACATTGGTGTTAAGATCTGGGCCACAGGGATATGGAGGTGACCTGTTCCTTGGGGAGAGGGTATGGTGAACATGATTGTAAGAACTCTTCTTCCCACCCCTGTGCATGAGCAAGGCTGTTCCTGGTTCTGTACTCTCTCAGCACTGTGTTCTAATTGGACTCTTGTTTTTGTCTTCCTGAACTTGGTGTGTAACTTCAGTAATTATGTCTATGTAAGGTATGTCTATGTATGTGAGTGTTTTTTGGATATCTAAAGTAGTCTTGTACTTACAGGGAAGGTGAAGTGATAAAGCACGTTCAATTTGGGGACTGAAGCTGGGGACTCTTGTGTGCTCCACCACACACTGACTGCAATCTCAGACAGGTCCGTTTACACACATTCCCAGGGCCTTGGTGCTGTCTTAGGGAAACCCAGGGCTGTGAGGTGGGCTTTGTGGGGCACTGGACACGGGACATGGCACATAAAGGGTTATTTTAAATGGGTAGACAATAAATAACTAGCAACTTTGCCTCTAGATTTAATATACCACCTGTGAATCTGATCATGTAGAATATGGTTCTTAGACTAACAAAGGACATGATAAGACTTGATTATGGGCCAGGTGCGGTGTCTCACACCTGTAATTCCAGCACTTTGGGAGGCCGAGGTGGGCAGATATTTGAGGTCAGGAGTTTGAGAGCAGCCTGGCCAACATGGTGAAACACCGTCTGTACTAAAAATACAAAAATTAGCCAGGTGTGGTGGCGTGTGCCTGTAATCCCAGATACTTGGGAGGCTGAGGCAGGAGAATTGCTTGAACCTGGGAGGCGGAGGTTGCGGTAAGCCAAGATTGTGCCACTTCACTCCAGCCTAGGTGAGAGAGTGAGACTCTGTCTCAAAAAAGAAAAAAAAAAAAACTTGATTACATGAAAAGGATTTTATTAAACATATTCACAGTTGTAGGGTGTTACTATTGCTTTTTGTCCCCACTATTCATCCCTGGACTGTTTCAGAACTTTCTCTATAAATACTGTAATTTAATTAAACATTTGATGATTACTTAGAAACCTGAAACTTTGGGTTATAGTCCACTAAGGAAGGGAGACTGTTGTGGTATGAGAGGCGCTACCTTGGAATGGACATTCCTAGTGCCATGTCTCTTCTCCCAATCTCAGCTAACGTTGCCTTAATGTGCATCATTCCCAGCCCCAAGCCTGTCACCTCTCATAGAGTCCATCCTATTTCTGGACCAACCCCAAACCTGTCACCTCTCATAAGGCCTGTCCTGTTTCCCACTGATGTCCCACTGGCATATCAAACTCAGCATGTTGAAAACCTGATCACTGCTGCCTCCTGCCAAACGGTCCCTTCCCAGATGACCTGTTTCAGCTCATGGCCATCACCCAGTCCTGTGGCATCTGTGATGCCTGCATCTTCCTCCTACTGCCCATTCTCCCCCTCAGTACACTGCTGAGCCATCAGTGGACCCCCTTCAACAAGTGCTGGCTGAGCAGCTGCTGGGCTCTGGTTTTGTGTTGGGTGTTGGAGGTTCTGGGATGGGGGCTGGTCCCTACTCCTGGAGTCTAACCAGATTGAGAGGGGCCTGGAAGAAGAACTGTACATGTCATGTGCTATGGAAATGGCAGAGCAGCCAGGAGCCCAAGGGAGGAGCTCCGCCAGCACATTTCAGCAGGAAGAATCTTAGTAAGGCATGATCTGTCTCCTTCGTTGAGAGAGTAGGGCGTGAGTGTGATCAGAACTGTAAAACGTTTTGTATTTGACACAGTGGGTGGGCCCTGCTCTCTTTATCCCCATCCCTCACCCCACAGAGTTCCTTAAGTCCTATACCAACAGAACTTACTTCTGTTACCTGCCTGGCCTAGCCATTGAAGGATTTTAAACATTGCGATAAAATAGGCATAACACAAAAGTTACCAACGTAACCCTTTTTAAACGTACAGTTCTGTGGCATTAAGTGCATTCACAACCACCGTCACCATCCGTCTCCAGAACCTTTTCATGTTCCCCAACTGGAACTCTTTACCCAATAAGTCCTCCTCACCCCCCTGCCCTCAGCACCTGCTCTTCTACCCTCTGTCTGTATGATTTGACAGCTCTAGGTAACTCATGTAAGTGGAATCCTACAATATTTGTCTTTTTGTGACTGGCTTATTTCACTTAGTCAAATGCCTTTAAGGCTCATCCATGTTGTAGCATGTGTCAGAATTTCCTTCCTTTTTAAAACTGAATAATATTTCATTCAAAATTCCATTCAGTTCTAAATTGAATTTTGTGTATCCATCTGTCAATGGATGTTTGGATTATTTCTGTCTTGTCTGTTGTGAATAATGCTTCAGTGAATGTAAGTGTGTAGCTCTTTAAGATCCTGCTTTCAACTCTTTTGGAAGTGGGATTGCTGAACCATATGGTAGTTCTGGCTTTGATTTTCGGAGGAAGCTCCGTGCTGTTTTCCAAGGCAGCTGTACCATCTGACTTTCCCACCAGCAGCGCACAGGGGTTCCAGTTTCTCCACATCTTCACTAATATTTGTTATTTTCTGTTTGTTTGATAATGGCCATCCTAATATATGATGTGATAGGTCATTGCAGTTTTGCATTTTGCTAATGACTCATGATGTTGAGCCTCTTTTTGTATGCTTTTTATCTGTTATTTTTTAATCAGATTTTTGTGGTTGACTTTTAAGAGTTCTTTATATATTCTGATTATTAACCCCTTTCAGAGCAGATGTACTGTTTATCTATTTTCTCCTATTCTGTAGATTGTGTTTTCATTTTGGTGATTGTTTCTTTTGCTGGGTAGAAGCCATTTAGTTAATGTAATTCTACTTGTTTATTTTTGCTTTGATTGCCTGTGCTTTTGGTGTCATATCTAAGAAATCATTGCCAAATTCTTTATTATTTATCTTGGTGGATTTTGTGTTCAGGAATTTGTCCATTTCATCTAGGTTATCCAGTTTGTAGGCATACAGTTGTTCATAGTATTCTCTTATAATCATTTTTATTCCGTAAAATAGGTAGTAATGTCCCCTCTTTCATTCCAGATTACAGCTATTTGAGTCTTCTTTCTTTATTTCCTAGTCAGTCTAGCCAAAGGTTTGACAGTTACATTGACTTTTGAAGAACCAAATTTTAGTTTCATTTATTTTCTCTATTTTTCTATTCTCTATCCTCCTCTAATCTTTATTATTTTCCTCCTCGTTTTTTTACTTTTTTTCCCCTCCTTTTTTCCTCCTCCTTTTCCTAGCTTTATGTTTAGTTTGTTCTTTTAGTAGTTATTTAAGGTGTACAGTTAGGTTGTTTGAGCCCTTTCTTCACTTCTAAAGCAAGTGTTTACAGCTGTACATTTCCCTATTGGCACTGTTTTTGCTGCATCCCGTAAGTTTTGGAAGGTTGTGTTTTTGTTTTCACTTATCTCAAGGTATTTTCTGATTTTCGTTATGACTTCTTCTTTGACTCTTTGGTTGTTTAAGGTTGTGCTCTGCTGAATTTCCACATAATTGTGAATTATCCAGTTTTCCTTCTGCTGTTGATTTCTGGTGCCACCCCATTGTGACTGGAAAAGATGCTTTGTATGGTTTGGATTGTTTAAAATGCATTAAGGCATGTTTTGTAGCCCACCATCTGGCGTTGCATGTAGGGTGTTCTGTTACACTCTTGCTCTGTAGTGTCGTTTGAGTCCTCTGTTTCTTTGTTGATCTTCTGTCTCATTTTTCTGTCTATTATTCAAAGTGAGACATTTCAGTCTCCTAGTATAATAATATTACTATTATTGATAGTTGTCTATTTCTCTTCAATTTTATCAGTGTCTGGTTTATATATTTAGGGGTTTTGATGTTTGTTGCATGTATGTTAACAATCATTTTATATTCCCGGTGAATTGACTATTTTATCATGATATAATGTACTTCTCTGTCTCTTGTGACAGTTTTTGACTTAAAGTCTCTTTTGTCTGATATTGGTATAGCAACCCCTGCTCTCCTTTGGTCACTCCTTGTGTTGACTCTTTTCCATTCTTTTACTTTCAGCCCATATGTGCTCTTAGATCTAAAGCGAGTTTCTTGTAGATAGACTATACAGCTGACCCTTGAACAATATGGGTTAGAGATACCAACCCCTCACCTGCAGTTGAAAATCCAAGTGTAACTTCAGTCTCGAATGCAGTGGTGCAATCATGGCTTACTGCAGCCTTGAACTCTGGGGCTCAAGTGATTCTCCCACCTCAGCCTCCCCGAGGAGCCTCGGACTATAGGCGCACACCACCATGTCCAGCTAATTTTTTGATTTTTTGTAGAGACAGGTTCTCCCTATGCTGCCCAGGCTGGTCTCAAACTCCTGGGCTCAAAAAAAACCTCTCGCCTTCGCCTCCCAAACTAGTAGCCTACTGTTGAAGAAGCCTTACTGATAACATAAATAGTTGATTAACACATAGTTTGTATGTTATATGAACTATAATCTGTATTATTACTATGAGGTAAGCAGGTGAACAGAAAATGTTATTATAATAAGAAATCATAAGAAAGAGAAAATGTATTTGCTATTTAGTAAGTGGAAGTGGATTATCATAAAGGTCTTCATCTTCATTGTCTTCATGTCGAGTAAGCTAAGGAGCAGGTGAAAGAGGAAAGGTTGACCTTGCTGTCTCAGAGGTGGCAGGGGTGGAAGAAAATCTGGATATAAGTAGAGCTGTGCAGTTCAAACCCATGTTGTTTGAGGGTCAGCTGTAGTCAGGTCTTGTTTTTTAATCTATTCTGTCAATCTGTGTCTCTTGATTGAGGAGTTAATCCATTTATATTTAAAGTAATTACTCATACGAAAGGACTTGTTTTTGCTATTTTGTTGTTTGTATATATTTTATAGCTTTTTTGTCCTTCATTACTACCTTCTTTTGTATTTAGTTCATTATCTGTAGGTTCCGTTTTTGATTCCCTTCTCATTTCCTTTTTTGTATATGCTACAGATATTTTCATCGTGGTTACAACCATAGGGATTGCATACATAACATCCTGAAGTTATAGCGATCTATTTTAAATTGATATCAACTTAATTTCAGTCAGTTCACAGTAACCTCTCCTTTACAATTCCATCTACCCCCACTTTGTTATTGATGTCACAGATTACATCTGTATGTATTGGGTATGTACCATTAGCATAAACCTGTAATTATTTTTATGCATATATCTTTTAAATCCTGAAGAAAATATTAAGTAGTGTTGCAGACCAATTGTACACTAATACTAGTTTCTAAATTTGTCCCTCCGTTTGCGTTTGCTGGAGATGTTTGTGTTTTCTTACAGCTTTTAGCTGCTGTCTAGTGCCCTTTTGTTTTAACTTCCAGAACTCCCTTTAGCAGTCTTGTAGGGCAGATCTAGTGGCAGTGAACACCCACATCTTTTATTAATTTGGAAGTGTCTTAATTTCTCCCTCATTTGTGAAGGACAGTTTTGCTGAATATAGAACTCTCCATTGACGGATTTTTTTTTTTTGTCTTTTAGCAGTTTGGGTGTATCATCCCACTGCCTCTGGCCTCTGAGGTTTCTGCTAAGACATTGGCTAACAGTGTTATTGGGGATTCTTTGTACATTATGAGCCATTCTTCTGCTGCTTTCAATATTCTGCCTTTGTCTTTACACAGTTTGATTACATTGTGTCTTAGTGTGGGTCTCTTTGGGTTTATCTTATGTGGGGTTTACTGAGCTTCTTGGATGTTTATATTCATGTCTTTAGTCAAATTTGGGAGGTTTTTAGCTATTCTTTCTTCACATAATTTCTCTGCCCCATTCTGTCTTCTCCTTCTTAGACTTCTATAATGTGCATGGTGCATGTGAGGGAGGCCCCTAAGTCCCTGAGGCTCTGCTTACTTTCCTCATTCTTTTGCTCCTCTGACTTGATATATTCAAATGTGCTGTGTTCAAGTTTGCTGATTCCTGTGCCGACTCAAATTCCTCTGGTCACAGTTTTCAGTTCAGTTTTTGTATTTTTCAGCTCCACAATTTCTGTTTGATTCCTTTTTATAATTTCTCATTTTGTTGTCGTATGTTGTTTTCTTGATTTATTTTCATTCTTTATCTGTTTTCCTTCAGCTCTTTTAAAAGGCATATTTAAGGCCGGGCGCGGTGGCTCAAGCCTGTAATCCCAGCACTTTGGGAGGCCGAGGCGGGCGGATCACAAGGTCAGGAGATCGAGACCACAGTGAAACCCCGTCTCTACTAAAAATACAAAAAATTAGCCGGGCGCGGTGGCGGGCGCCTGTAGTCCCAGCTACTCAGGAGGCTGAGGCAGGAGAATGGCGGGAACCCGGGAGGCGGAGCTTGCAGTGAGCCGAGATCGCGCCACTGCACTCCAGCCTGGGCGACAGCGTGAGACTCCGTCTCAAAAAAAAAAAAAAAAAAAAAAAAAAAAAAAAAAAAAAAAGGGCATATTTAAGATAGTCATTTTTAAGTCTTGGTCAAGTATATCCAGTGCCTGCATTTCTTCAAGGATGGATTCTGCCGCTTCATTTTCTTCCTCTGAGTGAGCTGTTTTCCCGTTTCTTTGTATGCCTTGTGAGTTTTTTGCTGAACATTGGGCATTTGAAAAACAGCTCCATGTCCCACTCTTTGCCGACTAACTCTGTTTTGGGAATGGCCCCCACCAAATAGCAGGATCTGTCTAAGCCTACGGATCAGCTCAGGATGAAGGCTGAAGTCTCCTCAGGTTTCTTCTGAGGATGCATCTTCCCTGGGCCTGTGTATGTGTTTTTTTCAATTTCCCCATATTCATGACTATTTAAAAATATCTTCAGGCTTCCCTTTGGAATATACCAAGAAGTGTATTTGGAGTTACCTTTGTTTTTCTTTTGTTTTTTTTTTTTTTTTTTTTTAGGTGGAGTCTCGCTCTGTTGCCCAGGCTGGAGTGCAGTGGCTTCATCTTGGCTCACTTCAAGCTTCGCCTCCTGGGTTCACACCATTCTCCTGCATCAGCCTCCTGAGTAGCTAGGACTACAGGCGCCCACCACCACGCCCAGCTAGTTTTTTTTATTTTTTAGTAGAGACAGGGTATCACCGTGTTAGCCAAGATGATCTCGATCTCCTGACCTCGTGATCCGCCTGCCTCGGCCTCCCAAAGTGCTGGGATTACAGGCGTGAGCCACCACGCCCGGCCCGGAGTTACCTTTGTTTCTCTATCATTGTAAATTTAGATTCTGGAATTGGGGTTTGGTGGTGTGATGTGTTGCTCACATGTGCCTGGAACTGCTGTTCCTAAAAGGACTTTGAGATCAAGGAACACATATTTAATCTCCCCTTTATGGCTTGGTTTTAGTTCCTCTTTCCAAGTTGAATAACCAGTTTTTCATTGCTGTTTTGTTTAAGTTGGTGTTGTGATGCTTAATCTCAGTACCCTTAACTCTGAATTGTCAAATTTTGATAAAATGTGTGCTCTTTTTTTTTTTGGTAAGAGAAAGCAGGTCTTAATGTCTGCCAGAACACAATTTATTTGCCTTGTTGGCTCCATTGAACTTTTACAAAGCTTTGAGTACATATATATATTACTTTCCCAAAGTCTCCCCCAGTCCCTCTTTGGGCTTGAGATGTTCTACTGTATTTCTCACCTGTCATTCTTGCCCCAGGTATGCGTGGGGTTGTAGTCACCCTACAGCTTTGCCTAGCAATGCTCACAACCATTTCCCTGACTTCCCATCTGAGCTCTGAGCTCAGAGTCAGGTGAAACAGAGATCTGTTCCTCAGGCAGCCCAGGACAGATTAGGATGTTGCAGAAAGGTCCGCTCCGCTGCCTCCAGTTCAAGGGAAGGAATTGGGAACCGGGCTGCTGCTTTCATCAGGCGGCGCCGTGCTGGGGAGGCATGGGGCAGGAGTGAGTGAAGCACCGCAGAGTTCCTGACATCCTGAATGTGACTGCTTCTGGACTGGGCATTCTCTTGGTTGCTGTAGATCGTTGCCTGTTTTGCAGAGCTCCTATGCAATATTTTAACCAGTCTCTAGTTGTTTTTAATGTTTCTCTGTAAGGGAACGAGGGCCTTTGAGCTTCTTCTTTTACCGTCTTGCTGTGTCCTCTCCCTGTTAATGGATTTTCTACAGGATTCTGTTGTGTGTCTGGTGACGTTATAGAAGTGCAGGGGTGGAGGAGCAGCCTCTTCCATTCTAAAGAAGGGCTTGGATACCATGCTGGGCAGCAGCAGCACAAGACAAACTGAGTCCCTGCCCTGGGGGCTCATGGCCTAGACGGGAGACACAGACCTACAGGAACCAGGTCTATTAATACTGGTTCCATCACAGCTGGTGGTGGGTAAAGGGAGCTCAGAGAGTATGTGATGGGGCATGTGGAGGTTGGGGGCATCCGGGAAGGGGGTGGCAGTGACATTTCAGTGGAGGTTTCAGAATGAAAACACGGTGCCAGGGTGGTGGACCAGTATTCTGGGAATGGGTATCAGTCTGTGCCAGGGGCCTGAGGCAGGGAGAGGCTGAGTTCTAGGGGCAGAAGGCGGCACTGTTCTCAGAGCCCTGTGGGTAAGGACAGAAGAGTGCGATGAAGCAGCAGGGGCCGACAGGAACAGGCCCAGGCAGAGGCTGCAACATGATCCTGAGAGGAGAGCTGTAGGAAGCTCCCGAGTGTGGTGGGACCCAGGCCCAACATAGGGCTGGGGAGGGGCTGCGCCTTGGCACCTGCCAGGAGAGCCTTTTTGCAGCCCTGCCCATGGCAGATGCTCAAGAAAGGGTGGTTTTCCTGTCTCCTGCCCCAGTGTGGGTAGCCAGGCCACTGGTGAGGCTTCTTCCCTCGGCACGGGGCACTGTGGCAGTGCTTGCCTTACCTCTCTGGGCCTGAGGATAGCCAGCTGTGGCCACAGGTGGGACCTCAGTAAGGAGGGGCCAGGAAGGGCCTGCTCCCTGTGCTCTGCCCCATGGGCCCTGTCCTTCCATTCTGCTGTGCCCCAACAGCCTCAGGTAGTGCAGGTCGCTGCTGACTTGCCCCTTGGACTGCCACTGCCCTCTCCTCAGCAGTGCAGCCATGCTGTCCTTGGCTCCACAGAGATGTCACCTCCTGCTGCCCTTCTGTAAAGCCCGCGTGTGCCACATGCTTTCTCTGCAGCCTGTTCTGAGCACACTGAATCCCCAAAGTCACGAGGGGCTCTCCCATGAGCAGCCCCACCTTACAGATGAGGCCGGCCCCCTCGAGGGGCATCTTGCCCACTGTCATACGTGGCGGCAGGCAGAACCGGTATCCCTTCCAGCCCAGCACCCTCCTGACCCCTGCTCCCCTCGGAGTGGCCACTCACCAGGACCGCCTGAGAGAGTGAGCGGGGGACAGGCTGATGGACGTTCCCCAGGGTTGGCGGCCCTAGAGTCGGCCCACGCTTCTTGTCCTTTGAAGTCTCAGGTTCCTACATGCTGCCTCACACTGGAGCAGCCAATGAAACTTGAACAAATGCTTTCATTTTGGGTGTATTGATCCAAAAATAATGGTACCCAATGAATTTTTTGCTACTCTAGTAGAATTTCTGTAGGCTTTGGAAGTACACAGACAATATTATCTCCTTGGCAGAAATGGGCTACGTGAATGAAAAAAGGTATTCGTTATGAAACTTGCAGAAAAACGAGCTACATTTTTCAGGTTTGTCTGGGGCTCTCAGTACTTGCCCAAGGGCTGGAGTTTAAACCTTTCGAAAAGTAAATTGCCTGAATAGAAGTATAACTGAGGATTGAAAGACTGAATCAGATATGTGCTTCTGTTCCCATGAACAGTTTGGGAACACCATTTACATGTGGCTTTTTTTTACATAAATCGCCATGTGTCCCAAGCTGCCCGTGGGACCCTCCCTTAGAGGAGGCAGCAGCTGTGGCCTGTGCGCCAGGTCAGCACCTGCAAGGTGTGCGACCTTGAGCAGGCTGTCCTGCCTTTATAAACCTCAGTTCCTCTTCTGTGAGATGGGCTCACACCTTCTGGAATCATTATGAGGATCAAATGAAGCTTCTGATTCCTGGGGGGAACATGGAGCGGTTTCAGGTTGAACATTTTGTCCCTGGACCTGGGGACGTCTGACTCTCCTTGGAACTTGGCACCCTAACGTGCTCTTCCTGCCTCTCCCCCTTCCCACCAGCAGCCGCAGCACGGTCCTTGGCAGACAAGGATGAGAAAAATATCCAACCACGGGAGCCTGCGGGTGGCGAAGGTGGCATACCCCCTGGGGCTGTGTGTGGGCCTGTTCATCTATGTTGCCTACATCAAGTGGCACCGGGCCACCGCCACCCAGGCCTTCTTCAGCATCACCAGGGCAGCCCCGGGGACCCGGTGGGGTCAGCAGGCCCACAGTCCCCAGGGGACAGCTGCAGACGGGCACGAGGTCTTCTACGGGATCATGTTTGATGCAGGAAGCACTGGCACCCGAGTACACGTCTTCCAGTTCGCCCGGCCCCCCAGAGGTACCCGCCTCTCATGGCAGGGCTCTCGGGATCTTCTCCCCTGTGCTACGGTGTTGGCCAGGTCCCCTGCCGCGGACTCACCTGGGAGCTTGTCTAAATGCAATTTCCCAGAGATGCTGACGCCGACGTAGGCTGGGGTCCAAGAATCTGAATTTCCTGGGAGTCCCAGATCATTCTTACACTAGTGAGTGGTGATCATGCTGAAGGGCAGCTGAGACCTTGAGGGTGTTTGGTGGCCCATCCCCTCCCCACATTCACCAGCAGGTCAGGTGGCTAGGACCAGGATTTAGGCCAGTGGCTGTTTGGGGCTTTGTAGGGAGTTCAGGCAGGAAGTATCCCCAGATTCAGGCCCATGGGAGCCAGAAAATCAGGAAAGCCAGATAAATAGCAAAGGCTCCTGGGCTTGACCAGGAGCTGCCAGGTGGGCCAAGATGGCCGGGGGCAACAGCCGAGAGGGGTCTCAGCTGGAGAAGGGAGCTGGAGCCTGGACCCCGTTGGCTGTGCTTCTAGGGTGGGCCTCAGGCCGGGATGGGCGGCTTCTCTTGAGGGGTCCCCCTTGCCACCCTTTCCTCTGCTCTCCGACCACCCTCTTCCCTTGGTTCCCTGATACCCGTCTCGTGCCCGTGACCCTGAGGTTCGCCCTCCATGTGTCTCTAGCCATAGCCAGTGAGAGTTTGCAGCCCCTGTCAGGCAGGTCCCCTGGGTGTCCCACGCTCTTCTTGGCTGACCTAGAACCTGTGGGGTAGACACCATCCTGGCATTGCACGGTTCTGCTGGCGCTGGAGACTCCAAAGCTGGGTGGTGTATTGTATTTACTTTTGACTCCATTTATTTTGTAACTTATTACAGTAGTGAAATATTTAGATGCCATATATGCTTATCTCTAAAAGTGGCTTCGAAGCCTGTAATCCCAGCTATGCAGGAGGCTAAGGCAGGAGAATCGCTTGAACCTGGTGGGCAGAGGTTGCCGTGAGCCAAGATCATGCTATTGCACTCCAGCCTGGACAACAAGAATGAAACTCCATCTCAAAAAAAATTTTTTTAATGGAACTTTTTAAAACTTAATAATTAATTAAAAAGTAAAGCATCTTCAAAGCTAAGTGTGCAATAGACATCAGCCTGCGATGCTTTTGGAGCCATGTCCCAGGGTTTTCTCTTCGGAGAGAAAAGACCTTGCGAAAAGTTTTGTCCCTGATCTTTTCTGGTCCAGTCTTCGTGTCTGAATTTAGTATTCCTCCTTGTTGTATGCACGAGTTCATGCCACTCCTGATAGTTTAAAACAGTGCATTTTTTAAAGTGAAGAAAAAACCTAATCTCGAGAACCCTGTAATAAATTCATTTCAGAATCAAGGAAATGGTGTTCCTATTTTCAGTTTGAAGTCACTTGTCCTGTTCCTCTGTTTATTGAATTAGCAAGAATTAACTGTGTTAAAATTTAACACCGATGTAGTTGTTTCGTATGTAAATTATCTTCAGTTAAGTTGGATTTTTATTTTTTATTTATTTATTTATTTTTGAGACGGAGTCTCGCTCTGTCACCCAGGCTGGAGTGCAGAGGTGTGATCTTGGCTCACTGCAACCTCCGCCTCCCGTGTTTAAGCAATTCTCTTGCCTCAGCCTCCCAAGTAGCTGGGACTACAGGCACCTGCCACCACACCCAGCTAATTTTTTTTGTATTTTTGGTAGAGACGGGGTTTCACCATATTCTCCAGGATGGTCTCAAACTCCTGACCTCATGATCTGCTCACCTCAGCCTCCCAAAGTGCTGGAATTACAGGCGTGAGCCACCGTGCCCGGCCATAAAGTTGGATTCTTAAAAAGTAAAATGCAGGGCACAGTAGCTTGCAACTGTAGTCCCAGCTACTCAGAAGGCTGAGATAGGAGGATTGCTTGAGCCCAAAAGTTCAAGACCAGCCTGGGCAACATAGCAAGAGCCCATCTCTTTAAAAAAAAAAATAATTATAATAAATATAATTTTTTAAAAATAATTATAATAAATATAATTTTTAAAAAATAATAAGTAACGTTCTGGCCAAGACATTAGGTATTATACTCATCTTGTTCTGATGAGCAAAGAGTCAGAATTTAGACAAGGAATAGCTGAAGGGCCCCTGCCACTTGGGGATTGGTCTGTATTGTCAGCGTCTGTCTTTAAAAAGTGTGGCTAGTTGTGATTGTATGTGTTCTCGTGTGTGTATTCATAGTTGTACCCTTTTCAACATGTTTTCCCCTTAGAAACTCCCACCTTGACCCATGAAACCTTCAAAGCACTGAAGCCAGGTCTTTCTGCCTATGCTGATGATGTTGAAAAGGTAAGGATCCTCTCCCGTGTCTCCCTGTTCAACTGCGGAATGTGTTCAAGCTAGTTCTTTTCCTTTGAATGTGGTAGGCTGTCTTCACAAGGGAAGGGGGCTTTGACGGTGCTGCCTGGGCATTTCACGCCATTTGGGATGGTCAGATGAGAGAGGGTGTGCAGCATGTGAGCCCAAAGGAGAACGCACCCCCACCGGGCTCCATCCTCTGACTCCACTGTGCCAGTGCTCAGTTCTCCAACCTGGGGGTCCCGAGGTCTTGGTACAGGTCAGAAGCACAAATCCTACAAACTTACAAAAATCATTATTTGACAGTTTACTTATTCATATTTTTACACTAATTTTGTCTTGTGAATTTTGCATAATACATTTTTAATTTTTTGTTGTGGCTTCTGATTGAAGATAGCACACATTGACTGAAATAAAAAATTAACGTTGGCTGGGCCTGGTGGGTCACACATGCAATCCCAGCACTTTAGGAGGCTGGGGCAAGAGGATCTCTTGAGCCCAGGAGTTCAAGACCAGCCTGGGCAACAGAGTGAGAACCCCATTGCAACAAAATTTAAAAATCAGCTAGGCATGGTGGTACACACTGTCATCCCAGCTACTTGGGAGACTGAGGTGGGAGGATCACTTGGGCCTGGGAGGTCAAGGCTACAGTGAGCCACGATTGTGCCCCAGGTGACAGAGTGAGACTTTATATGTAAAGAAAAAAAGTTAAAAACATGTTACGGGCTGGGCACAGTGGCTCACACCTATAATCCCAGCACTTTGGGAGGCCGAGGCAGGTGGATCACCTGAGATCAGGAGTTCCAGACCAACCTGGCCAACATGGTGAAACCTCATCTCTACTAAAAATACAAAAATGAGCTGGGCGTGGTGGTTCCAGCTACTCGGGAGGCTGAGGCAGGAGAATCACTTGAACATGGGAGGCAGAGGGTGCAGTGAGCCGAGATTGC
Source organism: Macaca nemestrina (assembly GCF_043159975.1). Taxonomy (NCBI): domain Eukaryota; kingdom Metazoa; phylum Chordata; class Mammalia; order Primates; family Cercopithecidae; genus Macaca; species Macaca nemestrina. The sequence continues at coordinate 58,740,115 of NC_092139.1, forward strand.
GCCGCTGCACTTCCAGCCTGGAGGACAGAGTAAGACTCCAACCCCATCCAAAAACAATGTATTATGCAAAATCCACAAAACCAAATAAATAGAAATTTAATTAAAATTGTCAAATAATGATTTATGTAAGCTTGTATCATTGCTACTTCTATCTCAAGTCCTTAAAGCTTACAGATGCACTAATGCAGGATGCATTACTGCAGGTTGCCTGATTTTCTACTGAGGCACCCACAAAATGGGCTATGGAGAGAGTTGTAACTTCCTTTTGGTTCAGGCATTTCTTAAGTCATGAGCTAGTACATTGCTCGTGTCCACAAATGTGTCATGGTCTCGGACTATGTAGTTCAAGCCTTGCTTTCCTGTAGCTTAGTTAAAAAAGAAATTGAAATTAGTGATTCTAGAGGGACCTTATAGTTAAACCTGATTGAATTAGATAAATTTAGAGTAAGCTCCTAGGATTTTTAAGGCCTTAGTTGTTTGAGTAGGTGACACACATTCAAGTGGGACAAATGTCCACGCCCTCCAGGGTGACAGCACAGATGTCCCTCCTACTCTGGGCTGCCTCGGAGGCCCGCGTCCTGGCTCTCTTAGCATCCTTTGAGGCTGGTTGATGTGTATGTAAACAGAGCCATCTGTGTTCTCCTCATTTTTACCTCACACCCATGGTGGTGTCCATACCGAGGCCCTTGGCTTTGCTGCTGAGCAGGATAGTTGGACAGCGTTTATGTCTGCATGTGCAGAGCTTCCTTAGTTTTTTTGGCTGAATGTTATTGCCTGGATGCTGCACACTTATCTCATGGAACCAGTCCCCTTCTGAAGGACATTTAGATAATGTCCAATTTTTCTCTCTTGACAGTAGAAGAAGGCTGCACCTGACACATACTTCATTATCCACACACGCAAGGGGCATCTCTCAGATGAATTCTCTATTTTTTTTTTTTTCCCGAGATGAGGTCTCTCTCTGTCACCCAGGCTGGAGTGCAGTGGCACAATCACAGCTCACTGCAACCTCTGCCTCCTGGGCTCGAATTATCCTCCCACCTCAGCCTCCCGAGGAACTGGGACCATAGGTGCACACCGCAATGCCCGGCTAATATTTAAATGTTTTGTAGAGATGGGAGTCTTGCTGTGTTGCCCAGGGTGGTCTTGACCTCCTGGGCCCAAGTGATCCTCCCACCTCGGCCTCCCAAGATGAATTACTGGAGTGGGATTTCTGGATAGGAGGAATGTGTTTTTCCCTTGGACAGATGCAGCCCACGTGTCCCCACAGAATCACACCTGTCTACAACACCCGGCCGCCTTCCAGGCCTTCACTCTCTTTTTTTTTTTTTTTTTTTTTTTTTTTTTGAGACGGAGTCTCGCTCTGTCGCCCAGGCTGGAGTGCAGTGGCTGGATCTCAGCTCACTGCAAGCTCCGCCTCCCGGGTTCGGGCCATTCTCCTGTCTCAGCCTCCTGAGTAGCTGGGACTACAGGCGCCCGCCACCTCGCCCGGCTAGTTTTTTGTATTTTTTAGTAGAGACGGGGTTTCACCGTGTTAGCCAGGATGGTCTCGATCTCCTGACCTCGTGATCCGCCCGTCTCGGCCTCCCAAAGTGCTGGGATTACAGGCTTGAGCCACCGCGCCCGGCCCAGGCCTTCACTCTCATGCACACACCGACATAGGGCCTCATCCAGCCTTGGGTTCTGGATCCAGCACTCTGGCAGGTGAAGTGACTCCTCGATGTAGGTGTCATGGGGGTTTAGTGCCAGGAGGGACCCCAGAATTGCCTAGTGCCACACCTTTGCAATGTCCAGCGAAGCTGAGGCTCACCTGAGATTGCCCTTGAGGATTGGCACAGGTCTGGGTGTGGGCTTAGGTCACCAGGCTGCAGTAGAACAGCAGGCTTATTCTCCTGACCTGTCCTCCCCCTGCCGTGTTTCACCTGGTCCCTGTGTTCCCACACACCTGCCAGTACCACTTGCGTCACTGTTTCCGGCAGATTTTGAAAATCAGGAAAAAAAAATTTATAAAAGCAAGGGCCAGGGATGGTGGCTGACACCTCTAATCATAGCACTTTGCGGGGCTGAGGTGGGAAATGGCTTGAGGCCAGGAGTTCAAGACCAACATGGGTAACACAGAGACATAGTGTCTCTATAAGAAGTTTTTTTTTTCTTTTCTTTTTTTTTTTTTTTTTTTTTGAGATGGAGTCTCGCTGTGTCGCCCAGGCTGGAGTGCAGTGGCGCCATCTCGGCTCACTGCAAGCTCTGCCTCCCAGGTTCATGCCAGTCTCCTGCCTCAGCCTCCTGGGTAGCTGGGACTATAGGCGCCCACCACCACACCTGGCTAATTTTTTGTATTTTTAGGAGAAACAGGGTTTCACTGTGTTAACCAAGATGGTCTTGATCTCCTGACCTTGTGATCCACCTCAGCCTCCCAAAGTGCTGGGATTATAGGCATGAGCCACTGCACCCGGCCAGAAGTTTTTAAAAATTAATTGGGCATCGTGGCTCACGCCCTTGTCCCAGCTACTTGGAAGGCTGAGGCAGGAGGATCACTTGAGCCCAGGAATTCAAGGCTGCAAATGAGCTGTGATCAAGCCACTTCACTTTAGCCTGGGCAACACAGTGAGACTGTCTCCAGAAACCAAAAAAAACCCGGAAGGGTGGAAGCAGCACGTGTGACCCTGTATGCTGCATTTGACAAACCCTGCTTTGCTCTTACCGTGTTCACAGAGCGCTCAGGGAATCCAGGAACTACTGGATGTTGCTAAACAGGACATTCCATTCGACTTCTGGAAGGCCACCCCTCTGGTCCTCAAGGCCACAGCTGGCTTACGCCTGTTACCTGGAGAAAAGGCCCAGAAGTTACTACAGAAGGTGAGCCTGGCCATTCCCCAGTGCCATTAGCCAGCACCCAGGACCTACTGATGACTAAAAACACCTGCTGTCTCACCAGTGCCGCACCATCAGGCAGGACACAGATGCTTCTGAAGAAAAGTTTGCAGCATCACTTTTAGGTGGAGGGATGGTGGGCATTGATACTTTGTTCCTTGTGACATTTAAGGTTATTCGTGTTTTCTAGAGTGAATCTGTGTTTTATAATAAGGAAAGCAGCTTGATTTTAGAAGTGTACTGTGGGCTGGGCGCCGTGGCTCATGCCTGTACTCCCAGTACTCTGGGAGGCCAAGGTGGGCAAATCATTTTGAGCCCAGCAGTTCAAGGCCAGCCTGGCCAACATAGCAAGACCTCATCTCTACCAAAAACACAAAAATTAGTTGGGCATTGTGGCGCATTCCTGTCATCCCAGCTACTTAGGAAGCTGAGGTGGGAGGATTGATTGAGCCCAGGAGGTCAAAGCTGCACTGAGCTGGTGATTATGCCACTGCACTCTAGCCTGGGCAGCAGAACAAGACCTTGTCTCAAAAAAATAAATAAAAATAAATAAAAGTGCATGGTGCCTTCAAGGGACTTGATCCTGGTCAGAAGTTGGTGTGTGCTGAGCCCCGGTGCTGCAGCTGAAGCCTGCTTGTTCCCCATGGCAGCTGCTCATCCTGCTCCTGGTCTGATGCTCATACATGACTGTCGAAGAGGCCCTGTGGCCTCTCCCAGTCCCGGCACGTCAGGGCCAGTGTGTCCCCAGCCGCCCAGCATTCCACACTGGGTCCTCCTCACCCTCTGTGCTGCCTCCACCCATTTACTTGTGGGAGGAGGGCACAGGGCACGCCTGTCAGGGTCCCTCACAGGGTTGGAT